>NW_026294551.1:70397044-70714544 GCF_007827085.1 Peromyscus californicus insignis
TGAAATTCTCTGTCCCAGGCAGGCTTCCTCCGTGCTGTGGCCAATTAGTATTTAATCCTCCCAAGAGCGCTATGAGGGAACTGAGGCTCACAGCGATGATTGGGTGGGGTAGTACAAACAGTGCGTTGTGAACTCGGGTTGATGTTGGTCTCTGAGCACATGCATGCTCAGAAATGAGTGGAAGAACCCGAGGGAGACGGATCCGCAGTCAGAGTGCATGTTGTGCAAGCATGAAGATCTGAATTCGATCTCCAGGAGCCACATAAAAACCAGGGCAAGGAGGAATAGGTTTGTAATCCCAGCACTGGGGAGGTAGATAGGTGGATCCCTAAGGTTTTCTGGTGAGCCAGTTGACTATAATTGGAGAGCTCTGTACCAGTGAGAGACCGTGCCTCAAAATAAATAAATAATTAGGAAAGGAAAAAGGCGACATCACATGAAGAATGACACTCAGTGTTGACCTGTAGCCTGCACCCCCATCACGAATCACTCACACATGCGAAAGGAATAGATGGGTGGGTGGGTGGATGGATGACTGGATTGGTCTATCTTGAAATCCAAGCCTTACCACATTGTGCTCTGCTGCATTCCCTAGGCCACACTTCTCTACCCCATGACAATCTAGACGGTGAGAAGGCAGGGGCAGGCTATGGAAGGTGAGATGAGCAGCAGTCACTCATGAAGGGCTTCCCAGCGCCACTTCCTCCGGAAGTCTGCAGTTTGTCCAATCCCTGCCACGCCCAGGGTGTATAGGGTGGTATCCACATGCATAGGACTGCTTTATAGTCTAAATTCTTGTCAAATCAGATGGACTTTAGGATGAGCGTTCTTACTCCCAGACAATGGAGCCCATCACTAGGAGTGGCCACTGTACCTAGGCCTCATGGTGGGGCTGAGGGGCTCTGTTACATCATCTCAAGACTACGTGTCTGCTCCTGGTTAGATGCCAGGGCTGACCCTGACTCCTGGCCAGCCACAGCCGCCAACTTGGAGAAGGAGATGGACAAGCCACCTAGAGTTTGGTGGGAGTCACAGCCCACCCTAGTCTATGAGGGACACACAGTAAGTGTGATCCTTGGGTTCATCTCATGATATTCCAAGAAGAGAAGGTCAGGGTGAGCAGACAGAGGCTGAAGAGGGCTGGCGGGCATCTCCCCTCTGAGGCACAGCCTATATATGCATGTATATCTGGCATCTTTTTGGGAGTTGGGGAGATTTCTCTCCTCTCTCTCTCTCTCTCTCTCTCTCTCTCTCTCTCTCTCTCTCTCTCTCTCTCTCTGTGTGTGTGTGTACATAGAGGTATATTGTATATGCGTGCTCATAAGTGTGTGGGTGCACACATTTTATATAGATACTCATGGCTGAATAATTCTCATTGTTCTTCTACCTTATTCATTGAGGCAGAGTCTTCCAATCGACCCAGAACTCACTAGCCCGTTTGCTTTGGGGGATTCCTTGTCTCTATCTTCCAGGGCCAGAAATACAGTGAGCCTCCAGGCCCATTCCAGTCCTCATATTTGTGTGCCCAGCACTTTAATGCATGAAAACTGCATTGTATCTGCACTACAATGAGCCATCCCCAGCTCCCTTATAGCCTTTTAAAAATGTCTATAAAGACATGGAGAGATAAAGCTGGGGCTGACCAGGATGCTTCCTCCCTACTGGCTAGCTTTCACAGTGCTGGAAGGTGCTGTGTGGGTTGCTGGGGAAAAGAAGTCATCGACAGCCTTACCCGGCTGTGAACCCCCATGAACTACAGAAATGACCAGCATGGCAAGGTATGCCCATGGGGGCAGTTGTGGCATGAATACTATGAAGCTAACCAGCTGCTCTCTGTTTGAATTTAAGGCCTTCTATACAGGAGGAAACACAGGCCTGGCACTTGAATCTGGCTCCAAACCCAATATTCAAGAGCTCACAGGTCCCAGGGATGGACCTGCTACTATTAGTTTACTCAATGGGCATTGTATAAACTGCTTCCTAGATCTGTATCTCTTCCCAGTAGATTAGTGCAGCTCTCAGACCTCCTCAGAGAAGCTGGGTTTTTGCTGCTGCCGCTGTTGTTTTTAATACAGTAAAAGATGGTCAACGTAGAAACTCACAAGTGCAGAGAACAGGTGCCAGTGGGCTGCTCAGTTACAAATGGAACATCTGTATCACACCCCTGCCATGCCGAGGCTCAGGGACCACCATGGTGAAAGGGTAGGGGGAACGATTGGTTGTGACAGCTATGCATGCAGACTCACAGCAGATATGGTTGCCTACACGAGATCTCTTCCTGGTTTGGAATTCACCAAATAGGAGAGGGGGCCAGAGTGCGCCCCTGGGATCCTCTTGTCTCTGCCTCCCTCTGGAATTACAAGCAAGTGCTACCACCCTTGGCTTTTTACGTAGGCTCTGGAGATCTATCTTAGATCGTTATGCTTCTGAAGCAAACACTCTACCAACTGAACTACTTTCCTAGGCTTCCTGTGGCATTTTGTCTCCCTTAAGAAATGGAAACCACTATGCTGGGTAAGTATGAGCTATACCAGTAGCAAGGCATCCATCAGAAGAGAAGCGTAAACCATTGTCAGCAATGTAAGTATCTCATTTCTTCCTAAATCAGTGCATTTTAATGTATTTATCTTGCCGAGCTGTGATGGATACAATCTGCCCAAATATATAACATGGGGCTAATGCAATCTCTTACTTGGAAAACTGCTGTATTATAGATACTACCAAGCTACTTTCTCAAGTGGTTAGCACCCTAGCAACCAAAAAAAAAACCCACCCAAAAACAAAAAGCAAAGAAATAAAAGACAACCCAACTAAGACATGAAAATTGCATTGCATCTGCAACACTCTGTTGAAATTGGTTTTATAATAAAGCATGTATTGTAAAAACAAAGGTTTAATGATGGATGTTTGGCGGGAATCTGATTACAAAGCAAAACCCACATACATCTAAGTAAAGTTGCAGAGCTTTGAAAAATGAAACTTGGCAAGGAAGCTCTGGTCAGGCTGACTGCAAGGGTGCTAGGTTACCCCACCCCCGATACTGGCAGATCTGCAGGGATGAAAACCCTTCCTCAGAACCTGAACTGTCAGCAGTTTAGACGCTCACACAGGTGGCAGATTGTTTCCTGAACACACCAGCCATTTGTCAAAAGGTGAGACCTCACTCTCCAGAAGGGGACATTCTTCTGGCTGCAGTCCATTCCACCTGAGTACCCTGGGAGAGGATTCCCAAGGGACCCCAGTCTCAGGCCACAGAGCCCACCGCAGCCTGGCCTTGAAAGATCACATACCTCTTCCCTGTCCCCCAACTCTCACAACCTTCTCCTTGTCCCTGCCTTCTCTATTTGGGAAGGACTGGCTGCCTCCTGAGGTCTGATTTTGATAGGTTAACTATACACTGGAGCTAGCTTAGAAACTACACATCCTCCCTGGGACTCTCTGCGCCCAAGCCACAGGCCAAGGCCAATTCTGGAAGGAGGTTGACCACATCAAAGATATAAGTAATTTTTTGTTTTGTTTTGTAAAAGTTTTTTTCTTCATTTTACATACCAATCCCAGTCTCCCCTCCCCTTCTTCCGTCCTCCCCACCTCCCCCCATCCTACCCCTCATCCGCTCCTTAGAGAGGGTAAGGCCTCCCTTGGGGAGTCAACAAAGTCTGGCATACTAAGTTGAGGCAGGACCAAGCCCCTGCCCCCTGTGTTAAGGATAAGCAAGGTATCCCACCCTAGGGAATGTGTTCCAAAAAGCCATTTCAAGCACCTGGGATAACTCCTGATTCCACTGCCAGGGGCTCCCCAAACATATCTAGCCACATAACTGTCACCCATATTCAGAGGGCCTAGTTTGGTACCATGCATGTACCCCAACTGACAGGCCAGAGTCCATGAGCTCCCACCAGCTTGGGGCAGCTGTCTCTGTAACACAAGTAATTTTAATCAACACAGAAATGTTGATTATTTGTGTCTTTTTTAGATCCGCTGGGATGTGACTCACCAGCTTTGTGAACTAGAAAACACACATACACACAAACACACCCATACATATACACACACACTCCACCTCTCAGAAGAGGTCACTTTAAAACCCAAGACACTCACTTTCTGGGACTCATATACCTTCTTTTGCAATATCATATATAAGACCTTCCCTCAAAACGTGGGGCAAGAAGGTCACAGAAAGGCAAGAGCTGGTCATCTCCTAACATGCCTTGTTCATACGCCTTTTCTTCCTTCTTCTTCTTCACCTATTGAACCCATTGGGTGCTAAGAGAGCCAGACCTTGTCCCTTCACATTCCTACCATAATCAAAGCCCTGCTGACTTGGCATTTGGCTGGTTTGGATTTATTTTGAGACTGGTTCTCACTCTGTATCCCAGGCTGGCCTTCAACTTGCTCCCTGCTGACAACCTCCTCCACTTTGTGTCATGTTTGTGACAACCTGGAGGATGTGATGTCACCTAAGATGGGATAGGCATGGACAGCAGATGCTGCATGATCTCATTCACATGTGGATTCTGAAAATGTAATCTTATAAAAGGCAGAGAGCTGAATGGTGGCCATCGGAGGCTGGGGAGTGGCTCTGGGGAGATTCTGGTCACAGGATGCACAATCACAGGGAGCCAGGAGGCAGAAGGCCCAGAGGTCTATCATGTACCATGATGATGTGTTAATGAGCATGTGTTGTACTCTTGAAATGTGCAGAGTGGACGTTAAGTGTTCTGCCACAAACGTGATGGCTGTGTAAGACAGAGCCCTAGTGAACTGACTACATCTATTCACTTGGCTGGGATGCTTCAAACCCTACAACAAATGGAGGAAACACGTGCTTCTGGGAATCTAAGGCATATTCTTAAAGTAACTTATAAAGTACGCATACACCCCCCCCCCATCAATGGAGAGGACAGGGACGGGTCCCACATGCCTCGGTGTCCCACTCACAGCAGGGAGCTTTGCACAGAAGAGGCCTCCCTCAACATGGACTGGTTAAACAGATGCTCAAGTGGCAGGCTCTATGGATAACAAAGGGAAAGGTGTTGAGACCACAGATCCCCACCGTGAGAAGGGTATGGTCCAGCTGAGATACAGAGACAGAGAGCCGGGATAGCCAGTGACCTCCCCACATTTTGATCTCCTCCCTCTTAACATCCCCACCTTACCAGGCACCTTGCTTTGGTACTTCCTAGTTTTCCTGCTGTAGAGAAAAGCTAAACACATCACTTTAAAAACACTAGACATATTATACTGATGTATTTTTATCTCTCAAGAAAACAGTGAACAAGAAATGCTTACCTTGGAAGAATGGAAGGGAGAATTTTAGACACTGGGATCTCTGGAAAAGGTAATGTATTGTAACTGCTGTTGTTAACATGGCAGGGGATGAAAGAACTGCTTTCTAAGCAGAAGTGTGTGTGTGTGTGTGTGTGTGTGTGTGTGTGTGTGTGTGTGTGTGTGTGTGTGTGTGTGTGCGCGCATATATTTCACTGGCTCTATGCTCTATTTCTTCTCATATATTGCTTGCCTTTTCAGCAAGGACCAGGTGCACACCAGCTGGGGCAGAGGCGAGAGGGTCTCTGAGGGGTGTGTGCAAAAGAGGAGAGATCCTCCAGTATGGAAAATGAAAGAGGAGCTGGAGATGGCTCAGAGGTTAAAGGCATCTGCCACAGCAGGACTTTGGTTCCCTGCATCCATATCCGGCAGCTCACAACCACCTGTAACTGCAGCTCCAGAGGATCTGATTCCACCTTCTGGCCTCTGCAGTAACCTACATACACTCACACACATGATGATGATGATGATGATGACGATGATTTTTCCTTTTTTAAAGGAAAACCACAGAGAAGGGCTGGTATCGGGTAGCTGACTCTTCAGGGCTTCTAGATCCATTTTGACTGAAGACTTAGTCTTTAAGATCTTGAAAGAGATTACACTTGTCAAAAAGCAAAGAACTGGAGACACAGAACTATGGAAGAGACTCCCAGTTTAGTGGCCACAGTGCCCTATATCCTGAGGGTGGGGTTCCTTGACAGGGAAACCCAGGAGTCTCCTGCTCACGGGGAACCTGGGTTATTACTGCTCCATGTGCTGGGGAGATTCCATCAGAGTCCCCGTGAATGCCTGTGTGTACCTGTTCATGGAGGGGCCACCAGTTATGGTGCACATCTCTCTCAGGTACCAGGATGCCTGGGGGTCCTGTTATTAGTGACTTCCATGCACTGTTTGTGGGCTATGGGTTATGTTTCTCAAGAGAGTGACATTAGCAATGTAAACCTATATATTGCCTCATGAAAGCTTTGATCTGACGTAGAGGACAAGATCCCAGAGTGCCTGACACGTGGTATGAGAGGCACTGTGATTGTCAACTTGGTGAGATTTAGAATCTTGGTTGAAGCACACCCCTAGTCGTCTGTGAAGGTTACCGGGAAGGTTTAACTGAAGCAAGAAGACCCCCCCCCCCGCCCCCATGTGGGGGGTATCATCCATGGCTGGTGGCCCATGCTGAATAAAAAAGAGAAAGTGAGCTGAGTGTAGCATTCATCTCTCTGCAGATGCAAGGTGACCGTCCTTTTCACGTTCCTATTGCCGTGACTTTTCTGACACGATACATTGTATCCCCAAACTATGAGCCCAAAGAAATTCTTCCTTCCTTAAGCTGACTTTGTCGAGTATTTTGTTACAGAAAGAGAAAGGCTGAGGCCCCAGAAGCACACCCACCTGGTGACATCCGCCCACTGCCCAGGACACCTGCGCTCTTCTTGTGTCTGATTCCACAAGAGCTCTGGTGGTGTCTGGCTTTTGCTCTTCCAATCTCTACCTACTGGAGGGAATCTGTCAACGAGCTTCATGAAGTAAGATGGAAAGCCCCTTCCCCGAACCCTTAGCAAGGATAGAGCCAAATGCTTTGGACGGAATTTACAACCTACAATTTTTCTGTAACATTGTTTCTGGGGTCAGTAGGTGGATGAGGCAGGAGGGGGCAGGAAGAAAGCGAAGAGAAGGAAATATAATTTTGAATTCATTCATGATTTATCTGTTCGCTCCCTGTGACTGCAGGGGAATTTTTAACTACACTGTAAGATGGCCGGGCTGTGCCCAGTGCTGCGTGCCATGGAGCTCAGATCAGCTCCCGAAATGTTAACCTCTCCTTTGCTGGTGGCTTTCCACCTCACACTTTGCTGACTCCTAGCTTGGCCTTGTGTGGTGCTCAGCCATAGGACAAGTCCTCACACAGGTAGGTACACGGACTCACTCCAGTCTCCCAACACATGCAGCCATGTTAGACATGTTTGGAATCTTTGTCCTTTGCCCATTTTGGAAGCTCCCTCCTTGAGTCCACATCCATTTCCCCCTTTCAGTGTGGTAAAGTCCCAAGGGGAGCAAGTAAACCCCAAACAGGAGCTTTCCAGAAATGCCATTTTCCATGTTAGCCAGTCCAGACAGCTGAGCCAATTACTGGTCTCTCAGCTGCCTGTGTCATGGGCCCAGATGGCCTCCTAGACAAAAGGTTCTCAGCATCAAGCAGCATCCGTGACTCAGGAAGCTCTTCCCTGCATCTTTCCTTGCCCAATCTGCTTCTGTCATTTAATCAAGGATTCGGTCATGTTCAGGAAGAAAAGGGGACACAGTGACCCTGGAAGGAGTGGACGGGGCCATTCATCAAGAGAGAGAAGAGGCCAATTCCCACAACCGAGTGTGGATCCCAATTAGTGCACAGAATCACATCCTGGGATGAAGGGGTTAATCGTGGTGTCGCCCAGGTGAATTCCACACCAGGAAAATTCATCCACACAGCCTGGCCTCCAACAAGCATCCATCCATCCATCTATACATTGAGCTCAGCTCTCCTTTCCCATTCTGCACGGGGGACAGTCATTGTTTAAAAATGTCACGATAATAATCAGCTTTTGTGGCAAAGATATGAAAAATGTATTGCAAGATCAAAAGGGCGATATTGTCTTCCCTCAGATTACACATTCCACCCCCAGAAAGGACTAATCTGATGTCCTCAGAGAGGAAATAGGTAAACAGTTTCAACATTATCACCATCTATGTTTCATTTCTCTGGGCCTGCTTGAGAAAAAAAGTTATTTATGTATTAATAAAAAAGAGTGATTTTGTCCTTAACAAAATAGTAAGGGAAGCCTTGAAATCTCAGCTGTGGATTTTGCAAGCCTAGTCAATCACACCCAGGAGGAACCAAGGATGATGTTATTGGCATCTTTGGGGGGTTAAGTCGGCCCCTCCCATCACCACTCCTGTCTTCATCTTAGAGTGAAGTCAGCCACGGGCTTGGCATGAGTTTCATGGCATGCCTTGTGTGTCAGGAACAGGGGGCGGATTTCTGACCCCTCAGCCTCCATCAAGCCAGTCCCTCTCTGAGCCTATGCCTCATCTGTGGAATGGGGACGGCATGGCTTTAAGGGACTACGCTAGAGGACAGCCATCTGCATGCCAATGACAGGGGCCACACGGACATGAGGACTCCATCACTGCTGTTATAGTTTAAATCCAAGGAAGTTGGAAAGGGCAGATGCCCTAGTGACATGGTCAGCCTCCCAAGAGGACAGGGGACATGCTAGAAAGGTCTAGGGTGGAAGAGGTGAATGATGGGTTCCCATGCCATGTTCTAGAGGGAAGGGAGAGAGAGGCTCATGGGAAGTAAGATACCCAGCTCCAGGGCCTTTGCAGGGCAGGATGATGCTGACGGGTGGCTCAGATCTCTGCCTTTGAGACAGGCTCGTGGTCCCTTCCCTCCTCTAGAAGACCCCAACTGCATCCAAAGTGTGGGTACATGGGGCTGAATGAGTTTCCCAGAAACCACGGGGATCACATCATTGCCTCCATTTTGGGGGATGGGTAGGAATCTGGGTGGTTAAAGCAAAGATCTTGTGATTTTATTATGAGGCTGAAAATGAAGAACAAGGCAAACCCACTGGCTGTTCCCAAGAGCATCTGCTGTTTCCATGGCCCTGGGACAGGGCAGTTCTTTTCTCCACCAGGGTGGGTAGGGAAGCTGCCAAACAGCCCCTTTCTCCCAGGAAAAGTCTGAATGCAGACAGACTCCCATACAAGAGTCATGATTAGAATTAGACCTCTAAATTATAGATTTTAAAGAGACATTCGCCTTGAATTTCAAGTGCCAATTTTACATAGTGTTATTTTTTTCAAATGTTTTTTCTGTCAGAAATCCACTTAAAATTGAGTAACTTCATTCAGTGGATATTACCAAACAGCTGTTGGGGAGTCTGGAGAATTAAAAACAAGAAAACCAAAAGACAGCCTATGTCCTCAAGCAGTTTATAGTCTGAGGTAAAGGAGCACAACAAAGAGAAAAGGACCCTGTGAGACCCCATTGCTCAAGGTTGCCTCTCCGCCCACAGGTCATCCTGAGACCAGAGTGGTGATGTTCAAGCTGGATGCCCGTGTGAGATTTGTGGAGTGAAGTGCCTTTTATTTCCTATTTTAGCTTCAATGTACTTACTATGAGTGTCATACCCTTGAATCATGAGTTCTGTGCCTTTGGATAACCATCCTCCCATTTATTGAAGGAGTTGCTATGGTTTGAATGCAAAATGGGCTCCATAGGCTGATGTCTTTGGGCATTTGTTCCTCAAATATTGGTGCTGTTTGGGGGAGGTTGTGGAACCTTTAATGGGCACCAGGTGGAAAAGGTGAGTCACTGGGGGATAGGTCACGAGGGTGATAGCCTGACTTTGATCCCAGCCTGAGCTCCTCCTTCCTGATCCACTGAGGTTCAGTAAGATGTATCACATGCTCCCACTGCCGTAGGTGGAGTCCCACTGTGAGTAGATCTCTATCTGTCATGCCTGCCTTACCAGGAAGGACTGGATGCCCGTAAAGTATAAGACAAAACAAACCTCCCCTTTCTCAGGTTGCCTTTATCAGATATTTGGCACAGAAGTGATAAAAGTAACTAATTCAGAGAATTAGTACCAGAAGTGGGGTTGTTGCTAAGAGAAACCTGGCCCTGTGATTTGTAGGTCTTTAGAGCTGGTTTGTAGGAGAAATGTGAGAGTGTAGTGAACTATTTGGAGGGGAACTCAGGAGGCTAGAATGCCAGTAGAAATGCAGACAAGAGAGTCTGTGCTCATGAGGTTCTGGAGATGAAGACAAGGTGCCTATCAGGGATTGTGTTAGGAACCATTCATATTACCTTCTGGCAAATAAGTTGGCTATGTTCTCCCAGTGTTCTGAAAGTTTGAGCAAGGCTTAACTAAAAATGACAGACAATGCTTATTTCTTTGGTGGAGTAATTTAAAACAGCATATCATTTAGACTGTGGTGTGGTTACTACTCATGGTATTTAGGGGTGTATACCACAGAGGTGGGAGGGAGAGGGAGGGAGGGGGAGGGGGAGAGAGGGAAAGGGGGAGAGAGAGAGAGAGAGAGAGAGAGAGAGAGAGAGAGAGAGAGAGAGAGAGAGAGGAGAAGGATGGAGAAAAGCAGAGCAGAAATACGAAGAAAATGTACAGTTTGTGGAAGACAGGAGCTTGGGCATATTTAAAGTTGCAGACAAGTTGGGTGCAGAGAAGCCACTGCAGTTGTTAAGCAGATTGGCAACATAAAGAGAAACCTCACACTTTGCAGCAGGATAATAAGAAAAGTATCTTAAGTGCAAGACCTCATCCACCGAGAGTTCCAGGGTATAACAACACTCTCATTTTTAAAAACTGGCATTTGAAAAGAGAATGCCTGAACAAAGAGCATGTCCAGGAACCCTGCCTGAGCACCCCCACCTAGGGAAGTGTCTATGAAGACTCTTTTTCAGACATTCAGAATACAAGAGTTACAGGGCCATGGAGGTTCACATCAAGGGTCCAGAATGAAGCCACTGAGGTCAGGTAGTATTTCCAGAGATGGGATTTCCTGAAGAGTGACCCCAAGAGGCCAATGTATGAATATGAGGCCTAAGTTTCGATAGAAACCATAAGATATTAGAAACGCCGGGATCAGAGTGTCTACTGAGGAAAGCTGTAGGCACTGAGTGGAGCCAGTCTAGGAGAGAGATCATCTTTGCTATAGGCAGCACAGCTGCAGGGGTGGAGCTACCCAAGCCCCCCCTCCCTGGGCATAGCTGCAGGGGTGGAGCTACCCAAGGCCCCCCTCCCCGGGCAAAGATGCAGGAGTGGAGCTACCCAAGCCCCCCCCCTCCCCGGGCACAGCTGCAGGGGTGGAGCTACCCAAAGTCCCCTTTCCCCGGGTACAGCTGCAGGGGTGGAGCTACCCAAGGCCCCCCTCCCCGGGCAAAGCTGCAGGAGTGGCGCTACCCAAGCCTGGGGGGTGGGCACAGCTGCTACTGCTGCTACAGATGTTAGACATGGAGCTCCAGGAGTTAGGCTTTGACCCACTGGGTTTAGGGCTCACTTTGGTTCAGTCTTTCCTCATGCCCTCTTTCTTCCCTGTGGGATGGGTATGTTTATTCTGTGGCATTGTGTACTAGCAGTATATAAACTTTTTTTTTTTTTTAATTTTACAGAGCTCACAGCTTTGAGTTTGCCTTGAGTCTCAGAAGAGATTTTGAACTTTGGATTTTTGAACAGTGTTGAAACTGTTAGGAGTATTGGGACTTTTGAAGTTAGACTGAATACATCTTACAATGTGAGCTGGCCATGAGTCTATGGGGGCCAGGGGTAGGATGCTATGGCTTGAATATAAAAACGTTCCCTGTAGTCTTCTGTGTTTGAATACTTGGTCTCTAGCTGTGGTACTGTTTAGGAAGTTGTTCAGTTTTCAGTAGGTTAGAGAGAATAAATAGGTCTCTGGGAAAGACGGTAAGAAGATTATAGCCTGGTCCTCACATTGCCCCAGCTCTCTGCTTTCTAATTTACTAAGGTAGGTGTGTGTGTGTGTGTGTGTGTGTGTGTGTGTGTGTGTGTGTGTGTGTGTGTATGTATCCCTTGCTACAACCCAAGTCACCATGTCTGTCCTGCCACTATCAATGATTGATTCCTTACATCATGCACCAATACAAACACCTTCTCTCCCATGTGGCTTTGGTCAGTTATTAGAAGGCAAGGAATGTTCCTGCCAAGGAGCCTTGTCTTTCTGTTCTAAGGTGTTTTTCCAGCAAGGGCAGAAACAAGACTACCCATGGTTACAGTGCACCTGCTGGACTCCATCTCAGTCATCCTCCTTGTTTGGACCACATGTTCTCCACATCCTCAGATCCAGCTCTCCCACACCTCCATCTTCATTAGTCTGGCCTTGCTGGGTTTTGTAGATGTCTTCTACCTCTTATTTCTGTCTGTAGACGCCAGGGCTCTGCCCCTAGTCCTCAGCCTCACCTCCATTTATACAATGAAGAACAGGGAATATGTTCTGAGGAACTTGGGAAAACAGACTTTCAATGAAGCACAACACTGCTTGAACATACTTGATATTCTCTTTAGAAACCTCATAGGCATCACTCCCTAGTCAGGGTGGGCCTGGGTTCTAGTCCTACCTAAATAGCCTCTCTGAGTCCCACTTTCCTTATTGGTTAGGGGTGGGTGTGAACCCAACCCTCTCTCAGACTCTTTCCCACTCTTACATGTGATGAGGTTAGCTTCTTGCTCCTTCAGTTCAGTCTGTTTTTTCTTCAGGTCACACCAGTCAAGGTGGGAAATCCACCATCATCTTGGGGACCCCCTCACTTGTCATCTCATCTACAGTCACGTTGGAGACGTGCCTCTGGGCACACCTGTGGGGGATTAACTTGGTAAGGCTGAGGTGGGAAGGACCCACCTACTGTGGGTGGCACCATCCCATGGGCTGGGATCCTAGACTGTACAAAAAGGGACACGTGAGCTGAGCACAGGCATTCTTTGCTTCTTAATTGTGGGTCCAATGTGACCAGCCACCCCAGCTTCTGCTGCTGGGATCCTCCCTACCCTGGTCCTAAGCAGCTTTTGTCCATGTATTTTATCTCAGGAAAGAAAAAGAAACTGAGATGATCATCTCCCATGATGTTCTTTTAGCTATCATGAAGGCGCCCCTGATTAATCCCACATTCAAAGTCTTTTTTGCAACATTAAAGGGTAAATAAATTTGGGATACTAATGCAAAAATCAAAACACATTCAAGGGTATTCTGCTGTGGAGAAAAATTAATTTTTAGTTTCCAAAGGACCAAGCGACTACCTCGTGATAAACTACTGGGAACAAAACCCTCTGGTGAATTGTAGACTGCTTACACAAATCACTTGCTCAAATCCCATCTGTCCATGCTGCTTTGTTATTAAAATTTCTAATCTAGAAGGAGAATTCCATAACTAGTGTGGATTTCAGTCCCATGTCTCAATATTGGGACCCGCCATCCGTTCTTGCCTGTCATAACAGATTGATTGCCTTTAGAAGTCGGTCTTCAGATGGAGAGATGGTACAGCAGCTAAAAACACTGGCTGCTCCTCCAGAGGACCCGGGTTCAACTCCCAGCACCCATGAGACACCTCATAACTGTCTGTAACTCCAGTTCCAGGGGATCTGACACCTTCACACAGATGTACATGAAGGCAAAATACCAATGCACATAAAATAAAAATTAAAAAAAAGTAAAAAAAAAAGAAGTGGGTCTTCAGGAATGGTGGGGGTGGTTCTCAGACTTTCATTCTCTTGCAAGGGACTTCATCCAATGCCTAAGTATATACTGGGTTTTCAAATTTTTCTTCTGCTATCATCTGACTCCTCCATGTAATCTCACAGTTTGTGAGCTCATCAATGTTTGTGACTCCAAATCAGCCCCATAAACATACTGGGGTAAATGAAGATTTTATCCCCCCTGCCCTTAAAACTACCAAAGTAATTCTAACCAAAGTACATAACATACCAGTCACTCTAGTACTCTTGGGGAGGTGTCTGGTGCTCACTCCATGCTCACTACTCCTATATAAGCATTTCATACTATTTATATGACTTATTATGCCATTTGACCAGCCTGGGCAATAAACCTCAGACATTTGCTTCACCTGAGAGCCTACCCTATTACAATACACACACACACACACACACACACACACACACACACACACACACACACACATACAACGAGAGAACAAATGGCCTAGGATGCTCAAGGGAGAAAAGGCTTACTCATTTTCACAACCACACCTTGGAACCTTCTGGCCTTCTGGAACCTGAGGCAAGGTCATCTAGGGTTTCAGATGGCAAGCAGGCTGTCTGCTTCCAAAGACCATCTGGGCTGTTCTGGTCAACCACAGAACTAGCCAGAGAGGAGAGGGATGGAGAAAGCTAGACACAGATCACTGATCGCTGCAACCTCACAAAGGAAGCATGCTGGGGCATGTATGTTTCTGTGACATCTTCCCCTGCCCCTGACGCTCTGATGGCAGATGAAACCTTCTTAGAGCAGAAGCTGGTCAGGCTTGGGGGCAGGCCAGGTGCTCAAGAAAAGCATTTTTGGTGCACAAAGCCCTTGAGGAGCAATGGCTAGGAATTTAGCGCTCCTTCTCTGAGGCCCTAGGGAACCTCTAGCGTCTGTGCCCAGAACCTCTGGTGCACGGACACCCCTTGTTCTCACTCAAGGATGCAAGAAACACCTTATGTATCTTTTAGGCTACCAGTAGTCAACTCTGTGGCCCTGACTTCTCCCTCACTCAAGCAGCCTTCAAGGAGCATGAGTAGAAGATACACTGTTTACTCTACCCTGCCATTTTACTCCAAGCAGTTAGTCAAAGACACTCCTAAACCTTACTGCTATGCCAAGGATGGCTTCAGGACAGGGCAAGCATCCTGTTGTGGATAATGAAGTGTGAGTCCACCAGAGAGGGTTTTGTCATGTTTGTGTGTCTATGGAGGATGGCAGAGTGGAAGCAGCCAGGCTCTTGATCTCAATGACAGTCTCAAGCTTTAGACCTATTGTCAAGGCATGAGAATAATTCTTCCAATCATTTGGGCCAATCTGAGTGGAGCTTTCTGTAACCTGAGGGAATAAGTGAATGGCAAGGCACTGAGAACCTGAGCTTGGACAAGCTGTGTCTCAGAGACAGGAGCAGTGACCTGAGATCCTCAGTGCTCCTGAGCTCTCAAGCATCCAAAGTCTGAACTCAGCTTCTTCCCAAAGCCTGGCTGACAAAGGCCACTTGGGACAGGAGGGCTGTTTTACACCTTAGGAATTGAACTGCCTTTAATTTGTATGAAGACCTTATCTTCACCTCAACTGTGGGTGTGGCTATTCCAGCATCCCATGGATACATGCAGACCAAGACCTGATTGACACAAAGCTGAGCTTCTTTGAGCCTTGGTCTCCATGGGACCTTGACCCTGACTTACTATCTTGAGTTTAAGTGAAGAATTCTATCAAGCCAATTTATCCAGAAACCCCAGGCTTGCAAGCCAGCAAGGCTTCTCTTCCTCACTCTTGACTGTCAATCAGTTCCCTACTCTCCAGTGCTGACCAAGGGCCTTGCAGTAACTTTTACCCTTTCCTTGTCCATTGGCTACAGATCCCTACTTGTCCTTGTTGGACTTGTAATTGAGCCCATTGTTTCTCTCCCTTAGGACAGGCTTGACTATACAAATAAAACCTCCTCCACCATTATTTTGTTGTTGTTGTTTGTTTGTATGAGGGGGTCTTGTATAGCACAGGCTAGCCTTGAACTCACTGTGTTGCTGAGGATGACCTTGAACTTCTGATCTTCTTGCTTCCACCTCCCTGGTCCTAAGACCACAACTAGGTAACACCATGCTCAATTTATGCCGCTCTGGGATTGAACCCAGGGCTTTGTACTTGGTGGGCAAGCACTCTACCAAGGGAGCTACATCTGCCCCTCACTGCCAAGTCTAACAAGTGTCAACACAGTTTCATAACCACAGACCGTTCATTGCCCTCAGCACCCACGCCCTGCTTCCCTTTCCAGTATCTAGGAAAAGCCTGCCACTCAGAGCCCCTCTCCTCTCCCCTTGTTCAGATTACTCACTCTCCTGGTACAATACTTTCACATCAACACTAATCTGAGTTTTCCATGACACCATTAGGATTTAAGTTCACATAGCCAGGGTCAAGGAGCTTGATGTTAGCATGTCCAGACACACAAATGGAAGATGTTCCTTTCCGGAGAGTAAGTGAGGAGAAGGAATGAGCACAAAGCCTGCATGGATGGCATGATGGGTAATTTTGATTGTCAACCTGATCAGGCTTAGAAATGCCTGTTGAGACGATGCAGCAGGTAAAGGGCACTTGCTACCAACCCTGAAGACCTGAGTTCCATTCCTGAAACCCACGTGGTGGGAAGAGAGAACAAATTCCTACAAGTTGTCCTCTGTCCTCCAGATGCACACTCTGGCATGTCCAAGCATTCAAGCACACAAGTGCGTGCACACACACACACACACACACACACACACACACACACACACCAAAAAATACATGTATTGGCTGGTTTTGTGTGTCAACTTTATACAAGCTGGAGTCATCAGAGAGGAAGGAGTCTCAGTTGAGGAAATGTCTCCATGAGATCCATCTCTAAGGCATTTTCTCAACTAGTGATCAATGAGGGAGGGCCCAGCCCATGGTGGATGGTACCATCCCTGGGCTGGTGGTCCTGGGTTCTCTAAGAAAGCAGGCTGAGCTAGCCAGGAAGCAGCGCTCCTCCATTGCTTCTGCATCAGCTCGCATCTCCAGGTTCTGACTCTGCTTGAGTTCCTGCCCCGACTTCCTTTGATGATGATGGACTACAATGTGGAAGTGTAAGCCAAGTAAACCCTTTCTTCCCCAATTTGTTCTTTGGTCATGGTGTTTCCTCACAGCAATAGAAACCCTAAGACAATACATAAACAAATATACTACACTAAAAAAAAAATTACCCGATGAACGAAGACACACCCTGAATGAGGGTGACACCAACCCGCGGGCTGGGTCTCTGACTCAGTAAACAGGCAAACAGAAGGAAGTTAGGTGAGCAGGATAGAGAATTGGAAGGGCCAAGAAAGGTGGGTAGAGGTTGGCAAGGCCACAGATCAACTTCTTCACCTGGAGTACCAGTTTGCAACAGGGCATGCCTGAGCATCTACATGTCAAACAGGCCATGTCTGTGTTGAACTTAGTCCCACCTGGACAATCACAGAATCTCTGTATGCTTACTGACACGTCCCAATTCTGGCCCATTAATTTTTCCACACCTAAGAGATCCCTCCAAACAACCCGACCAGGTGTTCATGTCACCTGGCAAGGGGTGTTAATAGGGCTGTGTAGAGCTGGGGGAAAAATATGGTGGTCACTGCTCACGATCTGACAGTGGGTGCCAGATTGCTTCATGTGTGCACACTGTCATTTCACCCAGAGGAGGGAAGAGGTCAAAAGGTGTGGTTTGGTTTGCTGTGCCCTACCCAGATCTAGGTCATAGAAGGATTCCATTGAAGTCACTAGATCATTTGGCTATGCACCCCCATCACCACCCACATATAACATCTTCAGCTTGTGGTCTGAGCTGGAGTCTACCATGTGTAGAGGGAGGGGGACAGCCTGGGTTACTGACTGGAATGTTGCCATGTTTTCCCAGGATACAACCATTCTTTGCTAAGCACATGTTGAGTTTCCTGGTTAAATAATAAGGAAGTACGCTTCACCCAGCACCAAATGCCCTAAACAAGCATAGTTCAAGTTTACAAAGCTCGAATCAGCTGAAGGAAATAACTGGTTTTTCACCAAAGGGGATGGGGGAATTTTACTAGTGTTCCAAACTCAGCATCACGGGGGGGGGGGGGGGCCTATCCCAGAGCTAGTGCTTGTTCTAGGAAGGAGTGGGAAAGTCATCCTCCCTAGCCACCTCACACAAGCTTGTGCCCCTGGGGTTCACCCACAGGAGGAGGTAGAGTCTCTCTGAAGCCTGATGAGTTGTAGGCACAGGTGGGACTCCTGTGCCTCTTCTGGTCCGGGTGACAGTGTTGCGCAGGCGTGAAGGCAAAGTTAGCACAGTCTAAGGTGTGCTTCTAAAGAAGCCTTAATCCCGAATCTGACAAAGTGACACACAGACATATGTGACCAAAATAAATTCCAAGAGGCTCTCAGTATCTCCGAGTAATTCCAATTCTGGCTGAAGATGCACCACACTTTGCTGATGGCATGGGGCGGGTTGTGTTTCATCAGAGGCAGGAAATATAGATTAAAGACTCGGGGCTAAGGAAGCTGAGATCACAGCAGAAGGCCACTGAGCCCCTGGATGATTTCCAAGAGGTCAAGTCTCGGGCCCAAAAAAGTAAGGAGAATGTGACAAGTGGTAACTTGTTTCTACTGTTCTCCATCCTCAGGCTGGCACTGGACCCCCTCAGACAGTGAGTTAAACTTCCTAGGAGCAAGAAACCCAGAGGGGTGTATGCTTTCAAACACCTGTTCCTTGGGACAACACTTACCCATAATCCTTAGTTACTCATTCATTTTTCTATCTAATTCAGCTTAATATCTGTGGTGATATATTGTGTACCCCAATAAAGCTTACCTGGGGATCAGAGGACAGAGCCAGCTAGCCACTAAATTAGACATAGAGGTCAGGCAGTGGTGGCACACACCTTTAATCCTATCACTTGGGAGGCAGAGATCCGTCTGGATCTCTGTAAATTCAAGGCCACACTGGGCTACATGAAAGAAACAGAACCAGGCAGTGGTGACACACGTCATTAATCCCAGGAAGTAATATGGCAGGACACAGAAAGGTATATAAGGCATGAGTAAACAGGAACTTGCTCTCTTGAGGCTGACAATTTTGTAGAGGTAAGCTAGTGGCCGGCTCTTCTGCATCTCTGATCTTTCAGCTTTCACCCCAATATTTGGCTCTGGGTTTTCTATTAATAAGACCTTTTAAGATTCAGGTTACATCTATCCATCTAGGGCTTACTAAATTCATCTTGCAGGACGCAGCCTTTGCACATAGCAGATGGATAGAATGAACAAGGCGAAGCACCTTTCTACTCAGGTAGCTCATAGGGCAATGGCCAGTTCAATGGGCACAAAACAGTGTCAGCCAATGCAGGAGAAACTGAAGTCCAGTGCTGATACCAAGAGGAAGTACCAAGCTGCAAATGCCAAGCTCTCTCTGCCATGGTCAGGGCAGATGACAGTAAGTCAGCATACTTGGTCTAGAAAGCAAGGAGCAAACACACACACACACACACACACACACACACACACACACACAGAGAGAGACAGAGACAGAGACAGAGAGACAGAGAGACAGAGAGATAGAGAGAGAGCGCACCTGTTTATTGATTCAAAGGTGCCGGAGTACAAAGCACACAGTGCAAACAGGGAAGGCCTGGGGAGTGCCTTTATGGAAAGGGCCTGCAGGTAACAGATCAATCCCTAGATTCTGTCCCCAGCATCAAAAACAACCAACCAAACCCCGGGACAAAGGTGAGGCCCCCAAAGCTTGAGTGCAGGAAGCTAGGCTGTAGACAGAGGCACACTCTCCAGTTTACAGGCAGCCCAGGCCTGGTTTGTGGCATTCTTGCCTTTTACAGTCCCCATGGTGGCCGAGGGAAGGTGACTGGTTTGAGGGCAAAGAGCTCAGTTTGCATGTGGGGGTGGTTGTTCATTTTGTTCATTTTGATCACTGAAGGAAGGCAGCCCTGCCTAGGGCAGTGGTGAGGGCAGGCTGCAGAGGACGGACTCCATAGAAAGGCCTTTCAGGTCAGGGAGAAAAAGGGGAGCAGGAGCCCAGTGGCTCCAGGGCCCCGCATACACTCAGACCCCATGCCACCCAGGCAGCTGCTCACCTCGTAAAGGTCCTGGTGTCCCTCCAATGGCTTTGTGATTGCCTGCTCAGACCGCTGGCTGGGAGCTGAACACCCTAGAAATGTGTCTTCTACATTACAGACTTCTTTTTTTTCCTACCTGGAAACACTTGGGTGGCTTAATTTGTTTTCCGAAATAACAAAAGTAATTAGACTAATTGCCTTCGGAATGGGGCGCTCATAGGCGAGAACCTCAGCACCACACAGGAGGAGACTGGCAGGTCCCTTCTAGGCTCATAATTTGTGGACTAATTTCCCTGTACTGTCAAGGGCAGAGCATCTCGAGAACGGAAAGGTGTGAGGCTGGGCAGACTCCAAGGCCTCCTTTCACAGCTTCTTAGCAGCCACTCTATTTGGAAGGATGGAAACAAAAGCTGCTTGCTTCTGCCACATAGCACCAGGGCCTCAGCCATGGTGGCACCAGGGCCTCAGCCCCTTGCACACGACAGAGCACCTCTGGGTACCTTACAGCCTGTGCTGCTGCCGAGAACATGGCTCCCCTGCTTTCCACAAAACTCCATCTTGATGGGTTAACCAGGTCTGGGGGACTGTCCTGGAGTGACGGGGACTGCACTCTGGGTCAGGTAGAGATGGTGACCCGGACTAGGCTCCTGGCTATGTGTATGGCGGTTCAGTTCTAGTAAGCGATGCCATCGCTGGCTGTGTCTTAAGGACAGAAAGAGCATCACGTGGCTATTTCTTCCAAGTTGAGACATTCACTCCTGTAGAGAAGAGACATTCCTACAACTCAGCAGACTCAGGAAGCTTAGAGTTACAAGACTCACAAGGCCTCAGGCTGTGTAAGGAGTAATCAATAGCTGGGGGCGGGGAGACGCTTTGGGGGGCTGCCTGCAAGCTGGGCACACAGGGAGGCGGCTGATGTGAGCCACCGCCCATGCCAGAGTGCGGTGTATGGAGAGGCAGCTGCCTCTGAGTCATGCTCCTGTAAGTAAACCCACTTCGCTTATTGGTTCCCCAAGCTAGGCATGAGTGGAGTCATTTCTTGGGTCTGTCATTGGTGTCTTATGTGGGGTGAACAGATGTTTGTTCATGGATTCCCCAGGAAAAGTCACACAATGGGGAGACAGTGGCCACATGGTTGCCTCTGTTTTCTAGTCAACACTCACAAGCTTCTGGAAGGGATGATGGCAGCAGCTGCCTGCTAAGACACAGAGCAGCCTTTCTGTACCCCCGAGGGACGTGAGCTTCATGACAGCTGCCCTTTCAATCCAGGCACTAGGTTAGCTATTCCCCAAGCTTTACCCCATCCCCCCCGAAGGTCCAGGATCCAGAACTGTGATTCTTCATCAACCAGCCATGGGGTACTCCTCTTCCTGTGTCATGTGTCTGCTGAAGGGCTCCAGTGGATGGACCAGTCATGACCAACCTTCCCCCTGGGATTCCATAGCTCAGTGGGGAAATGACCCCCCCCCCCATTACCACTACTTAGATGCAGGACAGAACTGCCTCCAGGCTGTATGACAGATATACCAGGAAAGGGCAGGGAGGGGATGAAGGGGCAAAGCTCCGTGCTACAGCTGGGCACTGACAAGCCTCCCTGGTGGAGTGAGCATTTACTCCAGAACCCCGAAGCTAAGCAGGATTCGAAAAGAGATTCGGAGGAGGTAGCTGTTCAAGCTGAATGCAGGCACTGTGACATGAAGGCAGAGGTTCTGTGAGGAGGCTGATGGTCACCCCCTGAGACCTTGTCAGATGCAGAAGCCATAGGCAGTGCAGGACCAGGCGGCCGGAAGCTGGATGGCATCTGGATGTTGCTGATGGGTAATAGGAGCCAGCTTGGGAAAGGACAGGAAAGACTAACTGCTTTTCAGGCTGGCCACCCTCTCAAAGGAGGAAAGGCTAGAAGAGGGTGAGAGATGAAGGCCAGTGACTGATGGGGAGTGAGACAAGGCTGGAACATCTGGAGTAAGGTGGAGAAATGTAGACAGATTTGACATCCAGATGTAAAAAGTGGAGCCATGTGGGGTTGCTGAAGGATACAGGGAAGAGACGAAAATCAAGGACTATTTCCTGATGTGAACATGTATGGTGTGGTCTTAAAATGCTGGTTCCAGAAGTGGGGCAGGAAGACAAGCAGAAAGCAGATCTCTCAAAGTTAAAAAGGGTGCAGTTCCTCAGATGACACACGGCTCACCGCCTCCTTCCAAGACGTCATCAGAGTGACTTTTAAGAAGAAATCATAACAGCAAAGAAAATGGGAGAAGTCTCTTTAGAGAAAGGGACTTAAGGACATTTCTGGGACACGGGGCAGAAGATGCCTCAGTTCACAGGCACAGCCAAGAATATGCAGAGGGGGCTACCTCTGGAAAGGGAACCCACCTCCAGATTCACACCTCCCCTAGAGGCTCAGAGGAAAGCAAAGACTTGAATATGGAAGACTCCCTGATGTAGGAAAAAGGAGTTGGAGGATTCTTTTCTTAAAAAGTAAAATGTGGGGGCTGGAGAGATGGCTCAGCAGTTCAGAGTGCTTGCTGCTCTTGCACAGGAGCTGAGTTTGGCTCCCAGCACCTGCTTTAGGTGGCTCACACCTGTTATTCCAGCCCCAGACGACCTGGTGCCCTCTTCTGGCCTCTGTGGGCACTGCACTCACACACACACACACACACACACACACACACACACACACACACACACTAAATAAATAAATAAATAAATAAATAAATAAATAAGGCCTTTTTTAAAAAAAAATGTAGCATGAACTATGAGAGGAGAGCCCCTGTGGTTCACATGGAAGTTACAGTCTTTCTTACTGTGGCGGGGTACTGTATAGGGGAAGCCCAGCCAGTGTCCAGCTCAGAGCCTTCATCCTACTGTGGAAACTGCCAGTTGCCATGTCCTGCTCTGAAGCGAAACCTGAGCTCTTCCAGCCAGCCTTTGGAACTCCACGTTCCTATGTGTGAATGGACAGCTAAGAATCACAGGGCAGGTAACACAAAATGCCTAGAGTAGGGTCACAGAGGGACTGAAAACAAGTGAGTCTACAAAGACAACACGAAAACCACAACCCAAACCACAGACATAATCCACATGTCAAAAGAGAGCCGAAAAGAAAAAGAAAAATCAGGCTGAAAACTACACATTGCTAACTAGGGGTCTTAACTGATGCCAAGAAAGCAGTAACTTGAGCTGGGTGTCATGGTGCACCCCTGCAGTCTCAATGCCTAGGAGGCTCTTACAGGAGGAACAGGAGTCCAGTCATCTTCAGCTACATCAGAAGTTCAAGGCCTACTTGGGCCCGTCTCAATCCCACAGCACCAAAATACAATAAAAGAGAAAAAGTAAGAAAAGTGTCACTCTAGAACTCCAAGAATATAAATGATAAGTATGCACTTAGAAATCATACATATGGATTGTTTTTGGTGTGTGTGTGTGTGCTCATGCACGTGGGAGTGTGTGGTGTGTGACCTTACCACAGCAAGGGAGTAGAGGTCAGACGATAAAGAGGTCAGATGATAACTTTCAGGAACTGGTTAGCTTCCTCTCCCATTCAGGGTCCTCAGGGGCGTGAGCTTTCATTGACAAGCGCCTCTACCTGCTGAGCCTTCTCAACCAAAGCACGAATTCTTTTCTTTCTCTAAATCAGCATTTACTAATGTGTTAGATGCTGTTACAAAATTTCTTAACAAAGTGTGTTTCTGTGGTTTTCCTTATTTTCCCCTCTCATGTCCCTTGTGACATTTACCTGTGTCCTCGATCCTTTCTCATCTAATATTACCCTCTCTGGGTCACCTTTCTAGACTTTCAGACCTTACTCATTCTTACCCCTGTTCACATGTGTGCATGTATGCGTTATAGTCTGGGGAGCTGCATATGAAGGTGAACATGTTCATTTCTTTTTTAATTTGGATGACCTCACTTAATATTATGCTTTCCAAGCATGAATTTTTGACCTAAAATGTTCAATACTCAGATTGAGCAACAAAGCCAAAGGTATTTTCAATAAAGAATAAAATATATTGGGAGGCATAAGCTTTGAGGGAAAAATATGTGAGAGGAATTACTGCTCCAGGGTGCTTTTTTTTTAAAAATGAAATTAAAAATTCCAGAAAGAGAAAAAGTCAATGTGTGAAAATCTCTCTCTCTCTCTCTCTCTCTCTCTCTCTCTCTCTCTCTCTCTCTCCCTCCCCCCACAACCTTTCCTGTGAGGATGGGTAAATGCAGCTAGGTTGTGGAAAACCCATGAAATGACCATTAAAGCCTTCAAGCCAGAGACATCCTTGCAGAACTTCACAGCACCAAGGGTATTAATTAGTTTGTTCACCATGGACTTTTTGCATTAATTTTAATTTGTAAAATATTGCATTTAACATCACTTTTCTTGGTTATTGAATTTCTATGTTAGAGGCAAGGGCCTCAGCTGCCATGTCCTTATCCTGGAAACAGCACAGAGGGTGAAGGAGTGAATCACTGCTCTTACCCTCACGAACCTTGAAGAAGATGGAGGGTGGTGGGCTGCAGAGGTCTGAGTGGGGAAGAACCCTCAGGAATGGGATCAATGCTTTTATCCATGATGCTCCAGAGACACACCTTAACCCTTCTCCCATTCGAAGACACAGACAGGAAGTGCCATCTATACCACACCTCATGTCTTTCTTTGTAGTTAACTTAGTGTGCGTGTGTGTGCATACACATATGCACATGCAGAGCCTGGAGGACAAACAACATGAAGTTAGTTCCCTTCTCCTACCATGTGGGTTCCACAACTCAGGCCATCAGGCTTGGTGGTAATCACCTTTAGTCAATAAAGTGCCAGCCCAAGAAAGAAATTTCTGTTGTTCACAGTATCCTGTTACAGACAACCTAAATCAGTCAAGATATGGGTGACTCTAATACATTTCAAATAAACTCAATGGGCCACCCATGAGGAACAAGAGTCAGTGCAGAACACACACACACACCCACACACACACCCACACACACCATACACTCACTTTCCTCTCTTATGTTTTGTGAAATGTGGGTGTGAGTATGTGCGAGTGAGGGCCTCTGTGCACGTTGTATGTGGAGACTAGATTGATATTGGGTATCTTCTTCAGTGACCATCTGTTTTTTTGGTACGGAGTCTCTCACTAAACGTGGAACTCACCAATCATCTAGGCTGGCCAGCCAGTGAACTCCCAGGTACCCATCCCCAGTACTGGGGTTACAGACACAAGCTGCCGTGTGCTCCTCTTATGTAGATGCTGGGGATCAGAACTCAGGTCCTCATGCTTGCACGGTAAGCCCTGTACCAACAGATCATCCCCCAGCCTCAGCATTGGGCTTCCATCAGTGACACTGCTTGCTTAAAGGTGACATCGTTAACAGTCTGGGAATGTTCTTCTCTCTTCCTAGAGACATACTTTCCACCCAACCTGTTACATGGGGCCACGTGACCTGTGCAGAGACGTAGGGACAGGAGTAGAATGAGGCATCACTTCTGAGCGGGGCCAGTTCAAAGCCAGGGGTCTTTCCCACACTCTCTCTCTCTCCTGTCCTCGTCCACAGTGACTTTAGAAAGCACACAAAGGAAGGAGTCTGGCACCATAACCATTGTGTGCAGTAAAAAGGCACTGCAGGGGGATGAGCAGGCTGTGGCACGAGTGTGCAGGGTGTCCCATGGGCAGGCAGGGGTTGTCGATTGTGACAGTTGTCGTATCTTGACTAGGAAGAACGCTGGAATTCTTTGTCCAGCCAATAAAGTGTGAAACGGAACAAGAACGGTTTCAGACATTCGAGTGACAGACACTTGAGGCCCTAAGCAAGTTTTGTTGTTATTGCTCTATCTTTTGTTTTGTGGAATAACAAAGGTGTGCTCCAGAAAAGGAAAAGCATAAATAACAAACAAACAAACAAACAAAAAAGCTATCTTGGGAAGGACAGAACAGCTCAAAAGAACATTCTAGACTGGAACAGACAGACAGGCAGAGATTCCAGAAGAAAGGACTCCAGGAAAATCAGACAAATGATGATCAAAGAGACAGTCTGGGGGATTCTGGGGGCAACGTAGTGAGGAGAACCAGACTGCTGGACGCCCAGAGAAGGGCAGAGAACACCAAAATTTGACTTGATTGCCCAGAGGTAAACAATTCCTAGGTGTAACACTGGAAATCTGACTGTTTTGCATTCAGTTCCAGGTCTGATTGTCCTTGACTTTTAAGGTTTTCTTGTTATGTACATGGGTGTTTTGTCTGAATGTACATCTGTGCACCACATGTGCCCAGAGCAGGGCATTGGATCCTTTGGAACTGGCTTTATAGAAGGTTGTGAGCCACCATGTAGGTGCTAAGAACCAAACTCAGCTTCTTCACAAGTACAGCAAATGTTCTAATTACTGAACCATTTCTCCAGCCCCTGCCCTCGACTTTTAGAACCAGCTAACAGATCAGTGATGGAAGGCTACGAACACGCTGGCCCTTGAGCAGGCAGATCTTGGCCATTGCGTTCTATTCCAGCCCATTCAAAGGGACACAAAGGAGCTGGACTAGGGATGGATTTTCTCATGACCTTGACCCCAGCCCTTGCTGTCTTGCTTCCTGCACCATTGCCCTTGTGTGGATCCACGCTGATGGGCTATGGGAGGGAAGCTTGGTATGAGGGCTGTGCCTTTAACCCCAGCACTTGGGAAACAGGGGTAGGTGATTCTCTATGAGTCTGAGGCCAGCCTTGTCTACATAGTGCATTCCAGACCAACCACCCTGTCTCAATACCTTACCCTGTTAAAAAAAAAACAAAAAAAAAAAACCAAAAACCAACAACCCAAGAGCCGCAGCAGGGGAGCTCCTACCCATGACCTCTTTCTCAGTGAACACCACCTGACTTCTGCACTGCTCTGGTCAGCTTCTGACGGGCCCTCCTCTCCCTGTTGCTTTAGACACTTCTCCCTAAGGGGTGGCTGCCGATTACCTCTTTAGAGAAGATAACCTTGCCTGTCCAACACGCTCTCATCTAGTGCTCTGGTTCCAGTTTTCAGAGACTATCTGGGAGAATCTGATTTGAAAAGGAAAAAAAAAAAATCAATGGCGTGCTCTGTAGAGGTGACACGTCAGAGCCTGTCAGCAGCTGGGCAGTCTTCCAGGCAGGCAGCTCCTCACTGCCCCACCCGCAAAGCTTTAGAGGACAGAGCAAGGCGTGAGCCTTTGGTTCCAGCTGGACACCGTGGCTCCCTGTTGCATACGCAGCATGTCCCTCCTACAGCCCCCGAGAGTCTGCACTGGCACCCATCAGCTGAGCTCAGGGTGAGGCCACCATGGCAGCCTTGGTGTGGCTGCCAAGTGGTTATGGAGTCAAGAGTTACATGAGGCCAGTCCTCAACTTCCGGGGCAATGCTCTTGCCTAGACGTGTTTAAATGAAATATCTTGTATGTTCTTCCTCTAAGGAGGGGGTAAGAACACCTAGAGAAATCTTGCCACAGGGCTGGCATGTCCCTCCCCCACCTCAGCAAAGAATGTAGACGGTAGGTCTTTCAATGATTTCTACCATGTCTCATCCCATCCTAGAGCTGGTGAAGTGCAAAGAGCTGGCCCTCATCTCCAGGGGAAGCGGAGAAAGGGGGAATGTGCCACCTGCTGCGGCATCCTATGCACAGGTGGTTCCTGGGAACCAGGGTCTTGGACAGTCTCACAAGCCTCCCATGGCCCAGATTTGGGCCCCTGAATCATTTTCCTGCTCTATGTCCAACAACTCAACTCACAGTACCCAAGGGAAAGGACAAAGAGGAGACATGCTCATACACTTCCCGAGGGCCCAGGAGAGCACACAGCACCCCCAGTACGTAGGCTCAGACTCCCTGGGAACAGGCAGGCGGGCTACTGCGTCTTTGGCTCCTGTGGAGGAGTGTCCCAGCTCCACCCATGCAGTGGGAAAGTGCAGAGACCAGCAGAAAATGCCAGGCTTTGCTCATCCGTGTCAACACTTCCATTCTGCGGCTGTCATCAAAGGCAGTCAGTGCACAGGGATGGACAGAGACCCATGGCTTCCCTGACTTAGAGGCAGACAGTGCAACATTAGGCAGCTATTTGCAATGAAGGCCCTTCATTTTCTGCTTCCTGGCCCTGGCATTAATAAGGCGAGCACATCTAATTGCCAAGAATGCTTGATGCAGTGAGCAAAAACCGTGAACGCCAGGGTCAGTGGGAAGAGCCGGCATACCCGTGATTACTGCTAAATTATCTCTTTCTTAGCAATTTCCTTTAAAGGCGGTAAACATCAGCAGTTTCTCTGTAGCTTTGGCTAATTCTCTGCTCGAACTAGTCTTGTACTTTATGTGAAAGTTTGCACATGTGTAGGTGGCTGTGTGGGCACATGTGTATGTGGGTACACATGCACGTGTGTTTACAAGTGCGTGAGGTTGACTTCAGGTGTCCTCTTTGTTCACTTTCCACTTTACTGAAGCCAGGTCTGTCAAGAGAACCCAGAACTCACATATTTAACTAATCTAGTTAGCTTGTTCCAGGGATCCCCCATCTCTGCCTCCTGAATGTTTGGATTCCAGGTAGCTGTCACACCTGCCTAGATTTTACATGAGTTCTGGGTATCCAGACTTTGATCCTCATCCTTGCGTGGCAAATGCTTTGTCTGTGGGACCATTTCCCCAGCCCAAGTCCTGTCGTATTAGTTTTTGCTACTCTCTTACTCACAGTGTTTCCAGCACCCAGAGGAAGATTATCAGTCCCAGCATCCATCCCTTGAACACCTCAAGTCATCGTATGACTCTGGCATCCTCCTTAGTGTCCCACAGCCTGTCCTCAATGGTAAGACTATGAAAGGGAATGTGTTCATGTCTCAAGGGCTCACAAGCCTTACACTCAGCCCTGGTTGGACCCAGGATACAGTGAATTGGACATTTGTATCTGGAAGAGTCTAGGAGCCACATGACGCCTTTCTCAAGCTAAGCCCTGAGCCAAAGCTCCAGGCTGAGTTCCTGAGAAGTTTGTCCACTGTGAGACCATCTGCACTGGTTTTCCCAGTAGTCTGCCAACAGGTGGGTGAAAGAGAAGGGGACATAACTAGATGTCATTCATAATTTAAAATTCATCACCGAAAAGGGCTCCGCAGTAACAGTCCAACCTCAATTATTTCCAAGATGCCTTTACAGCGCTGCTCCCCTCTACCGCGTCACCCCGAGGTCGCAGGATTCCTCAGGATTCTTCTTCCCACCCCCTTCACTCTGCCTTCCCACAGCCCCGCCTGTCACAAAGCTATTTTATCTATGGAGAAGTTTTATGCAGGGATATATGACCAGAATACATGAAGGTCTTTTAAATTTATTTTCAATAGCCCCTCCACTCTCTTCTCCATGAAATATTTAGCATTTAACTCGTTATTTCGGCTGCTGGCGAAGTCTCGGGTGCAAGGTGGCTTTGTAGAGATGGCAGAATGTCACACCAAGGTAATTGTTTCTCTTTATTTCCTCC
The DNA here is from genome assembly GCF_007827085.1 of Peromyscus californicus insignis. NCBI lineage: Eukaryota > Metazoa > Chordata > Mammalia > Rodentia > Cricetidae > Peromyscus > Peromyscus californicus. The sequence goes on from NW_026294551.1 coordinate 70,426,201, forward strand.
AGATAAAGAATAAGTAATAGGCAAGTCTGAATTATCGGGCAGTGCTTCCATCACGGGCTCCAGCGATAACATAACCAGCAGATTGAATTTGGAGTGGTCCCGCATAATCAGCTTCCCCTCGCTTCAGAGAATCTGCTTGGGAATGAGTCCGCGTTGGTGCGCAAGCCACCCTGCCAGCGTGTGTGCACAGTGCCCCTGCTTTCTAGCAACTCTAAACAGTGGAGCTGAAAAAGCCTGTGCAGAGGTGGAGGGCTGCCTGTGGAGGGCTCTCCAAGGAGGCGCAGAGCGGTGCCGTGGGTGTGCACATGACTCCGGCAGGAGGCAAGTACAAGAGGAGGAGGAGAGGAGAGGACAGAGGGAGAGGCCAAGAAAGGAACCTAAGGCCAGCAGGAGGGTCTGAGGAGACTGTTGAGGGAAAGAACAGAGATGGCAAAACCCAGGGGAGATTCTTGGGGAGTCAGAGGGAAACCAAACGGCAGTGATGCCAAGCATCTATCATCTAGCATGAGGCTGATCCCTTTAGCTTGGTTACAAAACCACAGTAAAATCAGATGGCCAGTGACTAATACATCTTGTGCACATGCCTTCCCTCACACATGTCTTATAGCATCCTGGTTTTTTTATTTGTTTTGAGATGGGCTCTCACTATATTGCTAGACTGATTTCAAATTCCTGGACTCTCAAATGAGCCTCTGCTGGGACTCCAGAATGCTGGCCTAGAGGTTCACCCTGACACACTAGGGTTTGAATCACAGCTGAACCGAGCTCTGTCTGATGTATAGCAGCTCTCTCCAAGTTGAAACCTGAGGCAAGTGGTGGGTCATGAGGCTCTGGAAGCTAAGGAAACTTATAAGCCTCAGCAAGTACAAGAAACTCACAAGATTCCCAAGTTCCTCTCCAAAGTCATCAAAGTGATGAATAATTGCTGTGCAAGAGTGTGTGGAGTCTGGGAGCTATGCAAGGAATTCTGGGGACACAACTTTTCTGAGTCCATGCTGGGGTGGGCCTTTCAGAGATCCAGCTGCTTTTGAGGCACCCATTCTTCTGCTGGTAATTCTTCCAATTCTCATTCTTCAAGCTGGGCTTCAGTGGAACCACTGCCATTGCCCTATCCAGGCTGAAGAGATGTTTGTTTACATCTCCCAGCAACTAACACACAGCACCTGAACACTGCCCTAAGCACAGGACCTCCTTGTTACCTTATATCAATGCTCTTACATCTTAGAAAAATTTAAGACAGAGCAAAGTTTGTTTTTTCATCTTCTAAGCATTTCAAGTAGACAAGACATAAATATTCATGACTGACATGGAAAAGCTGGCTAGGGAGAGGTTGTGGAGGAGCAAAATATCCTGTGAAATTTTTGCAGCACAGCCACTTACTTCCTTGGTAAACTCTCCTGCAGAAAACAGGGCATTAGATGTCAGCTGGGCCATCCTCACCCATGTGTGAGCAATTGACGATATTTCCCATCCCATGACAGTGCCCACCACATCCCTTCCAGGTCACTCTACCCTACCACGATTCCTCTATTGAGAAGCCAGAGGTTGTCCTTTCTATGGACAGTAGGCCTCACTTGGTGGATCATCTGTTGAGTAAGCTGTAGGTTGCTATGCAGATGTAACCTGTAACTGGAAGGTTGATGCCCAAGTTGTCTCTTGTGCCTCACAATACGAACCTGGGAGATGACTGAACAGGGCCAAGGACCGAGCTTAGCCAGGGTCAGGGATTCCCAGTCCCTAGGCCTGAGGTCAGGCAGAGCTGTCTAAACTAACTGACCCTCCTGAAGGTTACTCCACGATGATGGCTTCTCCAGCAGTTTTAACCCATGGGGCCGTGCCTGGCACACAAGGTGTGCTCAATCACTTCACATTTGAAAGCTTTGTGCCTTTTCAGCCATTGTGTTCTACTCAAGGAGCCAAGCACACCATTGTATGTGTTTGCCCACCATTCTTGTTTAAGGTTTAAACTACCTATTCCAGTGATAAAGGGAGGGAATGAAGGAAGGGACTAGGAGAAAAGGAAAAGAGGAAAGAGAGAAAAGGGGAAGGAGAGGGTTTTAAACTTATTTTCTCAAATCTGCCGATAGCTTCTGGTTTTGTCAAGATGGTCTTTGAAAATATGGCTCTAATTTTTAAGGTGAGGGAGTTAATTTCTCATAAACAACCAATAAACCATTCTACCATTTTCTTTATCATTCTCTTGCTTTTTGATGTGTGTGTGTGTGTGTGTTGTGTGCATGCATGCATGTATGTGTGTGTGCACGTGCACATGCATGTGGTGGCCCAAGGCTGACATCAGATAATCCTCTACCCGTCTTTCACCTTCTTCAAGGAGGCAGGCTCTCTCAATCAAACCTAGAGCTCACCAGTGTGGCTAGTCTCTACAGCCAACTTGCTCTGGGGAACCTGTCTCTGCCTTCCCAGGGTTGAGTTACAGGCACCTGACATTTACATGGATCCTAGGCTCTAAATCCAGTCCGCACACTTGTGCAGCAAGCGTTTTAGCCAATGATCCATCTCCCTAGACCAATTCTTTCTTCTAACAAATTCCATTTCTTCTGGTTCTTTCCAATAGCCTGCCATTATGCAGGGCAGGCACGTTCTACTCCCTTTTCGGTCTTTAACAATTTCCATGCATCTCACTGCATCCTTTTAGCTGACCTGTCGGGGAGACGGTGTTATTACATTCACATGTGAAGAGGAAGAAACTGAGGCTGGAGAGACCAGGTGGCTTGTTCTAGACTACCAGGGCTGGAACTCAAACTACACCAAGTGATTTCCAACACCTCCCCTCAGCAGAGACCCAGCACAAATCCCCTCGGGAAAGACCCAGGGAGCATGTGACCCTTGAACATTCTGCCGCTGCCTTTTCTCCCGGATAACAACTAGCTGAAATTCTGATTGGCCTGGACAGCAACTTATCCTAAAGCCTTATCTTCAAACATTACCTTTAAAACTCTGTGAAATTCCTTCTCTCTCTGTTTTTCCTCCCATGAGAAATGACAGTTTCCCAGAGACTCCAGAGAGAAACTTGCCCAGATAATTGATAACTGTTCGTGGGTACTAAAGGACACTTGGAGCTGGGGGCGTTTCATATCATTTTATACTTCAATTACTCTAAACTTTTCATTGCCTGGTATGTGTGACTTCCATGGTGATGACATCGGAGACAGACACCCAGACACATCACTGATGCCAGTGGGACAGTTTTCTCTTCCTCACTTTCTCTCTGGTACACACTACGATGAGCGAATTTCATTAGGACGTGAATTATGTTCTTCTGTGGAAGGTCCCTGTTGAACCCCAAACCACTCACGATTCTTCTTTAAGATTCTACTAATGAAAGATGTGGGGATGAGCTGCATAACCAGCCCCTGGTTTTTTTTTCCCCCTCTTAATAAAATATATGCCATGTACAGAGCACATTGTGGCCCCATTTGGACCTAGACTCACTCAGCTGCCTTCGTCCTCACAATTTATGGCATGATGGTCCAGGCAACAGTCTAAAAACGCAGCCTCTCCAGCTCATCTGAAATTCTAACGGAATCTGTGAGCTGGTTGTCTGTCTCTGGTCTCCCTCTGTAACCCGCTCGGGTTCAAGCCTCTGGGAGGAGCGCCTGTCACTGTGATAACAGGCAGGGATAAATAATGCATTTTTAGGAGCGGCTCTCATTTTGCTGCTGTTGTTAGAATGCAGGCCCAATATTATGGGCTTGCAAATTTAATCTTAATTTCTTCTGTGGTTTTTCTCTTTAACATTCTCCATTGATCCCCGGAGTCAGGAAAACGTGTAGTTTATCATCTGCCTGGCGTACAATAGCCGAGTCCCCCCTCCCCCCAAGTTGCCTCATCCATTTCTTTCCATCAGATCAGGACAAGGTTTTAATTTTTCATGAAAGGCAGTGCTGCAGCCTTCTACATGGCCAGATAACTGGGGTAATTTGCTCACACACACTGGTTCCATTCAGCTCGAGGCTCCTGAGGCCTCGGCACTGACCTGGATTGGCACAGTAGGAAGCTAGCTGCCTTGCCAGGTAGGGGTGGGCACTGGAGGGACATGGAGGCTGAGAAGGTCTTGCATTACCTGCCCTCCCATAGAGTGTGAGACAGAAACTACCTCATCCATAAGACATTTTGTAGTTGTGACTACATCCTCAAACAACACAGGCTAACATTTTTTTATGTGAAAAAAAGTTGGTGTTTTTTTGTTTTGTGTTTTGTTTTTGCAACAGGGTCTTAATCTTGTAGTGCAGGCTGGCCTTGAACTTAACACAATCTTCCTGTCTCAGCTTTCTGAGTGTTGGGATGACAGAAGTATGCCACTCCACCTGGACAATTCTTTAAGCACTGAATACTAGGTGAAAATTTTGAGAAAGGCTTAAATAAAAATGCTAAAAAATTTTGCATTTTTTGTTACAGTTCCCACATGATCTTTTATTATTATTATTATTATTATTATTATTATTATTATTATTATTATCACTATTATTTGAGAGAGAGCATACACAGCATGTGTACAGAGGTCAAAGGCCAAGTCTCTGGAGTCAGTCCTCTCTCTACCTTTCTGTACGCTCTGGGCATCCAACTCAGTCTTGTATAGAAGGTACCTTTGCCCACCGAGCCATCTTGCTGGGCCCTCACGTAATCTTATTTACTCTCCTTGGTGTTACCAATCGCCAACTCGCATTTTTCATTTGGATTTGCTTACTTGCTGTTCATCTGCCTCCTGAAGCCCGAGAGTCCCACAGAGGATGGGCTGGTGCGTCTTGCTCACGGCATGGCACTAGGCACACAGAAGACGCTAAATGCATGTGTGGATGAATCAAACAGAACCACCAGCCTGGGGCTAGCCTGACTCTGCTTATGATATCTCTAACGAGGGCGTAAAACTTCTTTAAGATTCAGTTTCTTTTTTTCCATCCAAAGACAGGGGACACAACCAGCCATGAATGAAAAGGAACCAGGTGGAAAAGCCGTTACAATGTGGCAGATACAATGAGACACGTTTCAGCAGCACAAAGGAACAAAGGGCTGACTGGAGCAACATGAGAGAAGTTCAGAGAAGGGTGCTTGTAGAAAGCTGCCTAGAGGAGCCCCTGCTGTCTGATTCACATAGGAAGGGCCTGGAAGAGGTAAACAGAGAGACCAGAGGTGGCAGAGCAGTAGCCTCAGGCTGGGAGTTGAGCTGTAGAGTAAAGGGACATGAAGCTTCTTTGGTGGTGCCGGGGGTAACAGAAACATTCTAAAATTAGCCTGTAGCAGTGACAAAGCCTCTTGGGAGTCTCCCCACAATCTCATTGAATGTGTAACCTCCGTTCTCAGGCAAACCACCTTACCCATGACCCGGGAGGCTGTGTCAGTGGATGGTGATCTCTACTTCCTTGGAAAGAGGAGACTTGGTTTTCAAATGAGATTTCACCCAGAGAGCCTTTACCTATCTCTCAGCAACACTTCTAAGAAGAAGTCAGCTCTTGCTATTGAGCAGCAGGCCACACATGGTCGCAGACACCCTAGGTATGGAGAGAGATGGACCAGGCTGTGACACAGAGGTGAACCTGGCAATTCCAGATACCTCTGGGACATTGACAGGGAGGGACAGTGACTCTTAGCATAATAAATCCCGGGGAGGCTAGCCTGCTGAGGACTGGACACTATGCTGTTGGTTGGCAAAGACTTCACACGCCCCACCTAGCTCATCAATGCTGCCTACTGTCTGTCTCTCAAACGAAAACATGGCACAGCAAAGAAAGCCGAGAGTGAGCATTGAGAACTCACGCTTCTCACGCTTCTGCATTACAGACTGGTAGGAGGGACTCAGTTTCTCTCTCCTTGCTTTGCATGTCTGTGATAAGGGAGAACCAAAATCATGTATATGATGCCTCATAGTTTTTAATTTTCAAATTCAATTTTCCACAACCTAGAACTAGTTGGGAAGAGAGACTGCATAGGTCAGGTGAGCCTGTGGGCATATCTGTGGCAATTCTCTTGATTGTTAACTGACCTGGACCACTATGGATGGTACCATTCCCTAGGCTGGGCCCTGAACATAATGTGAAGAAAGCTATCTAAGCAAGAAGAAGGCAGAATGGGTGGGTGGGGGGCATTCTTTTCTCTGTGCTCTTAACCATGGATACAATGTGACCAGTTGCTTAAGTTCCTGCCTTAACTTCCCCGAAATGATGGACTGCTACCAGGAATTGTAAGCCAAACAATCCATTCCTTTCCTATGTTGTTTTCTGTCAGGGCATTTGTCAGAGCAAAAGAAATGAGACAAGAATGCCAAGCGTAGGCTCCTTTGCAATTACTGAGCAACTGCTCTTGCTACGGCTGCAGGAAAGCTCCCATGGTTAAGGCTATATCTCGGGTCAGGCATGATTTGAAGGGCAACTTCACCAGAAGAACTTTCTAGCTCTTGGCTTATTTGTTTCTTGTCAAAAATTTCAATGCGTTACTCTGGACAGCAGCTGTGAATTTTAGTTTAAAAATGAAATGTGACTGCTCCAGGTAGTGCTAAGTCTCTGCCCAGAAGATAATTTTATGAGACATTCTAGAATACTCTGTAGGGCCATGAAGAGGGCCCTGCAAGCAGCCTCCACCATAGGAACATTCTTTCCCTTTCGCTCGTGCTTCAGAACAACTAAGGAGTCAGAGATCATGTTCACAGCTGGCTCTGGGGAATAGATGCTAAAGAAATACCTGCCTGGAGACTCATAGAGAAAGCAGGAGGGAGCCCTTGATGGGCAGGTAATGGTACCACATCTCAAGCAGGCAAGCCTCACCAGTTCCAACTAATTGGGAGGAGGGCCAGCCTATGCTGGCAATGGCCAGATACAGGAACATTGCAAACAAAGAGTAATTTAATTTTAGCTATTTAAACTAGAAAGAAAGCCTGGTTAGGACTTGCTGCTCTGCAGAGGTCTATTAAGCCCACTCAATGAGAGGGAGATGGTATGGCATCAGCACATTCCAGGCAAGTACCCAGTCACCCCAGGCATGGCAATTGCACACAAGTTACTGTCTTTCAGGGGTGGGCTAGGCAGGCAGAAGGTACTGACACTGTGATACCCTACAGCCTTGGCAAGTGCTCTGTGCCAGCTTCTGACTCAAAATGTAGATATTAAGCCAGATGTGGTGGGGGCACAAACAGAATCCTAGCACTTGGGAGTCTGAAGCAGGAGGATCAGGAGTTCAAAGCGAGCCTCAGCTACCTAGTAAGACCCTATGTCAAAGAACCTTCTGACACTGTGCACAAGGGAGTTAAACCACACATTTGCCTTGAGGGGCCAGGGACACCTCAATCCCCATGCATGGACACAACATGGTCCTGTACCATGGTACCCCAGGATAGTGCACCCTCACTACTCTGATGAAAAAATCTTTCTAATGGGCTTTTTCCTGAAGACCAACTTCTTCATATAGCACATTTCCACATGCTCCAATTCCAAGCTCAGCTCTGGAGTCTGCCTCCTTTCTGTGAGGTTACGGGCATCATGTGAGACAAACAGGAAGTCCACAGCTGGATTAGCTCACACTCATGACCCGTCACCTCCATGAAGCTATCAGTACTGCATGGGCTTAGGGAAAACAATGAGTCAGATGTATGTGGGAGAGGGATAGAGAGAGGGTCTGGAAGAAAGGTAGGAGGCTATAATATGATAAAAATGAGGAGTGTGGGTATAAGAAGAACCATGATCGGGAAAACCTTCAGGGAGAAACATTCTGAGGGAGAGATGGAGATGACAGAGGACAGAAAGGGAGCGATAAGGAGAGACGGGGAGTGATTGATTTTTCTGAGGAGCAAGAGAAGGGAACAGGATTGCAGCAAGCATTCCCTCACCCTAGTCTGTCCTTCAGTTTCTTTAAGACTAGCTCAACCATCAACCATGTCTGGAAAAGGTTTTGAGGTGATAAATGGAGGAGAAATGTGTTCCCCTATGGAAACACATCACCCACACAAGTTACTCTCACTGACTTGTGTGAAGAAACAAAAGACAATTCAGGTGACTTGTTACCATCACATCACTAGAGGGGTCTGGACACGGCTCCTGTCCGAGCTCCTCATCTGAGGTAAAGGCCTCACAGGGCCAGGAGCCTGATAGATAGGGTAGCTGGAGAAGAAGAGCTTTGGACCACCCTGTCTTGGGCAGAAACATTCGCATTGAATGGAGAGCCACAAACCCAGGCAAGGGAATGTTATCCACATTTGACCAATAAGGAAACTGAGACCCTGTGAATACTGTGTAGCTATATCCTCCAAACTCAAATAGTTCATCCTGGAGAGAGAAGAGCTCCTAAGACTCAGGAAGTTTGGAAAGTAAGGTTCACATCTGCCCCCATTATATCAGCAGTAAACAATTGCTAGAGAAAAGACTATTGAGAGCGGAGTTGCTTTCCAACTGTGCAGGGAGCTCCAGGGATGCAACTTCCAGGGATCATCACTCACGCCAGGGTGGACTTTCTGATAATGCATCTGCCTTTGGGTCACCTGTGCTTCCATAAATAACCCCAATAAACTCCCTGGTTCACCAATCAAGAGTTGGGTGGAAACATTTCTCTGGTATGTGGCTGGTGCCCCATCCGGAATGCAGAGACATTTGTACTTATCTCCACAGGAAAGTCATGAGAGGGAAATAAACTTGCTCCAAATTAGGCAGCCAAGAGGATGGGAATCTGGTGCCCCTGTGTGGCATGTGACACCAGCAGGAGCCCCTGTCACTTGCCTCCCTGGAGGGATAGTAGTGCACAGCTTAATCAGGAGCTACAACTTGAATATAATCGCCTTCCCAACATCCCTGTCTGGGTAAGTGGGTCAATGCACCAGTGTGTGCACATGACTGGATAGGATGCACTAACATGGGCATTATGATGAGGGCACAAGGAGGCTCTAACAGCACTCATGGCCCCGCTGCTCTGGGACTTCCCTCACATCTCCCTGCAGGGGGCATGAACATGGTGTCCCTTCTAGGAGTGTGGCGTTCAGGATAGGTGCTCAAGGTAAAGGACAGGTCCCTGTGATTTACATTGTTGCTTGTTTGAATGCACTTTCTTCTGCATCAGAGCCGTCACCATCCTTCCTCACAGGTGATGAAGAGGGACCAGAGGTTAAGCAACAGTTAGGGGGTCCCTCTGTGTGCACAGGTAAAGTCTGCATTATGGTGAAGTGTTTTACGGTCTTTCTGTAACTTCAGGTTTAATTCCTGACTTGGAGCTTTGGGCTTTCATTTCTTAAACATAACAACCCATCTTTCACATGGACACTGTAAGTATTTTCTGAGTTATGGATGGAAACATCCACACGTTCTTAACACAAATCAAGCCTGATACTGCTAGGTCCAGCCCTTTGCTGGCCCTCCATATAGCTACTACACATGACTACCACAAGCAGCTTGAGTCTTTCTGATTTCAAATCCTATGGGGCTATATGACTGGCTCTAACTCTGCTGGGAGGACCTCAAGAAAATCTCCCCACTGGGCCTCCAATTTGCTTTCTTAGAACCAAATACTGATTATTAGACCCTGAAGGACCATCCAGTTCAACAACAGTACCATACAAATGAGGGTCCGATGTGCAAAGATAGAAAATGCCTGACACAAGAGAGAAGCAGCCATTTTATCACATAACACATGTCTTCAAAAGGTTTGTCTGTATGTACACCATGTTCATGCACACGCCTATGGGAGTCCAGAAGGCGGCTAGGATCCCCTGAAGCTGGAGTTACAGGTGGTTGTGACTGCCAAATGGAGTTACTGGGAATTGAGGCCAGGTCCTCTGCAAGAACATCAAGTGCTCTTACCCACTGAGCCATCTCTGTAGCTACTCAAAAAGGTTCTTCAACTGTGGGTTGTGACTGCATCAACAGTGAAGGGTCTCTGAATGCAAGATGACCAACAATTAATCCAAAATCGAACGTGTTAACGAATCTGAGGTGTTTCTGGCAGAATTTGCCTGTGTTGGATCACGTGACTCCACTGCAGCCGTGGTTCTGAACATATAACATGCATGCTCTTTATTGTATATGTACACACATACCACTAACAGATACTGCCTCAAATACCTGGACTCAGATTGGACCTACTCTGTGTTATGCATTACAGTGTTTTTTCTATGTGTACAAAGTTTTCTATTCTTAGGAAAATATAATGGTTTAATTATGGGAAAAAGACAATATTTTCCTGTCATCAGTCAACATGTAAGATACCTTCAGACTATAATGTTGCCAACAAACAGTGACATCTCATTAGTATGTAATTTTCTTTCACATTTAATAAACGGTATATTGCGTGCACACCGAAGAATTGCTTTGAAAGAAAATTTATCCTCAACAAATGTTTGGTTCTTTATTTTTAAGGATTTTACTGTTATTTTTAATTATGTAACTTGTGTGTGGTTTGTGAATACAAGTGCAGAGCCCATAAAGCCCAGAAGAAGGCATCTGATCACCAGGACCTGGAGTTATAGGCGGTTGGTAGGGTCACATGACATGGGTGCTGGGGACTGGACTGGGGTCCTCTGAAGGAACAGTGCTCATAACTGCTGAGCCGTCTCTCTAGCACCAGTGTTTGATTTTTTTACCCTGTACTTACACCTACATGCCTGTAGTTAGACCACAGTCTTGGGTGGAAAGGGCTCATGAGTGATGAGTGAGAGATGAGGAAGCCCTGTCATTGAGGCTGGAAGCTGGTAGAATCTCTACTCCAGCCCACACTCGTGTTTTTTAACTGATGTTTTATAATCTTCATTTTTGCTGACACTATTCTCTTATATGATTTAGGATTTTTTTTAAAGGCCAGAGAAAATGAATCAGCTTCATCAAAGACCCTCCTGGCAGCCAGAAGCCAACACAGACTGCTGACGGGGCACGTCCTCCTGTGCGTACTGTGGGAATTACAGGCTTATCTCAGTGAGAAAAAAAAAAGGTCCTAAATATGCAAATTTGGAGAAAAGTTCCCAACCCAATGCTAATTTTCTCTCTCAAGGAAAGTGAAAAGGAACAGAAAGAACCTCCCAGGAGTTGGAGTATCAATCAGGGTGATCATGAGTTGGAGTATCAATCAGGGTGATCAGGAGTTGGAACACCATCCAGGCAGTAAATGCTTTCAAGGTTCCATGTCCACAGGCCTCATGGTATCTGGCCCTCACTACAGGCAAGGTCATTCATGTTTCCTGCAGCCTCTGGACCACTACCCTTGCTGTCTAGGATCTGGAGACTGCCAATTCTATTCATGGATCCTTGTGTCTCCAAAGCTCTGGCTACAAGCTTTTCCCAGAGGCCACTTTGCCAGTCCTACTGGGGTAAAGTGGGCACATGGGGGGCATACCACAGATATGAACTGGGTTTTACTGGCGTCAGGGTGGGTTGCCTTGGTCTGGGTCCTGCCCTGCCCAAGAAGCTATTGCTCTGTAGGCTCTAAGTCTAGAGAAAGTACCAACTCTGGGCCTTTGAAGTGAGGGGTTGGGTCCCTGGGGAGCCCTTCTCAGCTGACGAGTCCCTATGGAACACTTGTCTGGCCCTGTCCAGAGCAGAAGCCAGCTTCCCATTCAGGGTTTTTCCACAGACCTGAGTGTTACGCTGGAATCAAGAGTTATACGAACCAGGGAGAATTGATCAATCAAGTCAACGCTACACTAATTGTATGCCCAGGAGGTATGGAGAGAGACAGGGAGGATATCTGTGCATGCTCTGGGGTCTAGAGGATTAGGGATTTCCCAGGTGATGGTTTCTACAGCTTTTACCTGCCCAAGGGAACTTCACACTGGATTAGCCTGCCTAAGATAGTTCTTCCTATGATGTTGTCTTCTTACAACACTGGGCTGTATAGATAGGTAATTTCACTTCCTTGAAAGCTTTCCTCATCCAGTAAGGCACTGGAGTGACTCGCCCAACTGCCAGAGTCAGTGTTGAGACAACTGTCCCCAACAAACGCTAATGAAAACTGAATCCTACACTCCAAACACATTTCCAGGTGTTTCTGGATAGCTTGCCATCACAGAACATAGAGAGGCAGGGAGGAGCTTTGGGAGATGGAACATTCCACACCTCCACCCTCAGGCCTTGAGAGACTCCAAGCAGAGATTTTGATCAACTTTGTTGTCATTCCTTAGTTCCTTCAGGTGAAACCAGATCTGGACGATGAGATTCTGATGTCCCTTGGCAGACGGGTGCTTTGCTTCTGTGTACTTGTCTCATATAACACTGAGAAGGAAGCCCATGGCTTGCTGCTGAGGAGGCCCATCAGGGGACTTCCACCATGCCACTCTAGCATACCAAGGGCGTGGGTACCATGGTGCACTCGGTACACAGGCTTTTACCAGAGCAGAAAGTGAGCTGTGTTTTCCCTCCTTTCAGTCCTGGAACCACAGGTTACTTTGAGTCAATATTTTGACGGTGTACCTGTAAACAACTGCCTCCACTCCAAGGCAGAAAAGCAAACATATCCATGATAAATAAACACAGAGAATGGGATGTTATGTATCCGGGCTGCAGCATCCACATAGGAACTTATCCAGGGACCACGTTTTAGCAATGCAGATACTAGCCCACTTACACAGGAGCTGGGCACCAGGGGCTGCAGCTGGCACAGGAGGTGGCCAGCTCTGCTGTCTCCTGCCTAACTGTTGGTCCCAAAGAGCTCTGCTCTCAGCCTCTTCTCCCATGGTCCCCTCAGGATGTACCAATTAATACCTCTTCTGAGTGTGTCTTCTATCTTTGCCACACCGTGGGCCCCTCGTGGGCACCTGTTCTAGGCCACATGCCCCTAGAGCTTCTGTGAGGGCAGAAGCTGTGAGTGTCCCCTTCCCATGCCTATTTCTTTCAAAGCAGCACCTCCTGTGGGTCAGGCCTTGGCAGGAATGCAGGAACTCAGGACCCAGCTGGCCCGCAGCATAGTCTGTGTAGGTGGGGAGGGGAGTGAGGAGTCACTGATGGAATTGTAACTGGACTCTAGGAAGATGGAGAGGGCCTTAAAAGCCTCATCTATGTTCTTCAAAAAAGAACTTCAATGCACAAGCTCTAAAATACTCAGCCCAGCTTTTATCGGCCTCTGTGTTGAAGTTCTTAGTGAGCAAGACTATGAACAAGGGAGTCCAGGGAATTGAAGCTTTCTCTAACACTATCTTGCTGAAGACAGGCATGAGAGAATTCTGTGCTCCACCCACACTGCCTTAGAGCTGGACTTGTTCCCATTAGGCAGCCCTGGGAACACAAGGCCAAGCGGAAGGGATTTCTAGTGTCTTTGGTCAACACATAGATCCCGCTTATAGGAAATGCCATAATCACCAAACATGGATATCTAAATAGGAATATGGGATTTCTTTATGCATGCGCGTGCTCGTGTGGATGCACGCACACATGTGTGTATGAATGTGTGGAAGCCACAGGACACTGTTGTGGGTCATTCCTCGGATGCCATCTACCTTTTTCTTAGTACAGGGTCTTTTATTGGCTTGGAGCTCACCTAGGGGGCTAGGCTAACTGACCAGGAGGGCAGAGGGATCTGCCTATTTCTACCTTTCCAGCTGTGGGACCACAAGAGGACATCACCATGCCTGACATGTGTTTCAACAGTTCTGGGGTTTGAACTTATGTATGCTCATATGGCAAAAACCACTCTACCATCTGGGCACTCTCCCCAGACTCAGAATCAACAAATCACTCACACTCATACACACACACACACACACACACACACACACACACACACACACACACACACGCTTATTCCCACCAGTAATAGTCAAACTTTTAATAATACTGGCCAATCAGAAAAAGCTGCTGACTGGCTGTACCCCGGACCCCCTCAAGGCTCTCTATAAAGCACACACAGATCTGTTAGGTGGTTCTCTTCCAACCCTGTCTAGTCAGGTCCTGGGGTAGTGGCTTGGAGCAGGAGAGAGAGCTCCAAGATGAGTCAGAAGCCAGGTCTTTGCTAAGTCTCTCAAGGAATCTGGTCATTTGAAGAATCACTGGGTGCAGAAGGCCTAGGAGGCAGGATCACCCCTTGTAATACAGTTATTTGTTTGGGGTATTCAAGCAGAAGCCAGATGCACACCATCATGGCTGTGAGGATGGGTGTCTGAGAAAGATCCTATAAGCCGCAATTACCAGCTGCTTCGTCTAATCCCACCCAGGAAGCAGGCAACCTCCCAGGGTTTCTGTTCAGTTTAAAATGCGCTGTTCGTAATCATGACAACTTACATTTGCTTCAGCGAAGCACACTCTTACATGGCTTTAAATCCCTTCTGTGGCTGAACACGGGCTCAGATGACTAATCCCGTGTTGGGGATTTGGAGCCTCTGACAGACTGCCAAGGCCTCGCCACCGCGAACGGCTCTGCAGCCCCTTTGAAGTCCTTGAGGCAGCAATGCCCTCTCCCACCCCTGCCTCCCGCTGCCCACATTTTAGCCGGATGAGGGGATCCTGGAGAGGGAAGACCTAAATCCTGCCATTGCAGATTTTGATCTTCATTTATTCTGTCAACCAGCGTGTAGGTACAAACTCCCTTGTGGAGTATCGTCTTTACAGCCGTCCCACAGAGGTGGACTTCCTTTTCAACTCTCGCTGGGAAGGTGGAGGGTGATGCCTACTCACATGAATACTCTCTTGCTCTCTTCAGAGAGAGAATGTGCGTGTATGGGGGGGGGAGCTGTCTGGGACCCTGTCCTGAGCGACAAATATCATTAATAGAAGTCTTGCTCCTCTAGTCATTCCCCGCCTGCCCTCCTGCCTCTGCAGTCTCCTTGCTTTTGTCCCCTTGGTCCCTCTCAGTGTCCCTGGAAGGGACACCCAACCTTCACTTTGCAGAGACGAGGTTCACAATGGTCAGCTTGTCGTAGGTTCCAGCGCCATTAACTCTCATTGCTGAGATGGGGACTCATGTATCCAGAGCTCTGGTCTTGGGCACGGCACATGCCTGGCTCTGAACAGAGGGTGATAAGACCAAAGTGGCAGATTCAGTTCTGTCCTCCGAAGAAAGCCTTCCTCATCCTTCACCCAATGACCATAGAGCTGTGATCTATGGGGCTGGAGCAGATGTGACTGGTGTTTGGCCTTGGTGGCAATAAGACCCCCAGCTTTCTACATCTGGGGCTGTCGTGCCTCCTGGGGTAAGGAGTTCAGCATGGAAAGCCACACAGTAATGAAGGGTACATTTTCCACGCTTCGGTTCTCAAGCTGCTTTACAAAACAGCCGTGGTATGAAGAAGAAAAAAAGTGATTGACACATTACCCTTTGAGAATATACAAGGTGGTAGAAGAAGCAAACATTTCCAAGAACAAAATTTCCTCATGACTAATGATATCCTCCAACCTTTCAAGGAGGAGTGCGTGGTCATAGGTCAGAGGATAACTTAGCATAATTAAATTCCCCAAAGGATATTGCTAAGGAGAGAGAAAACCAGCCCCACAGCGGGAGGCCCTCCCCCTGTCCACATGCCTGTAAGCCACAGCTTCCAACAAGACTCCTGTTTGCTTCATAAAAACCTATGTTATAACTTTGGGATTTGGTCGACATCGAGACAGGGAGGAGATAAAAGGGAGGCTCCGACTGCCATGCAATTTTAGTCAGTTGCAGATGAAACACAGCCATCACTCAAAGTGGGGACCCCGTTCCCGGGGAAGATGAAAAGAGAGGGCAGACAGAAAATAGGCACGGTAAGGATGACTAGAGTTCGAGCAAGCACTCACACTGCAGAGCGGGGGAGCTGCAGAGCGGCCGGCGCGGGCACAGCTAGAGAATGAAAGCCCCTTCACGCGAAGGCACATGAGGGAAAACGAGGAGCGATTTGTTACACACTTGATAACGTTAGGAAAATAAATAAAAAGCAGCAGCACACTTTCCATCGCTGTTGATTGGGAGCGCAGAGATGGCCATGTCTGAAAAGTAGGAGTGAGCTTCATTATAACTTGCCTCATCCCCACACCCTTATTCAGCTCATCCCTGTGAGCCCGCCCCCAAGAAGGAAAACAGTGAGGTCCTGTTAGGCGGATGATAAAGACAGAAGGCTCCGCAGGTACAGGCGGCTTCGCACACAGCTTGATGACCTGAGTAAGGAGAGAACTGACTCTTACAAGTGGTCCTCTGACCTCCACAAATGCACCTCAGCATGTGTATGCCCGACCCCCCCATACCACACACACACACACACACACACACACACACACACACGCACGCGCGCGCACAACTGTAATGTATAATCTTAAAACCCTCACGACAGGAGAAAGACGAAGCCGGTGCATCACTGTCACCCAATGGATAACACGGGCTCTGTTTTGAGTTGTCAGCCAGTGAGACCATGAATTCCCTGAAGGGCACATTTGAAAACAGACAGAGTTCCATTGGTGAGACCCCTCCCCCAACACTCCATACCCACATTCTTGGGACCTGTGACTATAATGAGATACTGAACTCATTAGTTTTCTTGTTGCTAGGACAAAACATGTGAGAAAGGCAACCTCAGGAAGGAGGGGTTTATTTTGGCCTGGGGTGTAAGGGTGTGGCTGCTCAATCATGGTAGCAAAGGTCAAGCATAGAGTGGCTGGTCACATCATGTCCACAGTCAGGAAGCTGGAAGGGATTGATGGTGGTGCTCAGCTCCCTTTCTCCATTTTATTCAGTCTGGGAGCTGAGAGCAGTGCTCATATCCAGGGTGGATCTTCCTTCCTCAGTGAAAGCTCTCTGGAAACTTCCTTATAGATACTCCTGGAGGTGTGTCTCCTAGGCAACTCTAGGTCCTATCAAGTTGATAATCAACATTTGCCATCACTGACACCGTTCCTGTGATTAAATTATTATTGTAGCATTATCAGGGGGTGTGTTGTGCTCTTCAGAAAGATATGCTGAGATCTTAACCAGCTGCTAATGTGACTTGATTTGGAAATAGAATCTTATTATTGCAGATATTATTGAGACATTTCCTTGTTGGGACAAAGTCCCTGAGATAAACAATTTCTAAAGAGAAGTTTGATTGGGTTTATTACTTCTGAGGTTTTAGTTATTGGTCATGTAGCCATGCTGCACACAGCAGAGAGAGTTCCTTATCTCTCAGTGACTAAGTAACAGCAAGGGAAAGCAGTCCACATCCTAACTTCCTTCTGCTGGGCCCTGCCTCTTAAGCTTCTTCCACTTCCAAATAAGACCACAGGATGGTGGATAAGGGTTCTCCTTCCCTTTCTGTTGCTGGGATAAGATATCTTAACAAAATCAGCTGAGGGGAGAGAAGGTTGATTTCCACTCACAGCTATAGTCCATCATAACAGGGAAGTCAGTGGCAGGAGCTTGAGGCAGCTGCTCACATCACATCCACAATCAGGAGCTGAGAGAAATGAACGCATGCATGCTTAGTGCTCAGCTCACCTGATCCGTTCTTAGACTGCTCACTTTCAGGCTGGGTCTTCCCATACCGATTAAAGCAGTCAAGACGATCCCCGCAGATACACCCACAGACAGTCTGATCTAGACCATTCTTCATCTGACGCTCTTGCCAGGGCATTATAGGCTGTGTCAAGGAGGCAAACAGAACTAAACTCTACCCTATGCTTTAGCACATGGGATGATGTTAAGAGAAATTTAAGATCTAACCATAACATTAGGGAAGGTGATGTCATCAGGGTAGCCCCATGCAAGTAGGAGGAGATGTGGGTTCAGGCATGGAGAGAGGAGAACACAACAATGACAGCACTGAAGACTGAGCTAGAAACTGGGGTGATGCTGCCACAACCCCAAAACACTCGGACCCGGAAAAAGGAAATTAAAGAGTCCTAGTTAGAGCAGTTTTGACTTTGAGCCTACAGCACTGTGAAAAAATAACCTTCAGTGCTTTTGGAAAGCCCAGGACACCATTGCAGGGGCAGGCTAGGACGGGGAAGCTGTCCAGGACTTTCTCCAGCTGGGAGCAGAGGAGGAGGAGAGACCAAGGTCCCTGCTAGTTTAGGAGCTGAGGGGCATTGGCAGAAGAGAATGTGATGCTTATAAACACAGCAGCCCTACCAGCCAGCAAAAAGTGGGGACGTCAGTCTTGGTGTCACAGGAAACTGAATTCAGTCAGCACAGTCAGTGGGGCACAGAAGTGGCCCTTGCCCCTAGAATCTCAAGAAAGAGCCCGTGGACACCTCAGCCAAGAATCCCATTGAACTGGCCAAGACTCTTAAACTAGAGAAGCTGCAAGAGCACACCTCTGTGTCAGGTTATGAAATATGTAGTCATTTGTTTGTGGGGAACAAGAAGCCCGCGCTGAGACTGAGAAGGCCCTATGATGCAAAGAGCTACCGTAGGCTTACTCCCTCTTTACCCCGGAGGGCTGATGATTTAAAAGCAAATCAGAGATTTTCAGGACATAAATCAAGATGATCACAGATAACTGTCTTTCACGGATTCCAAGGGAAGTAAACCACAAAATGACACCAGGAACAAATGCGAAGGTTGGTCACAAACAACAGCGTGCTGGTAAATATTTAACAGTCTGTTATCTGTGAAAAGGAAAGATAATTTTCAAAGCCCTAATTCATAGCACTTGCCAGCTCCCATTTGTGAATGCTCCAGACATAGCCAAATTCAAACAAGAGGCTCAGAAAGTCCCCAAGGATGTGTCGGTAAGCACTCGGGAACTGGCATGAGCCGGCTGCCACACAACACCAAATGGTGAAGGCTGTCATGACTTCAGATGAGCCTGGGTGGACAACGACAAGGAGGAGCAGCCGAGATGAACCCCACCTCCCCTCCCAAAGCACAGAGGCTCTGCCTCCCTAGACCACCTTAGCCTGGACTGTTTCAACCCCTCATCACTCACTCTGCTGTCCTCGGCCTGATTTCAAACTCTCAACCTTTCACTCAGAAAACAAACTTCATTCCAATCTGCAAAGCTGAGTCGATGCGCTGGCTTCTCTCCAACTCCATATCCAACTGATCATCCGTCATCCCCCTGCCCCCAAAGACCTAGTCCTCCCATGCTTCCCCATTTTAGCATTCAGTGCTTCTGTCCAGAGGCAAAAGGCAGGAATCTAGGACACAGCCCCAGCATGCCTTTTTATTTTCCTTTTCCTGTAGCCAATGAGGCACTCAAATGTGCTCCTCCAACACAGACAAACACAGGTAGTGACCACCTACCTATATTCTCCATCTACCACAATTCCACTAGGTTCTGGTGGTGGCCTCCTGACTCAGCTCTTCACGCGCACCCTCCATCCCTATTCTGTACATTAGAATGACTACCCAGAACTGTATCTCCACCCTCTCCGGTCACCTCCATGATTAAAACCCTTGGTGGCTTATCAATTCTCTCAGAAAAAGTCCCCTATCCTACACTATAACCATTCGTGCAGTCCTTACCACATCTCCTGTTGTCTTGTTCCAGCTCTTTCCTGCTTCTCTCACCCACGCTCTTGTCTTTTCCCACCTACTTTCTCCTACCTGCGCTCTTGGCCAGAGAGAACTCATTTCCCCTGGCACGCTTCTCCCAGCTCCTGACTGGTCAGCCCTTCCTCAGCTCTCAGCGATTAGCCTTAATACCACTTGCTTGGAGATATCTCCCTGACTTCCCAAGACTAGGTCGGGTGCCCAGAGCCCCTGTTCATCTCCTTCATAACTTTATCCCAGTTACAATAAAACAATCACTTGTAGAATAATTTAATGCCTACCCCCTCTTGAATTATATGTATAGTTAAATTTTTATTTTGTTTATGTGTGTGTGTGCCTGAGTGTATGCATGTAGCAACATCTGCTGATATCAGAAGAGGGCATCAGATCCTCTGGAACTGCAGTTACAGGCAGTGGTGAGCCAACATGTGGGTATTGGGAACCAAACCTGTGTTTTCTGCAAGTACAGTAAATGCTCTTAACCACTGAGCCTTCTCTCCAGGGTCCATTTCTCTTGAATTTAAAGAGGGAGTAGATGCTATAATCTACTCATTGCTATGTTGTCATGGTATTACAATGACCTTTTTGTGCAAAGATGTGGAATATATTTTTAATAAGCACAAATAAGAAATATAGAATTAAGTGAAGAAACTGAGGTCAGATAAAATGTAAAGGAATATTTCAATTCTGTGAAAACAACACAAATGTATTAAGAGAGAATAGGCTGAGTATAGATAGAATGGCATAAATGCTAACTCTTGGTGGTGGGACTACAAGGAAGACGTGTGTGTGTGTGTGTGTGTGTGTGTGCATTCATATGTATGCCTGGGGTCCTTTCCTTCTTCCTTTTGAGACAGGGTCTCATTGTTTTCTGCTTCATGCTCCAGGCTAGCTGGCCCATGAGCTCCCAGGGAGTCACCCATCCCCACCCCCTGTCTCCACATAGGAACGCTGGGACTACAGGTGTTCATGCTATGTGTCTGGATTTTGCATAGGTTCTGGGGATTTGAACTCAGGTTTTCACACTTGCACAGACAATGCTATTTCCCACCAAGTCATCTTCACAGCTCTATAAGTAAGTTTTGCTATCCTCTCTCTATAAAGTTATATATTCAAATGTTTTCATGAGGAAGTGTTCTGTCTTTATAATCAGAAAAAGAATCATGAAGACTATTATGTTTTCAGTACAGCAGAAGAGGCATCATCTCCAGGTTAAGTAACAGAGGTGGATTTTTCCTGCCTTCCACAGTCATCAGCAGGTCACTGGACACACGTGTGTCCTCTCAGCACACCTGTGACAGCAGCAGGTTCTAGCAGGCAGACATCTGTGTCCCAGAAGGTGCCTGTCACATTAGGTGCCTGAGACAAGATTTCCTTCCCGAGTCTAAGCAGCCCCGATGAGAACAAGAAGTACAGAAAGCCTGGCTTTGCGATTCTGCTTAATCAAAGCCCAGGGGAGACTCTACGCCATTAAGCAGGGTTTTTATTTCCTTCGGGATGAAGATATTTTAGAATAAATTTCTCTCTTATTCCAAAGAATGAATTCTTAAAAGAGAGAAGAGAGGATGCATTCCCTACAGCTGCCTGACTCCTTTTTTTTTTTTTTTTTACAAGTAGATGAGAAACTGCAACTCTACCATCTCTGTGATAAATTAAGACTCCTACTAGCAGACGGAGCAACGGAGGGTTGTTTATACATTAATACTCCCGAGGCCTGAAATCACAGCATCGGGGTTGCATATCAACGTCTGGCAGAAACAAATCAGTTGCAAGATAAAATCCAATAAACTACATCTCTGCTCGATGCCCATCAAAAATACCCATCTTACTTGCTTGGGAATATATCCTTCAGATTGGTTTATTTAAGGCAAGACAACTGCCAGATCCCAGACAGCAGGGCAGCTGGGCTGCCTGCCAATCCCAAGCAGGTGTGGGGGTCTCTTTTGGAGCTGGAGAAGGACCTCTAACTTCAGGAAGGCTTTATTAGATGAGAAGTCGTTGTGGCTATCACTCAAACTCACCTCTTTGGGAAAATGCTGATTATATACGTGTGTGTGTGTGTGTGTGTGTGTGTGTGTGTGTGTGTGTGTGTGTAAATTCACTCAATTATCCAGGGATGTATAACATGGCAAAATTATACCTTGACCCAGATTCAAAGTTTTGCCCTAAAATATACCCCTAACTTCAGTCAAGCCAGAATCTGTTGGAGTCAGAGGTGAAGAACTGTTTGAAAGCAGATGACCTTGAGCCAGGGCCAGAGTAAAGACACAGAAGAGTTGCAGGAAGCCATTATTACCTTCCTGACTAGCACAGATGACTTGATTCTATCAACCTGTCACCCGGAAAAGCCGACAGATCAGTCCTAGAGGAAAGAAAAAAGCCACAGATAAGATTTCAAGAGGTAGCAGAACAAAGATTGGAAACTCAATTTGGTGGACAAGAAGAGATGGGGGAAGAGGGTGAAGCTCTGGTTTCTGACTCCCTCTTGAGTTCAGATAGTTCATGGACCCACTAACCCACATATATACATAATACATACATACTATATTGTATTATAATTTATGTGTGCCCCCACATTCATGAGTACAAAGGTCAGGAGACTTGTGGAAGTCTGTGTTTTCCTTTCTATTATATAGGTCCTGGAGATTGAATACAGCTCATCAAAGCTTGTTTAGAAGATTCCAGAAGCCTAGGGGAAGTGAAGAACAGGATGGCTAGGACACCAGCATGTCTCTTCGGTAAACTAGGTATATATACTGTGGCCAGGAGGATGCCCATACATATAGATGGGGATAAGTGGATGGCAGGGAAGTGCCTATGTTTTGAAAACCATGTCTAGCCGGGTGGTGGTGGCACACTCCTTTAATTCCAGCACTTGGGAGGCAGAGCCAGGCAGATCTCTCTGAGTTCGATGCCAGCTTGGTCCACAGAGAGAGATCCAGGACAGGCACCAAAACTACACAGAGAAACCCTGTCTCAAAAAACAAAAAAAAGAAAGAAGAAAAAAGAAAGAAAGAAAAGAAAACCATGCTGGATTTCTCTTCAATATCTCTCCTTCCCTTTGAGAGGGAGCCATCTCATTGGCCCCACTAACCACTCTTTATCGTGATTTCTTAGCTGAGAAGCAAGGGCCGAGCTGCTGCCTAGTGTTGTTATGTGACTGGAAGGAGCTCTGAGGATTTGAGAATTGAGGTGGGCTGAGAATCAGGTTGAAACCAAGTCGTTTAGCTTCCCACCTCTGACAGTAGGGCCCCCAACAGTGCCTGGTGTAAGTGAGGCCATTTGATAAGCATTTGCTGGATAACTATTTTCAGGAGGAGTGGCTGGCAGGCTGGCTGGTAAACAAGCCACACACATTTCAATAGGGTTCACCTAAAATAAATTAGGTTGGCTTAGAAAAATTAGGCAATACAAATTGGAAGTTTTGTTGTTGTTGTTGTTGTTGTTTGTGTCTTAATGAATATGAATAAAGCAGCTCATCCATTTACTTCAGGTCTTCTCAGTCAGGCTGGAAGAGCTTGGCCCACTGGGTACTTCCTAAGGTTGACCAGAAGGCTTCTCTAAAAGAAGCTCAGAACCCATGTTTGCTAACTCAGTGGGTGGTCAGTGCTCCCTCTCAAAAGGAAGCAGAGATCAGGAAGGGAAGGCACCCAACATGGCTTTCAAACTGTAGGCACTGCCCTGAAACCCTGTTACCTCCATCCCTGTGTGGGGGAGTCCACCTGGTCACAGCAGATGCACTCCTGCGTACTGAAGAAACATGTTCTGCCATCCTGTCCTTCACCCCCTCTAGGCCTCGGCAGTCTTCCAGGACAGAGCTCTTCCCTTTTGACAATGTAAAAAAAGAGTCTGGCCTTCCTACTCCATCATCACCTTCGTGTTCTAATTCTCTGATTCCTTATCACAGAGAACCTTCAAAGAAGTGAACCACACAAGCAGTACCGAAGCACCCCAGGAAAACCATGGAGAGGGCTGGCACCACTGAGGGTGAGTCCCTGCTGCTAACCAGTTCTTGCTCTCAGCCCAGGAACACAATTGCTGGTGTCCTTGTTTGCTTTCTTGTGGAAACACTACATTTCATAACCAGAGCCCTTCAGCCAAGGACCACAATAGCCGCAGGACTGCTAAATGCTGAGTGTTTCATTATAGATAATGGGCCCACCTACGTGTGAAAGCAAGAAACCAGAACACAGAGAACATGCTCAGAGGGTGTGAGGGCTTCAGCCAATGTGCCCACTCTGCCCCTATGCCTGCTCTGAGCACCTTCTGCCAGCTGAAGACCTCGACCTGGCTGTTTAGAAGCTGGGCAGGGACTGTGGGAGTCGTGATTTTATCCACTGACTGTGAAGCTCTTGAGACAAGTGTCTGGCACAAGTCCTAGATGTCATGGTTCAGACACAGAGAACAGGCCAAAGCTCCAGTCTGCTCACCCACACCTACAGATTAGAAGTGACATCGGATGCAGGCTCACTGTCTCCTTAAATCTACACAACGAGCCACAAGGTGGGCACCAATATTGCAAGTGGGAGCACTGAGGCACAGTGGATTTAACTCATTGGTGGAAGGTCACCAGGTTAGTAAGCAGTAGGGTCAGACGATGGAACCGAATTGCCTGACTTCCAATGCTCCTAAGTAGCAGACCACAGCTTGCACCAAAATGCCAACCTCTGCACAAAGCAACCTGACAACATTGTATATTCACTAAGGCCATGAACCCCCAAAGACCCACCAGTAAGGCACATGAGACTTTGTTTATGACTATATTAGAAATTACCTTTTGAACCCCAAGGACGGGCCCGTGTACTCCCAGGTCCGGATGTAGCAGCTCATGGTGTCAGATGGTACCTTCCTGTCTGCTCTCTGTGATTAATGCATGACTTGGGAGTTCATTACTGGCCCATCCCAGCAATGTCCCCAGCCCTCCCTGAGGCTTGCTGGAAGATCAATTTTCCCAGCAGAGAGAAAACTACAGACTCAGCTCCTGCCTAGATTTTATCACCTGCTCCAAGAAAACTGGGGGGAAAACACAGCAGTTTAGAGGCAAATGGGGGCAAAACGTGGAGTGTGTTACTGGGGTGCTAGCTTCACAGACCCCACCTAGACCTTTCTAGTAGCAGGAAGAAAGGTGGTTCTGATTCCCAACATCGACGGTGAGGCAACAGAGTGGACTCAGCATAGGGTTGGAGGGAGAGCTGCACACTCATAGTCCTTGGCCAGAGGACCCATCTGGGAGACAGGGGCAGGAAAGCCAGTTCTCTAGCAGCAAGGAGTGCTATACAGCTCTGGTGGTGGAAGCCTTCCCAGAAGCCATTAACAGTTTTAGTCATTGGTGTTTCTGCTGCTTGGTCCTCTCTCAGTTCAGTTCAAGGTGTCTGTCAACTTGATGACTAGACCTCGGATGCATCCCTGCAAATTCCTCCATGACCATGGAGTAAGTCATCAAAGATGCTTCATGCTCTGCTGAGCCAGCTTTGGTTCAGGATCCTCCAGACCATCTCTACCTAGGTTTGCATCTCTTGCAACATGAGTGGTCTGTCTGGGCCCGAGTCCCTAGTGTAAGATGATGTATTAGCCTTTTGTTTTGTTCTTAATCACTGGGCGAGAATACTGAGCATGAACAACTTAGGGCAGGAAGGACTTGTTTTAGCTCCCAGTTTCAGAGGGCTCAGTTCACTATCATTTGGCCTCACGCCCTTGAGAAGAGCATCATGGTGAAGGAGTGTCCGGTGGAACAGCTTATTCACCAAATAGCATACAGGAAGCAGAGAAAGTGCCAAGGAAAAATATGCCCTTCCCCACCCAGTGATCTACTTTCTCTAGCTAAGCAACACTTCCAAGGTTTCTAGAATCTTCCAAAGTAGCACCATCAGCTTGAGACCAAGCTCTTAACATGAGAATCTGTGGGGACACCTCACACTCAAACTGTGTCAGATGTGATAAGCCCCTAACATTCCAAGCATTCTTCACTGATGCTCATCTATATTCTTTGTCTTTGCAGCCAGACAAGGAACAAGGCAGCTCTGTTTGTGTGATGCCCCCTCTCCTCTTCAGTGGCTGAAGACACTAGTTTGTTTTGTTTTGTTTTGGTTTTTTTTACCATACCCATAGCCCTCTCTAAGGAAAACCATCTCAGCGACAGAATCAGCTGAAAGGATGGCTCCAAGCAGTCATTTTTGTGCCTTATGACTTCCCATGAACCATCTAGCTGGATCATGGTACACTCCCCCACACAGAGGAGGGAAATCCAAAGACTCTTCAGTGACACATTACAAGAACTGAGCAGAACCAGTTAGAATCAGTTTATTGAATTAAACTTAAAAAAAAAAAAATCCATCCGGGCGGTGGTGGCGCACGCCTTTAATCCCAGCACTCGGGAGGCAGAGCCAGGCGGATCTCTGTGAGTTCGAGGCCAGCCTGGTCTCCAAAGCGAGTTCCAGGAAAGGCGCAAAGCTACACAGAGAAACCCTGTCTCGAAAAAAACCAAAAAAAAAAAAAATCCAAATCCAAATGGTAAATTAACCAGTTTCCCCCAGAACTGAAACAACAAAGTCTTGAGGTAGCCAGGAATCAGGGAGGACTCAGAAACCCGCATCCCTGGTTACTCAGAAGCTGTGAGATAGAATAAAAAGATGGGGCAGAGGGGATGTTGGTTGCTAGGGTGGATGTGGTAGGGTAAGTGGGGAGGTAAAGGGACAAGTGACAACAGAACCTAGCAGGTGCCTTTCAAGGTTGAACATGGTGTGAGAGCTGTGTGACCACAGGAAGCCTGGGAGTAGCCATTTTAGATCTATTCCAGGTTTATGGCTCTGCCAAAGCCATAGCTTTCAGTGGCCTCTTCTCTAATGTCCCTGCTATCCTTACTGCGTCCTCAGGTCACCCCACAGTTACCCCAGTCTGAGAGTGAAGATCCTGGAGGACATCTTTGAGGGCTCACACTGAGCAAGGCTGTTGATCCCTCCGGAGTCTGAAGCCCGGAGCACTTGCTCTGCCCACATCAACCCCACCCTTTTCTCAGCATGAATATACCACCTCATGCTTCCCACCAGGGCTCCCTCTTCTCTCTGTTGAGGGATCTTACTTGTAGCAAAAGCTCAATAACAAGCAAACAATTTTCAGCTGGGTCTGAGGCCGAGCTAGTTTTCCTTAGAGGGCGTTCTGGGTGTGATAAGAACTACTGTAATGTAAGCAGTCATTCAGGAGCAGAGAGGGGCACTGTACAAATACCGCACCACAGTTCCTTGCCCTCAATCTTAATCTATTCTAGGTCCTCAATGGGCACCAGAGACACATGCAATGCTGGCAGTTACTTGGTTACACACTGTGTTTCCAAGGATCTACGGTCTTCTGAGGTCTCGGATCTCAAACAATTTGGAGACTTGGAGTTTAAAGTCAACAACAACCCAATGCTTTGCTTCAGATTATTTTTAAACAGAGAGACTTAGCACAATCATGTGAGTACGTTTTCAAAGAATTTTACACACCAGATTTTTAGAATGCATGTCATTCAATTATGTTCCTACATATGGTGAGTGATATTTGAGGCAGCTTGAGTGTTTTTCAATTCTCTGTATTATAAATTATGTATCATATGCTACAAAAAGATAAATGTGTACATTTGTTCTTCTATATATTTAGAAATGCCCATCTTCTCAGCAAGAAAAGCAGTGGGTTTTACATGGGATTGCTGTGGTAGCCTTAGCTGCCAATAGGGGTAGGCTTGGATGAGAAAGGTAAAGGCAAGAAACAAGGAGGCTATAGTTTTATAAAATATTTTTGTACTAAATGATGTGTATGTGCACACAAGTGTAGTTGCCTACAAAGGCCAGAAGAATGTGTCAGGTCCCCTGGAGCTATAAGTCTAGATGTTTGTGAACTGCCAACACGCAGGTCGTTTGCAAGAGCAGTACATGCTCTTATTGTTGAGGCATCTCTGCCGCTCCCTGCAACTCCAGGCCCTCCATCCTTCACTCAGAAGCCCACTCCTCTTCCCTTGTCTTCTGTAACTGTCAGTTTGCTTTGGTGATGCTTCACCCCCAGCTATTAGCATGATGCTTCTTGGTATACATGTATTCACATCATTTAGATCCAAACGGGGTCAAACTGCTGCTCTTTTCATAAATATGCATCATTTATTATTTCGTACAGACAAAGGTTAAATAATACTCTCTTGTCCGAAAGAGCAACGATCACTCCTAGAACAAGCAATGACACACTGAGTTCATGTCAGTGCAGAGGGGCTCAGGCATGCCAGCAGCAGGTGACACTGTCAACTGTAGTCTGTCCTGCACCCATGGAAGACAAAAGGCATGAGTGCCCTTGTGCAGTGAGCATGCTCTGTCTCTGTGGTACCAGTGAAGAACAGTCTAGACATAGGCAAAACTAGATCAGTGACACAGAGGACAATTGCTCAAAACTGTCCCCAAATGCATTGAAGAAAGAAGAGAGGTAAGAGAGTCCCTGTCCTCACTGTGATGGCACATTGGGTGGGGGCATAGATGTTATAACTGATAACGTTTCCCCTAAAGAGCAGAGCACTGTTTGAGGGTTCTTACCCATTCATCATTCTGGAACATGGGGAGTGATGTAGGTCTATACTTACTTATCCAAATAAAACACTTCAGCAACAACAAGAAAGAACAAGTGGTTCCAGCAATTTGGCAAGGAAACAAAGGAACAAAGAGATTTTGTTGTTGTTTTGCAGAAGAAATAAAATCAGGGCTCCCTTAGACTTTTATTGCAGAACACAAACTACTGGAAGACAAAAGGACTGATATCTATAGACTCAAATGGGAAAATAATTCTACATAAGAAGTAGAGGAAGGGAGGTGTCTTTTGTATACAAAAGGATTGTATTCTTAGACACGTAGCATTCAGGGTTTACACTTAAGTGCTCTTGAATCAGGACTGCAGGAGATGTGAGATTAACAGAACCCACGAGAAAAAAAAGAACATCTGGAAAGGAAACCTCCACAGGCCAAGTAACACAGCAAGCAAGAGACGAAATATAAATAAGTAATGTGTTTGCTTATAGCGTGAAGAAACTGTCAACAATTTTGAAATTAAAGACTAAGGGGTTTTGTTTTTGTTGTTTTTTTAATTATCTGGCCCTAAATCTATAACAACAATGATGGTAAAAGAAAGCAAGAATCAGTAGATGTAGAGAAAAAATGAGGGAAATGCTGAGGTTTATTCACATGAATTAATTCTAGGATTCAAGGTCTAGTGTTTCAATGAATGTGAGAGTTGGATAAAAAGAAATTCAAATGGTGGAGAAAGCCAGACACTATAAGCTAAGTAACCTGCCCAAATCTTTACAGACAGAAAGGAGAATGCTTGATCTTGAACAGAGAAACTTGTCTCTAGAACTCACAATGACTTTGGCAGCACACCAACAGCTCAATGGTTAGAGACCAACAAGTTCCTCTGGGCCAATGGAGGACAGGTGATAGGCCAAGCTCAGGGTCATTCCCAGTGCAAAGACTGCTCCTTGGGATAAAGTTACAGCCAACAGCATCCCAACAGTGGGTGTCTACAACAGAAGGTCATGTGCCTCAGCTTTGTTTTCTGGAAGGTCTAGTGTTACAGTTAGTGTTTGTCAACTTGATATACCTTGGGAAAGGGAATCTCAGAGTTGTGCCACTGCCTCCATCAGATTGGTCTGTAGGCAACAGTTTTTGATGGCTGTGGGAGGGCCAGGCCCACTGTGGGGGGTATCATCCCTGGACAGGTGAGCCTGGTTAGTATAAGAAAGCAAATGAGCAAGCCATAGAGATCAAGTCAGTCAGCAGCACTCTGCCATGGCTTCTGCTTCAGTTCCTGCCTCCAGGTTCCTGCCTCCAGGTTCCTACCTCCAGGTTCCTGCCTTGTATTCCCATCCTGACTTCCCTCAGTGATGGACTACAAGCTGTAAGCCAAATAAACTCTTTTTTCCCTAAGTTGCTTTTGGTCAGCGTCTTATAGAAGCAACAGAAAACAAACGAGGACATCTAGCCATTGCAATTAGATAAGAAACAAATCAACAGTCAAAAGAACAAAGAGAGAGGGAGAGAAGGAGAGAGAAAGAGAGAGAGAGAGAGAGAGAGAGAGAGAGAGAGAGAGAGAGAGAGAGAGAGAGAGAGAGCAATGATTGTCTTCTGAGGAAAATCTATAATTCAAACCATCACTGTTGGAACTTGTCAGAGAGTTTAATTTTATAAGGCTCTGTTTACAATATGAACTCACAGAACAAAATAAAAGCAAAATGTGACAGCCAAAAAAAAAAAATCCAACTGCACCCAAAGTATAACACACCAGTGAAATATGCAGAACACACAGAGAATAAAGGACAAGAGTGTTAAGAAAAATTATGGATGTAAATAAATGGAGAGAGTCTATATTCCTGAATGGGAAACCTCAGAATAGTAAAGAGTTTAATTTTCTCCACCTAAAACCTTGTGGAGGTTTGAACGAGGAATGTCTCCCACAGGCTCATAAGCTTGAACACTTGGTCCCCAGATGGTGGCGCTGTCAGCTATGGAACCTTTAGGAGGTGGAGCCTTGCTGGAGGAAGTGTGCTACTGGTGGTGGGCTTTGGGAGTTTTAGAGTCTGGCCCATTTCCTGTCTGTGTCTCCCCGCTCCCACTTCCTGTGTGGAGGAAATGTGAGACTTCCAAGCCAGTCTCACATGCCTTCCATACCTTAATGGACTGTATTCCTCTGGAACTTTAAGCCAAAATAAACCCTTTCTCTTGCTTTTTGTCATGGCAAGAGAAATGAATACAAACATACATCCATACATATATCTATACATAAATATATATATATACACATAAATATATCTACACACACACACACACACACACACACACACACACACACACACACACACACATATATATGGCATTAACACAATTTTAGCCAACTCCAATGACATTTCTTTGTGGAACATGGTAAAAATTATTTAAATTCAAATGGAAAAAACAGATGCACCTAGTTTGGTAGTTGTCAGTGAACCTAGTTAACCTCATGAAAGATAATCAAATGAAATCCCTGACAGTAAATGTTCAATGCTTGATGATCTGGAAAAAAATGTACAAAACAAAAGTACGATAGTGCTAAGAGGAGATACAGATAAAAGTTGAGGGTGTAATTCAGTGGTAGAGTACTTGAATGTCATGTACAAGGCTCTGGATTCAATTACCACCATCATAAAAAAATAAACACAAGGAATTATATAGATGAATGTATAATCCTTGGCTTGGACATCAGTCAGGATTCTCCAGAGAAACACATTCAACAGCACATGGATTTGGTGCAGAGAGGGGGCTTGAGGGTTGGAGTTGAGTGATAGAATGAATCTATTTTGAAGAATTGGTTCAAGTGATTATAGAAGCAGGCAAGGTCAAAACCTGCCAGACCGACTGGCAGGGTGAAGACCCAAGGAAGAACTGTTGATACAGCTCAAGTCCAAAGCCGTGTGAGGGCAGAACTCTCTTTTCCTCAGGGGATATCAGTCCTCTTTTTCTTTGTGTGTCTGTGCGCATGTGTGCGGGTGAGCTTACCTGTGGCCGTGCACGTGAAGGACAGAGGTCAACGTGGGGTTTTTTTCGCAGCTACTCCCCATCTTACTGAGATAGGCTCTCTCTCACTGAACCTTGGGCCCACTATTCCTGCTAGGATGGCTTGCCGGTGATCCCTCTGCATCCACTGGTCTCTGCCCCGCAACCTTTCTCCTGTCCAACACTGGGATTACAGGTCTTCACCCATAATGCTGGCTTTTACAACAATGCCGAGGATCCCCACCAAGTCCTCAGACTTTCATAGCAAGCACTTCGCCCACTGAGCCCTATCTCCTGCCTGAGATCAGTTTATTTTCCCATTAAGGTCTCCAACTAATGAGAAAATGCCCACTCACACAGAGAGTAATCTGCTTCACTCAAAATTTACTGATTTTAATATTCATCTTAATACATAGAATAATGTTTGGCCTATATTAAAAACCATGGCTTAGCCATGGTTTTTGGTTTTGATTTTTAAGACAGGCTCTGTTTATATGGCCCACGATAGCACTGAACTCTTGATTCTCCTGCCTCAGCTGGACTGTGTGCTGGACTGCAGGCATGTATCACTACATGCAACAACCATTATAATTTGGAAAGTGCTTCTAAGTATATAAATGAATTCAAATGTTGTACTGGGAAAACAAAATTTTGACTAAAAATAGAAAAAAAGCCCTTCTGTAATATGTGCCACAAGTAAAAGACAAACTTAAAAAAAGGAAAATATTTGCAAATTGGATGCTGAGAAGCTAAAGTCTTTTTTTTTTTTAAAGATTTATTTATTATGTATACAGCATGTATGCCTGCGTGCCAGAAGAGGGCACCAGATCTAACTACAGATGGTTGTGAGCCACCATGTGGTTGCTGGGTATTGAACTCAGGACCTCTGGAAGAGCAGCCAGTGCTCTTAACCTCTGAGCCATCTAGCAAGCCCGGGAAGCTAAAGTCTTTAATAGATTAAACAAACAAACAAACAAACAAACACCCCCCCCCCCCAAACCACATTATCTTACAAACCAATAGTGAAGAAGGGGAAATTCATCAAAGGAGAAAAAGACAAGGAAGCAGGCTAGCTACCAAAACAATCAATACAGGTCCCAATAAACAGATGAAAACATGTTCATCACCATCCATAATCAAAGAAAGGCAAATTGAGACAATGAAATACCATTTCGATATTATTGAATTAGCAGTGATTTTTTGGAAATGCTAATACCCAGATGAGCTGGTGGGGGTGGGGAGGGAAGACATTAGCTCTCATTTCTGGTGGGGATATGAGCTGAACTAGCCTTTCAAAATGGCAATTTGACATTATGCCTCTAAAGATCCAAAGTTCTGGATATGTTCTCTAAATGAAACAGTATGGTGACCACATTAGGGAAAAAATTAGGAATCCATAGACCAAGAAGTAAGAACTACATGCAACACTAAATGCTTGTTTGCTTTTTCTTAACCTGGGTGGAAGAGAAAAGCCTGTAATTTTCCAAACATACGTGTAGATGATGACACTTGTTGATGTCTGATAGTAAGTTAAAAATATCTTTGTGTGCTTTGTTGTATCGGCTGAATTGATGTCTCTGATGGTTTGGGCATCAGCTTAACAGAACCTACAATCACCTGGCAAACCCTCCTGTTGCCTTTGGGGGTTATCTCGACAGCATCAACTGAGGTAGGAAGACCCACTCACTGTGGGTAGCACCATTCCCTGGCTGGGATCCTGGACCGTCTGAACGGAGAAAGGTCTTTCTCTGTCTCTTGACGCGTGTGTGTGATATGGCCAGCTATTTCAAGTCTCTGCCACAGTCACTCTACCCTCGACCTCCTCTCGCTCTAGTGGCTTTTGTCAGAGTATTTTATTCCAGCAACAGGGAAAGAGACTAAGACGATGACGACAAAGATATATTAGCTTGGAAAGCCAGATTACAAAGGACACTGTTGTCTGACCTCAAGCAAAGAGCAACATTAACAATGATCTATGTATGGAGTGCTTCTTTGAGTCATATAATTCAGCGAGGCTGGATTATTACATTTCAAAGCACTGATACCTACAAGAAAGGAAACACTTGCAAAATCAAGCCTGGCATTCTGGGCTCACTGGTCAGGTGGGATGAATGTCCTCTAAGCAAAGAGCAGGCTCTCCTCCTGCTTCTGGCTGCTAAACTCCAATTGCTGTTCCCTAGCATTGAATGTGGCCCATGGTGCTTATCAAATGCTCCTACTTGTTCTGATTATGGTTAAGGCTTACAACCCATTTCCACAGCAGGACTTTTGTCTCGTTAGCCAGACTATGCCCACTGCTTCTTAGATACACAGGAACCGGGCACTAGCAGCTGACCATACAGAAAACTCTTTTCCAAACAACCCAGACACAGACCTCATCCTTCTTCTCCTGCCCTGGCACCTGACACTTGGCTAGGTGCTGGGATAGCCTCAGGAAGCAGGTGGTGGGTGATAGCCTCTATGAGTGGGGTGCTTCTCTTGGTCTGCTACACCAACTGAGCCATGTAGAACTTCAAGGGGTACCTTTCATTTCCAAATGGCAGTTGCTTTAAGCCTTTCAGAGAAGGGTAATAGCAGTAATAACAGTGCCCGGGCCCTGCTGACACTTTCCATACAAGAACTAACTATGCTTTCCCAACCAGACATTATTCCTCCCTTCCCAGCAAGATGTCTTTCATAGAAAATTTTGTTGTTTAACAAGAATCATTTCAGCCCTAAGAGGCGTCATCAGGAGTGAGAATTCAAAACAAGTCATCCCTAAGATCTCCTTGTCAGGGAGCGGGAACACGGAGCCTTCAACCCTGTCAGCTGCATGTGCTTCACTTGAGGTCTAATTGTAATATTTAGGCAGGATAGGTAGGTGTTAGCCCCAACGAGGGCCTAAGAGAAACTGGGAGTCAATTTTACACACACACACACACACACACACACACACACACACACACACACACACACTTGTGTGAAATTACCTGATATAAGCAAGATGTTAAAGTAACCTGTAGGCTCAGTGTTGAAAAGTATGAACACCACAAAACAGATTTCCGGGGAAACAAACCTGGGAAGAAGTCGGAATAATGAGTTTCCCTACTTCTTTAGCCGGGATTTTGTTTTATTGCCCTTCTTCCTTTTCTCTCCCTGCCTGCCTTCTTTCTCTTTAGGTGCCAAGGCTGTATTTCCTATGGAAGAATGCAAGGTTAGGGGGAAGAGAGAGTGGAGATGGACAGGCCCAGGGGGTGGGTAATGTCCCAGGACTCAAAAATGAGGAACGGAAACGGCACACAGTGGAAAGGAGATGGGCATTCCCTCTCATCCTGCAACCCGGGGAACTACTTTAGCTCAGCTCCTCAGCTGGGGCACCGGTGGGTGCATGTGCAGAGTGCTAACGGGGAACACTAGAATGGGAACTCCGAGGTTGAGAGGCCTTAAGCAGATCCAAGCGCCTCATAATGCCTATGTGCATGAGAAACACATGCAATTTTATCTGTAAGAAAAAAAAAATGTTCCCCAAAGATGTTCAGAGCTGGGGTTTAGGCAGAGATTGGATCAACTAATCAATAATTGGCCCATTGATAGATTTGTAATTGAACAGAGCAGTTGGGAGGCAGTGGAAACTGTGGAAGGTGGGGCCCACTTGGAGGAAGCGAGTCACTGGAGATGACCCTAAGGGTTTTATCTTGCCCTTCGCCTCGTCTCTATGTCTTTCTATTCCCTGACTGTCAAGAACTGAGCCGCCTCCTCCTTCCACACCCTCCTGTCACCATGGCTTTCTGCCTTGTTGCAGGCCTAAAGCAATGGTTCCGGGTGGCCTTGGATTGAAACCCAAGAAACTTGGAGCCACAGTAAATCTTTAACCTTGAAGCGAATCTTTCTCCGTTTGGTTTCCTCTGGTAGTTTGCCACAGCAGCAGAAAGTGACCAATGCACCCAGAGAATGTAGTTCTCTAGGAAGAGAAACCAGCACGGTGGTTTCTGTGCTTGGAGAGTGTGATGCTCAGCTTCAGCACTGGTCAGAGGCAGGTGATGGTGGGACTATCTCAGAGAAGGGACTTTGAAGACTCACCTAGATCATGTACCTGTGTCTGTATCCTGTATGCATAGCTTTTTCCATTGTACTATGGAGTGGTTGGGAACAAGCTGCCATTTTGGAAAACAGAGAACCAATTGGGTATTGAGGACATTGGGAGGGATAGATTCTGATGGGAAGAGATGGCGTGTTTCCACCCTGGCAGAGATAATGTAGAGGCAGAAGATTGACCTGGCCAGGAGGGTCAGGGCATGCTGCCCCTAATGCTCACTGAGGAAACACTGAGCAGGGCAGGCCTGAGCTCTGAGTTCCTGCACAGACGGGTGACACTTTCTGGCTGAGGGTGTGTACATCCATTTTCTTGCGACCTACCATCTGCACTCTTGAGGCCAGCCTTCCTTCCTCTGTTGAGTAGGGGTTCAAGGCCAGGGCCCAAGCTGGTCCAGCTCAAGAACCTCACGGATTGGGTTGAAGCATGTGGGTGGGATCATCCCTAGCTTTCCCTGATGAACATCCAGCCCAGTGATCACATGGCTGGATCACATGAATCAGCCATGTTCCAGCCAGGAACCACAGGAATTCCCAGGCAAAAATCACTTCCTCCTTGCTGAAGACAGTTGGGTTGTCCTTGGCTATTGGAAATCCCATCTGATGAGAATCACAGGCCTCACAAAGGCAGGACTTGGGACAATATGCCACACACCTTCCACCCTTGTGCAGGTACGTGGGTTTGAGATGGGTTTCAGGAGTAGATGTTGAGGAATGCAGAGAGAGTGGAAGTTCAGTGTTCTCACACAAGCATGGTGACTATTGGAGACACCAGCTAGACATCACTCTACAATACCTATGTGCCTCTAGGCATCATGTTATACATGAGAAACACATGCAATTTTATCTGTCAATGGAGAAAAAATAAATGAGCTTGAATTTGATAAAACATCTTTGTGGAGTCACAGAATTGAATGATATAATAGAAACAATTGCGTCTCTTTGATAAGTCTGCTATGTTTTAAAAGAAAAATGAGTCTCTAGAAACATTATTTCCTTTTCCATTTATTGCCCATTATCCTATAAGACTCTTTCTAAATTAACTCCCAGAAAGGGATTCTATTAACTCTTTATTCGCCTATTACTGTCTTAGTGAGTGCTTTCAGTCAATTCTCTTTTGTGGTGAGGCCATATGGTCGGGCGGGATACTGCACCCATTACTTATAAGTAAGGTCTCTTGACATTCTGGCATCCAGGTGTGATCTCCTGCCTCCAGGTAGGTAGACTTTATGTTATCCCAAGAGGAGAGAAGCTCAAATAGGCTTGAAAGGTGGAAATTATGGAGGCATTAGAGAGAGAAGCGTCCTTCCTCCTGGAGTCTGATGGAAGCCTCTTACCGGCCGAGAAACAGAACTCCAGTACAGCTAACACCTGCAGCCAAGGCTGCCAATGCCCAGTTAACGTGCCTTCCATAGACAGACATTTGATGTTAAAATAGCAATGACCCATGACCCAGGCTTAAGGCTCAGCTGTGTGTGATCTTGGATGGGGCCTCATTCCTTTCCAAAGACATTGCCTGATTATCAAACAAAACTCACTGTTTACAGCAAATGTATCCTATGCTCCTAAATGCCTATGGGCTAGAGTTGGTCTTACCAAATACAGCCTAGTCAGGTGCCCCCAGGGGACCACTCAGTCACAAGACAGTAGCTTCAAAATCCCCCCAAATGCTACATAGAAACACTGCAAAAACAACGAGCTGTGGCTTTCACTTAGGTGTGTCTCATTTGTTTCTGAGTACTCCTTTTCTCCCAATCCTTGTGATTAAGCCCTTACTAATAAAATGTCCAACTGTGCTTCATAAACTAGCTCATCCCAAAATTCTTTTCAGTGTCGACGCTACAAAGCCTGGTTTGGCCACTGTCAAGTTTTCTAAAACTCCAGGGGAACTTGACAGGCTGCTGAGGGTGACAATAAGGGACTGTGCATCCTTTACCTGTCCCCAAAGAGGCTGACAAGGCCAGGAGGTGCTACCACACATCAGGCTCATTTGCACTCATTCTTCCACTTGCCCACCCACTCGGTTTCCTGTAGCCAAGGCTGGTCTTGAACCTCTGATCTTCCAGTCTCCATTTCCCAAGTGCTGGGATTTTAAGTGTGCACAATCATACTTGGTCTGTGCACAGCCAGGATTGAAGCCTCCTGCATGCTAGGCAAGTGCTTTACAAACCGAGCTACATTCCCAGCCTTCCCAGCCTCTGTCAAGTTCTTCTAATGGTGAAGATGTAGCAACTCTGGGGGACACTGTGCAAAGCAGAGTAGATGGTTCCTGAGGTCCCTAGAGTTTACCCCAGGACATGTGGGTAATTCCATCTGGGAAAACAAAATCTGGAACCTCCTTTCATATCAAACCTTTCAAGACAGGTAGCTACCATGACAAGACCACAGGATGTGATTCCTTTGCTGGCCAATTCAGTCTTGAGTCATGCTAAAAGTCTAAATGACAGCGTATTTGTACCCTCCAACATTAGCTCTTTTGCTGGGCTGGAGCCCAAGATTCCTATTAAGTTTTCTGAGAAAACCGGTCAGCATTCCCCCTTTAACCCCTAAGAAGAGAATAAATTACCTATTTGCCAGACTCTCTTAGGTCCTGGGATTTGAAACAATAAAAAGCCCACACCTCTTATTACCTTTTCTCACACACAGCCTCATTTTCTCCCCCCTCCACCCAGTCTTATTAATTTCTGGACCTCTTCCAGGTTTCATATCCTGCCTAAACTCATGAGGCTGGGGCATAGATAGAATGCTGACGCAGATGTCTCTCTGATGTGACTTGCAGACTAAACAATTTCAGAAGCATCTTTCCCTGGTGGCCACTTTGAAATTAAGCTAATTGATTACCTAATTGACACATTCTTAACATGTGTCTGCCCCAGTGGCCCTTCAGAGCCAAGAGGCTTCAATGGGGGCATCCAGAATCCATTCCAAAGGCCGCTTTCACCATTAAGAGAGCACACAGCATACTGAGTCCATGATTCCAAACTCTTAAGTTTCTGTTTTCATTCACGCTTGAAGCACTTATTGGTAACTATTTTTTTTGTTACCATAATCAGTCAGCGTGATGATATGTAGTACTGTCAGCTTGACAGGATCCAGCATCACCTTGACGGCAGGCCTCTGGGCAGGCCTGTGACAGATTATCTGGATTAAGTTGACAGAGGTGGGGAGACTCACCTAGAATTTGGGCAGAACTGCACATTAGCCTGGGGGTCCCAGATTAAACAGAACTGGCAATGTCCCGCAGAGCACTACTTTCTACCTCTCTACTTCCTGATGGTGGTTGCAATGTGACCAGCCGCCTCACACTCCCGTTGCCATGCCTTCCCTGTAGGAAAATGCAGGCTATACAGGAGAAATCTTAATGACTCTGCATCCATGGCTGGAGCTATGTGGGCGGAGAATGACGGGAAAGGCCAGCAAGATCAACTGAATCATGGATGTCAGAGTTTGGACAGTGGATAACGTATTCAACTTTTCACTTGTTCTTCAGAGAATGTGTGCGGGCTCCCAGGTCATATAGACCTGGGTCTAAACTCTGCTATAATGCTTACTCACAGGCATTACTTAAGTGGTTACTCTCATCTGGGTTTTCATTTCCCTGCATGTAAGGTAAATGTAAAGCACCAATCATGTGGGGTTGGTGTGATTGGACAATTGAGTATGCCAATATACGGAGCCTAACGTACAACTATGTGCTCAGTAAGTGGCAAGTAATTCTATGGTGGTTTTCAGTCCGTTCACCTGACATCAGTACCCCAGGCACTTGGGATTCAGTGCTTACCAAGTCAGATGTCATGTCTTGATGATCACCAGAGGAAGCAAACATTTCTAGTTCAGACAATAAGACTGGCTCTGAGATGCTGCTCAGAAGAAGTGGGAGCCCTGTGAGATGGGACAGTTCGTGACCATCTCTCTGGGCCACCTGCATGAACACCAGGCAATGAGGAAGCAGCAGCCCCAGCAGACTTGAGAGCAGACCAGGTCCAAAGTGCAGAAAGAGAGTGCATGGCTGTGGAGAAAGGGGAGTTGCAGGAGGGACACAGGGGGACAGCTGTGGGCGCAGGGCAGAAAGTCATAAGCATGATGGGAGGACACTTAGGGTTTAGAAAGAAAGTCCCTATTATTCTCTGGAGTTTCCAAAGCCTAAAAATAAAGGTTTTAGGTGGCTGAAAGGTGAATGTGAAGGACCATTGTCACAGCCTCTGTCTATGCAATAGAAAAGATCAGAGTCAGCCCCCAAGGAGTTGATGAGATGACTGTCACTCAGAGAATATCAGCAACAGGCGTACCCTGGAACTTGAGCTTACGTTGACCCACACCTCTCTGATACACAGCTGGCACACAGAGAACCCTCCATGGACGTCTCCCAAGGTCAGTTATATGCTCTATCAGTGGAAAAAATGTAGAGAGCTGAACACAGGAAGGTCACATCTAGTACAGTCTCCTTTCACACTTGCTGGCTGTCTCACCTACCTTACCCATCTTGTAGAGGGCATCACCCACCTGAAGCCCCAATTTAGACCCATTGGCAAATTTACCCTTCAGGACTGAATTGACCTCCCTGAACTCAGTCCTCTTTAAACCCCTTGGAAGCACTACATTTTGCTAATCTGCCTGTGAATGATTTTGTTAAGGAATCTTTGAACAGAACCATTACCACTAAGCCCACAGATCAAAAAGGCCTCTGAAACTTTGCCTTGTCAGTCTGCTCCATAGACTCTTTTGAGCCCACGGATGCTACAGCCTTTCTGCTGTTTCGGCAGACAGGCCCAGGGTTGGCTTGATGTCTGAAGGACTTTTATGAATTATGCATCCCTTTGGTTAAAAATGCAAATGATGCTTGTTGGTTATTTCCATCTCTGTGAGAATTAGCTCATTATCGACATTGTAGCCTACACAGAGCTGGCCAAGAGCAGAGCCTGACATTCTGTGCTCCAGGAGGGGTGGTTCCTCCTCTATGCTGCCCTCGTGCATGTCAGGCTGGCAGAGCAGAGCTCCACTCCAATGCAGCTCTTTCCTTCTTCAATGTGAGAAAAGAGCTGCTTAGGGGAGAATCAGAGCAAGCTAAATTAGGAGCCATTGATGATGCCCTGCCTGGTAAGACTCCTCAGTTCCGGATCCATGGTTTCCCCCATTTGCTGGGGAGAGGGAGCCATTTCTTACTTATTTTCAGCAGCCTCTAGGTCTCCATTCTCCATAGTCATAGGTAACCACTGTGGCCTCAACAATGAGTCCATCGTCACTAACAAGGGGCTGTGTCTCAGCTGCATAATAGCCAGCTAAAGAGCACCGGTCCTAATGAACCTCTTCGGGCAATGAAAGTAACAGTGTGGAGAATTCCAGAGATCACAGGACCCATGCATAACCCCTTGTCATTCAGTTGACGGAATCCAGATTTGGGATGATTGGGGTCAGAGGCCACTCAGCCATCAATAGAGTACCAGGAGAATGGAAAACCATGTTGTCTCTTTGAACCCCAGTTTAGCCTACCTCCCCCATCAGAAGGGAGA
Source organism: Peromyscus californicus insignis (assembly GCF_007827085.1). NCBI lineage: Eukaryota > Metazoa > Chordata > Mammalia > Rodentia > Cricetidae > Peromyscus > Peromyscus californicus. The sequence goes on from NW_026294551.1 coordinate 70,466,669, forward strand.
GGCATAATTCTCCCTTTTAAAAAATAGTTATATTTATTTTTACTTTAAATATGCATGTGTGTACTTGTGTGGAGGCCAGAGGTCTATGTCAGGATATCTTCATTTGCTCTCCACCAAGTTTCTTGAGGCAAGATCTTCAACTGAACCTGGATATCATGGATCTGGATACACTGACAAGCCAAGGAGTTCTGGGGAACCCACCTGTCTCCACTCCTCATGGTACAAGGGTTGCAGACATATGCAATCATTCCCAGCTTTTATATGGGTGCTGGAGATTTGAACTCAGATTCTCAGGCTTGTGTGACAGAAACTTTATTGACTAACTCAACTTTTTACCACTTCAAATCTGTAGGACATAGACTTGTTACTTGAGTGTGTATTGCATGCTTGGTACCATGCTGGGAAAAAGTTAACATTTACATCAGTACTTCAGTAGGTATCTACTGAGCACCAACCATGAGCCAGCCACAGAGAAGGTCCTGAAGAAAAATCACTGCTTTTTACAGAAAAATAGTTTTGAATCCTGGCAGTGATTTGCTAATTAAAGCTAGACATTGAAGCCCAGTGTGGTGGTATATGCTTATAATCCCAGAATTTAGAAGACTAAGGCAAGAGGACTGAAGAGAATTTGAGGCCAGCTTAGGCTACATAGTGAGTAGGAAGCCAGCTTGGACCCATGGTAAGAACCTGTTTTTTTTTTAATCAAATACATAAATAACTGTTGATATTGCTCTGATTTAGATAAGGTTTGAGTGTCTCCCAAGGCTCTCTGTACTGACATTTAATCTCCATTGTGGAAACTTGATCTAGGTATGGTGTTTAGTGGTTGGGCCTAGTGGCTTTATACTGAGGAAGAAGCAGGCAGAGAACAGACAGACAGTAGACCTCAGCCGAGTCTTGAAGGAATAAGAGAACATATTTACAGATGGCAAAAGCCAGTCCTAAGTCTGCAGGTTTTGACCTTTGTTTTGTTTGTGGTTTTGTTCCCACTATGAAAGAATGCCACTGGTAGGTCATTTAGAAAGAGATTTCTTTGATACGCTGTTCTAGAGGCTAGGATGTCCAAGTACATGGTGTGGCATTTGTCCAGAGCCCCCGTGCCACACTGTCTCATGGAAGATGAAAGGGTTTAAGAGGGCCAGATTCCCATGATAGCTAGCCTAGTCAAACAGTGATGCCTTTAGTCTATGCCAAGGGCAGGACCTCTTGACCTACTCACCTCTCATGTGCCCATATCCCAACACTACTGCACTAGGGATGAGGTTTCTAATACAGGAACTTCAGAGGGAACACATTGAAACACACAACCAGAAAAAAAAATACTGGAAGGGGTTGGGGGAAGATGCATCACTAGAAGGGTAGGGAGAAGGTCAGCCAAAGGTGGCCTTGAAGTTGGGGCAGAATATAGTGCAGATGCCCCAGGGTCCCTGGCAGCCTCTGAGGTCCGTGAGAATTGCTTCATCACGTATGTTCAACCCCAAACCAGGCTGGCTGTGTGAGACAAAGGGGAGGAAGAGCAGAGCTTCTTGGCCAACCCAGATGTGTCATGTGTAGGACCCAGAGGGCTTGGTTACTTTGCTGAGCTCCAGTAGGCGAGGGACCAGTGGCTTCCCTTCATTTCCGCAGTGCCTTTGCCTACAGCAAGCTGCTTGGTGGGAGCCGAGGACCCCACGACAGCGGTGGGCAGAGATGACTCCCGGTTGCAGCCTCTGTCCAGAGAAGCTCACTGTGTGTGCTGTCCTCTCCAGAAGACCACTAATGCACTGATCTGCAGTCCCCACATGTCCCCACTGCCGCCTACTCTCTTTCTATGCTGCTGGAGAATGAGTGGCTTCAGAGACAGATGAAAAATTATCCTTTATTTTGATTCTGTGTTTGAACACCTTCCACTTCTCTGCAAATTGAGGGTATATTTTAGTACTTTGGCTAATGCCTGGTGGATGGAACCAGAGAATCAAAAATTAGTCATGGTTCCAGGAAGATCAACGCAGCTAGATGTCTCAGAGAGTCAGGTCACTCTCACCTGAAATGACTTCTGAGAAATAGAATTCACCCCCAAATATCAGGTGGGTTCAGTCAGTACCAATTCTATCATGCTCTTCCTCACTCACCCACCTCTCTCTCTCTCTCTCTCTCTCTCTCTCTCTCTCTCTCTCTCTCTCTCTCTCTCTCTCTCTCTCTCTCTGTTTCTGTCTCTCTTTTGCATGTACATGCATTTGCGTACACACACACACAGAATTTACTGCATTACTGGCTGATATTTTGAGCATTCTTGACAGACGATCGTGTTAAACACCCAAGACTATATCTGAAAGCACAGAGGCATGATCCTGTAAGATGGGAAACTCAAAGTACATAGCTAGGAGCCAGCCACTTGGCACTGCAGCTTGGACCATGCTTAGTCTTTGCCTCCCACTCCTAAGAAACACTGGATCCACCTATGAAGACACACACTTCACACATGCTTGGCTCCTCCCAAATAAATGGTGTGTGCTGAGAATAAGGATGACCTTTGTTAACTTAGTCTAAGCACAGAGTACAGCCTTTCCCCTATCTGCCTATCAATCTTGGGGACATGGTTAGTGATGTACATGGTGGAACATATGGAATTGGCTGTAGATGAGATGCTTCAGTGGAAGCTTTAAATAAAGATCACCATGGATCCAGAAAACAGCCACCTTTCCCATGAGAAGGTGGGCTTCCATGACTCTTTACAGAAGCTCCAAAACTCTGCCTGTACACCAACCACTCTGGTCCTGAGGCTTTCTCCAGCCAGGATTCAGCTACATCAGTTTTCGATTTCTCACTTAAACTCTTCCTTCCCCAGGACCTTCACAGGCTGCTAGGTCTCTCCTTTCCCTACGGGACACATTCCTTCCTTCCTTGAGGAAGCTGGCCTGATGCCCTGGACTGAATTCAGCATGCATCCATTCTGCAGTTCTTACTGTACTGTCTCTAAGTTGTACCTGCACTTGCCTGGTAGAGCTATCAAACTTGTCATGGGACTCTGTCACCCCCTCCTATGTGGAAACTGGTTGAGCTGAATTTATTTGGTCAGGAGGCACTAAAGGAAGGATGCCAACAGACCCTCATCTCACTTTCCTGATCCAAAGCCACTGCACCCAATGACTCCCGCCCCCGCCCTCACCCCCGCATGGTTCTTTCTAGCTCTGGTGGCTTGGCACCTTTTAGAGCACATAGCTTCCATGATGACCTTTGTGTGTCAGGGTGGCAGAGAGCATCATCTGGAATTTTATAAATGAGCAAATGGAGACATCTAGAAAGGTCTGGTCTTCCTTAGGCACATTATGAATAACATGTAGGATCTCTTGCCACTCAGTGTAGCCATGTCATCACATGCCCTGCCCATCAGCTGTCTGTGGTGTAGAGAGCTGCGTGAAGCTGCATTCTTGAGATGGCTCTGGCTTTCGCCCCCCGCCCTCCTGATGGCGAGTGCTCTCTATGTTAAACAACTCCTTATTTGGCTTGGCTTTAAATTTCGGCTTGCTAAGGCATACGTGCACCTATCCAGGAATCCCATGTGGCGCATGATGGCTGGTGGTCTGAGACCTATATAAGGCTGGGCGGGCTCTCCCTAGGGGAGAAGAACAAAGGACACAGATTTTGAGAGGACCTGAATAAAAACAGCTTGAAGAAGAGCTCGGTGTTGTGTCTTCCTTGCTGGTCGAGGCAGACGCGACACTGTGGTAATGCTGAGTGCTGTCTCTAAGTACAGCTTTGGGAGCATCAAACAGGCATACCTCTATGCCCTTCCCACCATGCCAAGGATGTTGATTCCCAGGGTGATTTTGAAAGCCAGGATCAGCCTGGTTCCCGAATGACTATGCAGAGGGCAGCTGCCTCCATGATCTGAACACCTGCCCAGCATTTGTCCTAGAGCAGGAAATAAAGTTGTACTGTGCTGTGCCACTGAAATTATGAGGCCTATTTGTCATTGTAATCCAGCATTCCCTACAAATACCCCAAGGCGGAGGGAGATAAATGACTCACCCAAAATATTAACAACAAAAGCCAGCAGTGGAATCCATGTTTTAATTAAGAGTCCCCACATGGCTCTGTGAGGAGCTAGCGTTCATCACAAGGCACCACACTCGACTGGCTCCCCCTCCAGCCTCCTTTCTAGACACGAACCCCCTAGTTAGCACCCACCAACCTTGGTCCACATGGGTGCATAATGTCTCATCAAGCATACACTGATCAAATGCTTACTGTGTGCCAGGATTTGTTCTCACGTTTCTATAAATACTGGTTCATTTCATCCTTCTAACTTTGTGAGATACCCACCACCATTATCATCATTCTGCAGATTGGGAAACTGAGGTCAGCTGCTTCTCCAGCGCCAGGTCAAGCAACCAGAAAGCACACAATCCAGGCGCAGAATTTCTGGTTCTGAGAGCACGCCTGAACAGAGGCTTAGCAGATGGTGACTTTTTCAAGTTTTTAAATTTTTGTTAACAAATTTAAAACTTTAAACTTTTGTTTTTTGAGAAACAGTCTCATTATGTAGTCTAGGTTGGCCTGGAACTCAGGGATCCACCTGTCTCTGCTTCCCAAGTACTAGGATTAACATGTGAGTCATTACACCCAGCTTGTCTTACTTTTAAAATTATATACGTATGTATGCTTCTGTGTTTAGGAATATGCACATGCGTGTGGGTGCCCCTGGAAAGCAGAAGAGGGTGTCGGATCCCATGGAGCTAGAGTTACAGGTAGTTATGAGCCTCCTGAGGTGGGTGCTGGGAGAACAAGAGAATCATCTGTGAGAACAGTACACACTCTTAACTGTTTAGCCATCTTTCCAACCCCCAATGGTGACATTCTTGTCACTAAAGGCTCACTTCCCGAGGCTTCTTGCTCAGACCTCCATTGAATTTTGTTTTTAATAACACTCTTCTCCTGCAAGAATATTTATGTTCTATGGAAAAGGAAAAGAAACTCAAGTATTTGTAAAACAGAACCCTGTATGGTTGCCGCTGTGCTCCAAGCCCCCACACAGCCCTAAACGTCTCGAAGAAGACATTGGCTTTGGGAAGTCATTTCTTTTCCTAGGGCGGCTAGTATAAGCTCTCAGTGTGTGACACCCAGTCTGCTTGCTTGGATTTGGTGGCACAGTCTTTCTTATGCTTCTGCCAATGCAGCTAAAACTGCTGTGCTGTGCAGATTTGGTTTTCTGTTGGAAGCAAGTGATTTTGAGAATTCTTTACCAGCCCCTAAGAGGACTGGAGGCACCCAAGGGTGCTGTAAAACCAGTGGAAACCTAAGGAAACCAGTTCAGGGAAAATGCAGCATGTTAGCATTTCAGAGGCTTTGAGGGCAAGTGGGGCAGGCGGGGTGTGTGTTGGGGGGAGGCTGTCACAGGCCTGTGAGGGTGGCAGAGGCACTTTCTGCTCACACTTGATTTCAAGGGAATAGTAAGTTAAAGCCACTGTGCATGGAGAACTCCAGGCTCTGGCCTAGCATCCAAGAGCTTCATTAGCCACACTAGGCCAACTCCCATGGTGCGGTTTTCAAGGGTCATGTGTGATACTAAGTCATGTGATATGCATTTGCGTGCTGGGCACAAGCCTAGGAACCATGAAGAGCAAAATAATGAAGTAGCCCCAAAGTAAGCCAAGCCTACAGCACCTGCCATCAAGGAGGGTACAATCAGACAGACCTATTATGAGAGCTGGGCTTGTATCGCTCGTGTGTCCAGGGGTCTGGTTTCCTTTCTTTGCTGTGATAACATACCCCGACCAGAAACAACTTAGGGGGAAGGGGCTTATTTTAGTTCACAGTTCTGGGTCACAGTTCATCACAGCAGGGAGGCACCATTAAGCAGGAAGTTCAGACAACTAGACACGTCACATCCACAGTCAAGCAAGAGAAAAGAACGCACACATGCTGGCATCTGGATGGCTTTCTTTTATATAGTCCAGGGCCCCACACCAGGGAATGGTGCTGTCTCTTTTCAGGCTCTGTCTTCCCACATCAGTGAAGGCAAACACAAACCCCACAGATATGCCAACCCGATCCAGACAACCTCTCTGTGAGACTTTCTTCTCAGGAGTCTACATTGTGTCAGGTGGACAATTAAACTACCCATCATGCACTGGACCAACAGTTAGTGAGAGGGAATTGTATCCCCTCCTATGGAGCCTCTGCATTTCCAGGCAGCATTCAGGTGGACCTAAGGCCAATGACTCCACCCAGATCACAGTAACCCCCAAAGCCTCCACAAAGATACCTGCATGCTGGAGAGCCCATCAACCTCTGCCAGCAGCTGGACCATGGTTCAGACCCCAGTGCAGAGCCACAGGCGGAGGGTGATGTTCAGATGGCCACAGGTCATACGCTGGGCTCTGTACATTTTGTCCACTAACACTATCATAACCCTTGGCCTGGAATCCTGCCCTATTACCCAGAATTGCAAGGGCTTAGAGCCTCGGTGGGCAGTGCCCAGACCTGGACTTGCCAGATTTTCTCTTCTGGGTGGTCAGCTGAAGATCTGTGTGGGTCTGACACTTTTTCCCCCTCAGAACTAATGCAAAATGCAAAGGGTCCCCAACCACTGGGCTGAGCCTCTGCTATCATGCCTGCCCACCACTGGCTATAGTGGGCTTTTCTTTCACACTAGCTCAATACCTTTGCATCAAGATCTTACTAACCTGGGCTGGGGAGATGACTCGGTCAGTGGGCTATGATTGCTGTGTAAACATGAGCACCTCAGTTTCAATTCGGAGCACCCACATAAAAAGCTGGACATGGTGGTACATAACTGTAATCCCAGAACTAGGGGAGACAAGCAGATCCCAGGAGCTTCTTGGCCAACCAGCCTAGCTGAATCAGAGAGCTCCGGGCTCTTTGGCTTCGCAAAAGGAAAGTAGAGAGTAACTGAGGAAGACACAAGACCTCAACCTCTGGCCTCCATCTGAACACAGACACATGGATACACACATCTACCCCAATAACATGCATGCACACAAACACACATCTCTCTCTCTCTCTCTCTCTCTCTCTCTCTCTCTCTCTCACACACACACACACACACACACACACACACACACACACACAAATCATAACAACCTTTCCATATTCCCTTCAATTAACCATCACAATCACAAGGCACCTCTTCCAGAAACAGTGCCACAGCCTCCTTCCGGTGCCAGGAATGAGAAGCCCCAGCAGCAAGGGGCAGGCTGCTGGGCCTGAACCCCTAGCTCTGACTTCTATAGTTTTGGGATCTTTCCCTCAGGAACCCTACTTCTGCTACTGCAGGTCTGCTGGGAAGCAGCAGGGCTCAAACTGTGCTTCACACAGCATCCTCCCATCCACACAGAAGTCCAAGCCACACCCCCAGACACCTCCCCCAAAGAACAGTGCTTGAATAGTTTGGGGATGTACAGGGATGGAGGGAGCCATGCATCCTTTGTTGGCTGGGATTCTGAGGTACAGTCTGACATGGCCAGTGAGGAAAGATGTCCTTTTTCTCAACTGCCCGTTGTGGTTGAGTTTGCACCCACACAGGGTGAGGGATGACAGCAGAGGCCCAAACCCTCAGCCCCTCACTCACAGCCGTGTTCTGATGAGCCACGTGAAAAGTCCACGGTGAGCTCCCTCCTGACATCTGTCCCCACAGTACAGCATTGATAGTTGGTGGACATTCACCATGAGAAGGGAAAGCAAGCATACTCCGGCACGGGGAGGTGACAAGGTGGCCTCAGAGTGCAGCTCTCCAGTGGGCAGAATGCTGACCACAGACATCATGTCGATGCCTGGAGGCCCGATGTATGGTTCCTTATGAAGAAAAGGGTCCCTTCAGAGTGATTAGGAAGGCTCTAGAGGCAGAGAGACGGCCACCATTATCCGGTGTCATCACCAGGTCCTCCTAGAAGGGAGGCAGGAGCATCAGAGACAGAGTGGATACTGAGACAGAAGCAGACATCAGAGTAGGGTGGAGTCATCAGCCAGAGGAACTCTAGAAGCTGGATGATTCTCTCCTGCCCTGCCTCCTAAGCCTTGTTCTTCCCAGTCCTGCTTTATGCTGTGTGGGGCCACCAGACCAAGCATGTACATAACCTCAAATCCACAGTCAGCAAACGCTGCCCTCATATTACCCGCTCCATGCTGTGTGTCTTTCAAGTTCACAGCCTAGGGAATGGTGTTCAGTGTACTTTCCAGACCCAATTACAGACAAAGACTGCCTCCTTTCTGGACATGGGCACAAGGCAAAGCCTCCATCTTGGAGCTGGGCCAGGGAGGGGGTGTCATTACTGAGTTCAATACCAAGAAGGTGAAGAGCTCTCACAGGAGACTCTGTTGGGAGTGGGGCTAAGATGTCTCCCATGGCCAAGGGGCCTTACAGCAAGCAGGGCTTCCTCTACCTGTACAGATTTCATTTCTCTGAAGACACGGTAAGGATACACACAGACAGTCGATAAGCGTTACCAATGTCCCTGAAGATGCCTGCTTAGAAAGGCCTGCCACAGCAGGGCTGGCCAGCTAGCTTCTTGGGATAACAAGTCCCATCTACTCAGGGGCCCAAACACCATGGGAACGCCCCACAGACCCCATCTCAGCTGTGAAACTTACAGGCTCTGGATTCAGGTGTGCCATGCTCAGAACAGTGCCTTATAAGCCAGCAGTTTATGTTAGGAACAAAGCAGGCTTTGTTGTGGGCTCAGAGCCACCAAAATAAGCCCCATGGTGGCCTTGATGCTCGACACCTTAGTTCTAGCAATGTAAAGCTCCATTTTGCAGCTGTAATCTCCAGTCGTAAAACCATGAATGTGTGTTATTTAACCCAGCCAGCTTGGGGTAAGTTGTTACCACAGCAACAGAAAAGGAACTAAGCTCTCCAGAACAGGTACCCTAGCCCTTTGGCACAGCAGACACTCCTCAAAGCCCAGTGACACTCTTCCCCCATCTCCATCGTCTCACATTAGGAAGCGTGGCTGTAGAGTGGGGAACTGTAGTCCAGCGAGTACTTCCTTAAGGCTGCCCAAGGTCATGGTTCTATTCCCAGCATAAATAGAGTAAGTGTTTGTTTCGATATTTATAAATCAGTAAATAAAAAGAAGAAATGTGTAGTCCTGGAGCCTCCCCCAGAGTTGATTCAGGTCTTCCATGAGGCAAGGGGGCAGTGGATTCAGCCTTGCCCAGATGACCCTCCAGTCTACCCTGCCTTTCCTTGCCTCCTGACTTCTCAGCAGCTTCCATTATCTATGGCTCCTCAACCCACCCTAACCTGGCTCTACTGGCAACCACCAGTTAGCATGGGGAAGAAATGGCTGTAGTTAAGTCTCCCACCTACAATCAATAAAGTAAACCCTCCACTTAGTAGAAATTTGCAACGTTAAGAAATCATCCACAGTTTGGGATGTAAACATTTGTGTTGGTGTTTTTGAGATGGGGGCTCTAGATGTGGCTCAGGTGATCCTCCTGCCTCTGCTTGCTAAGTGTTGGGATTACAGATGTGTGCTCCCAACTTCAGATGAAATTCCTCTGCCATTTCCCAGTGTGACTAGAGACAGCTCTGCTTCTACAGTGTGGCCCTAACTTGGGACAAGTCCAGTCACAGGGTAAGAATTGAGACCCAGGACATAAAATCAATCATGCCGAGACACTGAAGTGTGGTAATGAGTTTCTTATATTCTTGTTTTGTTTAGTTTTTTGAGTCAGGGTGTGCTGGATAGTTTTATGTCAACTTGACACAAGCTTTGTCAGCTGACAGGCGGCAACTTCAATTGAGAAAATGCCTCCATAAGATCCACCTGTAGGGCATTTCCTTAATTAGTGATTGATGGGAAAGGCCCCAGCCCATTGTAGGTGGTGCCATACTTGGGTTGGTGGTCCTGGGTTCTATAAGAAAACAGACTGAACAAGCAATGTAGAGCAAGCCAGAAAGCAGCACCCCTCCATGGCGTCTGCATCAGCTCCTGCCTCCAGGTTCCTACCCTGCTTGAGTTCCTGCCCTGACTTCCTTCAGTGATGGACTACCAAGTGGAAGTGTAAGCCAAATAAACCCCTTCTTTCTCAAAAGTTCATGATGTTTCATCACATAAATAGAAACCCTAACAAAGATACAGCATCTCTCTACATAGTCCTGCTGTCCTGGAACTCACTGTGTAAATTAGGTTGGCTTTGAATTTACATGGATCCACCTGCCTCTGCCCCCCAAGTGCTGGGACTAACTGTGTCTCCGTGTCTGGCTTTAGTTTCTTATATTCTGATGTATTTCTTCATATACATCCAGGTTCCGTTTATCCCTGGTAATAGGGTTTCTGGTCACTCTATCCTCTGTGTACCCATAACTATTACTGTGTAATTATTAAATCCAGGGCCCATAAGGTCTTGCTTCACAAGAATAATGTGGTCGAAGGAACAAAGCCCCCGGGTCAAAAATAAGATTCTTCATTCATTTTTTTTTCTAGACTAGCCACTGGAGTAAATACATAATTTACAGCAACATTTGTTCCCATTTCTTTTATCTTCCTCTCTGCCCCAGCCATCCTGGTGTCTCTCCTCACAAATGCTCTAAGCTCCTCACTCAGTCTCTTGACTTTTTCTTCTCTGCTAGACTGTCCTGCATTCCTTTAATATGGTGCTTCTTAATGAGGAAGGGAGACAGAAGAGGATATCACAGACTGCAGTGTGTCTGCCTCAAGTTCACAGGTTGACAGCCCGTTCCTCTGATGTGACAGCATTTGGACTTAGATTGACATAATGTCAGGCCGGGGAGGTCATCTGGGTGGGAACAGAGCCCTGTGGGATTATCAGACTGCCCTAGCACCATATAAGAGACAGGGAAGCTGAGGTCTCTCTCTGCCCCAGTAAGAAGGCACAGAGCGGCAGCCATTACAATGTAGGAAAAAAGCCCTCCTCAGGCCCACAGTGGCTGCCATCTTCATCTTCATCTGGGACCCTGCCACCAAAAACGTGAGAGTAAATTCCTGAGGTTTGCCGGGCGGTGGTGGCGCACGCCTTTAATCCCAGCACTCGGGAGGCAGAGCCAGGCGGATCTCTGTGAGTTCGAGGCCAGCCTGGGCTACCAAGTGAGTTCCAGGAGAGGCGCAAAGCTACACAGAGAAACCCTGTCTCGAAAAACAAACAAACAAAAAAAAAATTCCTGAGGTTTAACCCTAGTCTGGTATTTTGTGGTGGGACCCAAACAGGTTAAGACAAGGGGGTGAAAATCATGTTAGAGATTCTGGATGCTTCTTTGATGTTACCAAGGGTATTGTACTGTGTGTTGAGTACATAGGGTGCTGTATTATCATGTGTGCTGACTGAATTACAGTCAAGGGCCACACCTTATTCACGTTCTCCACGCTACCACTCTGACACTGGGAAGCTTCTGCAAGCCCACATTAAGTGATGAGCAAGCATGCGGATAGCTGAACAGAGCTCATGGGGGTGGGGCCTGCTCTTCTGCTCTCATCCGCAGCATCAGATTTTACCTTCTTTATATAATAAGTAGCAGATGCTTATTGTGAGGAAACATTAGGGGATCCTGACAGCTGTGGAGAAAAGTTTATGCAAATGGATGGTTCTTAACAGTGCTATTCTTTCTTGTGCATTAATTTAGGTCCTTCAACAATAAATCAAAATAAACAATATATATTTGTTTCGTATACACTTGCTTGTATTTGCCTCCTGTGCTTTTTAAATTGTAAGCCTACAGGCATACTCTTTCTTATAAACTGTCTTCCACATCCTCACATGGCACTGAAAATAACTTTCCATTCCAACAAACATACTTGTACATCAGCTGTTTAGGATGATGGATGTGGCATAGTGGTGTTAGTTGGTTACCTTTGAGAGGCATTTAAAACATCCCTTCTAGTCAATATGTGAGCATTTTCTATAAATTTAAAATCATTTAAAATTAAGCTCCAATAGAAATTAAGTATTTGTACACTATAGGTAGCAAGTAAAATAACAATAAAATTATTGTTCATGTGTATTATTTGACATTTACTCATTTATAAAGACATCTTTTGATTATTTCATGTTGCCCAATATTGTGTTCTTGAGAGCCAATGTTATTGCAGGTAGCTGAAATGCTTTCGTTTTTTACTCCAATGAGTATTCTCTCTCCTTTACATTTTTCAATGTGTTCGTCTGTATACATGTGTCCGTCTGTATACATGTGTTCATCTGTATACATGTGTCTGTCTGTACACATGCATGTGCAGAGGTCAAAGAACAACTTGCAGGACTTGCTTCTATTTGTCTGTCATGTGGGTCCTGGGGATTAAACTCAGGTCTTCAGGCTTGACAGCAAGTGCTTTTACCACAGAGCCATCTCTCAAATATAGTATGTATTCTCTAACATCAGCTATCTATCTGTCTGTCTGTCTCTGTCTGTCCATCCATCCAACCTACCAATCTCTCTGTTGCTATTATAGAGCTATGTGGTTAAATTGTGCATGCTGATTTTGTTTAAGAACCTTAATAAAATAAGTTACTCAATACCAGCAATTATTAACAGTCTTCTGGCTTTTCTATACAATCACATCACTTGTGAATGACAGTTGTCACTCTTCCTCTCTGGCTTTTGTCTTGCTTTACAATGCTGCTTGAGCCCCCTAGAGAAGGTATGTAGGAGCTGAAGAGCTGGCTGCCTGTCTTATTCCTCAACCTCAAGAGAAGGTTTTCAATATTTCTCTATAAAACAACAAATACAATGCTTCAATTTCAGCACACTGGAGGCTGAGGCAGGTGGATTGCCTTGAGATCAATGTCATAGAACCTGTAATCCCAGCACCTGAGAGGCAGAGGAGGCAGGAGGATCATGAGTACAAGATCTTTGTCTATTTTGTAGCGACTTTGAGACCAGCCTGAGCTACTGGAGACCCCATCTTTTTCACACACACACACAACAACAACAACAAAAATACAATTCCAATCTTAGAAAAAATAGCAAGAATAGATAAGGACTTTGTGTTGTCAGAGTCACCATTTTGGCCTATTTGTTTATTAAGTTTTCTATGTACACTCACGTATGCACAATATGTATTGCTATGCATTTTCTGAGTGAATATTTGAGAGCAAGTATAAAGAAACATCTTTGACCTCAAGCACACACTTCTTAAGGTCAAGCCAGTCTCCTCTAGTATAATTGAACATGTCAGCATTGCTACCTGACTACCATCCCATCCACAGCCCTAGCTGAGCTTTGTCAACTGCCCCAGTCATGTCCTTAGAGTTATTTTCTTTCCTATTCCAGGATCACAGAGTGCATTTAGTTGTTATGTCTCTTTAGTTTCCTTTTATCTGAACAGTTCCTTGGCCTTTCTCTGTTTCTTGACCTTGGTATTTTTTGAAGAGAGCAGGAGAGCTATTCTGCAGAATGCCCCTCAACCTGAATGCCTTTGATGTGTCCTCTTAAGGTCTCAGGCATAACCTTGTCAAAGCAATGGCACTGAAATGACCCTCTGTCTCTCTTAGGACAGCCTATTAAGAGACAAGCAGCATCAGTCTGTCTCAGGACTGGCAATGTAAGCTTCAGTTGTTTCCTTGTAAGGTAGTGTCCACCAAGTGTCTCCCCACAAAGCAGTGACTATTTGCCCTTTTGCATTTAAATTCCTCCACTGTGTAGAGGAATGCTTCTAAAACATGTAAATATTCTGCGCCTCATCAAATTTGACTCCTGGCTCTTATTATCCACCGAGGCCTTTTCAAATCCTATAGGTTTTACAATGGATCATATAGCCTCTCCCCCGTGGCCTTGTTCTTTGCCCCCAAATGTAATTTGACATCCTTTTTCATCCCAGAGTTTGATCTACAAACCCGTTGAGTCCTGCTGCCTTTCCACTAGGCAGCTGGTCCTTCTCCTTGCATGCTTTATCACAAGCAGGAAGCACCTGTGGGGGGATGTTGAACATTCTACCTGACAATCTCTTCAACCAAGTTTATCTGGTAGATTTCACTTTTCTTGTATTATGACAAGAGCCAATACTGGCAAGCTCTCCTCCGCCGATGGAGGGTCCTCTAGCGTCTAACTTCTAATAACATTTTCCCTCCTTGCTTGGTAAGAGCCTCCTGAGAGCTCTCCAGATGACAACTAACCTTCTCACACAGGCCCTTCGGCCGCCACAGTGTCTCTTCAAAGCCCTTCCTGCTGCTGTTACATTGGTCACATTGTCCCAAAACAACATGCTGGACTTTAGGTTTTCATTACACAACTTACTAAGATTACTTAACACTATGCGACAAATCATCCCAAGACAGCACTTAAGACAAGCATTTTCCAGTATGTCTCAGTGTCGCTGTAGGTCTGGTATTTAGGGAGGGTGCAGGCAAGTGACCACTGCTCAGGAGCTCCTGGGTAGCTGCTGTCAAGTGGTGGCTGGCCTCACATTATTCTTCTTCTGTTTCTCTCAGATGGACTAGGCAGGCTTTCCTTTTGGCACAGTGACCCCAGGGAACTTAGACAGTCCCCATAGGGGCTCCAGACCCTGCATGGGTACCCTAACTAGCACTGTGGAGCCACCCTGATTTTATGGCCAACCTCAAAAATTCTATAAATAATTTCTGCCAATGTGCCCATATTCAAGGGTAGGGAGCATAGTAAGAAAATACATCAAATATTGCAGTGGCTACTTTGGGAAAACATAATATGCTGTGTGTGGGGGGGGGTGCCTATGGAGCCAGGTGCTGGTAAAGATGGCCCCGAGGGAAAATGTAGAGGGTGGAACCCAAGATGTTTACAAAAAAATATGATTGGAGCTTCAGGTCAAGAAAGATGATGTCAGTACATGATTCCCACATGGACAACACTGTAAATGCTGTAGACTAGGCACATGATTGGGTAACCTTTAAGCTGATTAGCCCAACGGGACATTTACCCCCATCCAGCCTTTTTTTTTTTTTAATGCTTTGTTGTTTTTAAATAAACGAGTCCTTGCCTGACTTCGCTCCCCACTGTGTCTGATTGTCTCCCCGGGAAAAAGGGAGGCTGGGGAACCGGTGGGCAGTGCCCTCACCTTTCCGTGGTTCCAGGTCGTCCCTTCTTGGGAGACCTAAGGTTGGGCAGGACCCCACAATATGCCGCTACTGATTTAGCACTCTCTCTTTCTTGTCTTTGTGTGTACACATGTTTGCGTACATGTTTGGAGGTATACATGTGCACATGTTTAAATGGAGGCCAGAGGTTGTCCTTGGGTGTTGTTTCCCAGGCGCCACCCACCTTGGTTGTTCTGACTGGATCTCCCCAGTTAGGCTAGAGAGTCCTGGAGATCCTCCTGCCTCCGTGTCCTCACTGTTGGGGTTACAGGTATGCAACACCATGCCTGGCTTTCCCAGTCATTATTTCTAACCACGGTTCTGAAGATCAAACTCAGCTCCTTGTGTTTGTATGGTGAACACTGTGCTAGCTCCCCCCACCCCCATCTCTCTCAAAAGATCTGGTGTATCCCCTCCAGCTGGTGGGAATACACGGTGGCAATGTCTCACTTTCTCGTACAAAGCAGCACTCCAGGTCCACTGTTCTTTTTCTCCTCTGGGGCTGGAGGAGTCTTAGTTGAGAACTCTTGGTACTAAGGGGCTCACTGCAGTGTCATGGGTCACTGCTCCTATGCCTTGTTAGCACAGAGACGTAGGAAGTTCTGTTGTCCATTCCCAACAGCCCTGTTGATAGGGCTTCCGACTCCAATCCAAAAGCAAGTCCCTCCTCTTTCCATACCTGTCCCTTTCTTGCCCAGCAGTGAAAAGTCAGGCTCTCCTGACGCTCAGTTATGTTTGCTCTCTGTGGAGGTGTCACACCATGTGTGACAGTAGAGAAGTTCCCTCCTATCACAGAAAAGAAAGCCTTCAGAAAGAGACTCAACTCAGGAAAGGACCAAAGGCCTTTCTGATGCTAATGGAGCCAGTCACCTGACTTTCCTAGGAAAACTTTGTTGTGTGATGAAAGACATGGAGCGAGATCCAGTGGCAACCACAGATGCTTGAGATGAAATCAAATTTTTATGAGTTTTTTTTAATAGACTACAAGTTTAGTTCATTATTTTATGCGTAGGGTTTTTACAGCCATGAACGACTGGCTGTTTTCTCCCTCCTATATCATCCCTTCTCATTTTCAGTTTTACTGTTGAGATCTAGTTGTGTCCTCCTGTCTCAGCCTCCCCTGAGTGCTGGAGTTACAGGTGAGCACCACCATGACACCCAGCGCCCATGCCAGTCTTCCTAGATTTGGGCTTCAAGTACCAATCAGCCTCCTAAGGGCACACACTTATTCTGTAGTCTGAAAAGTTTATACAGGAGTAAAAGAGTAGCTCATTCAGTACTTGTTGGGATCCCCTGGGCCATTATCTGCTGCCTTCATGGTGGTAAAATTTACAATGATTGGCCCAATTCTCTCATTAATTACTAGATTGAGTTTTTAAATTTTTATTTTTATTATTACTTTTTTGGGTTGAGGTTATAATTTAATTACAACATTTCTTCCTTCCTCTTCATCCCTTTAAAGACTCCCATATGCCCCTCTGTGCTCATCTACAAAGTCATGACTTTTTTCATTGTAATTGTATGCATATATGTATTTGTGTATAAATATATGTTCCCAAATATAACCTGTTGCATCTATATAATGTTACTTATCTGTGTTTTCAGGGCTAACCATTTGGCACTAGACAACCAAGTGGTGTGCTCTTCCCTGGGGAGGACCCACCTCTCCCACTCCCGGCTTTACTCAATTGCTAGTTTTTTGTGTATTGAGGCTTTATGGACTTTCTTGAGTACAGTTGGGCATGTTCACTGATGTACTCCTCGTTCAGCTCACATTTGGGCAGTCATGTTGCTGAGACTTTATAGGTGTAGCTTCTGATATTTGTAGGAGACACAGTCTCACAGAAAAGTCCCTGATCCTCTGGCCCTTACGATCTTTGGACACTCTCCTGCAATGTTCCCTGACCCTTAGGTGTGGGAGTGTTCTGTAGATGTATCCACTGGGACAGGTCACCACAACTCTGCATATTGATTGGTTGTGGTTTTCTATAGTGACCCTGTCTGTTACAAAGAGTAATATTACTTTTAATTACGTGTATGTCTGTGTGTGGATATATGCACACGAGCACAGGTGCCCATGGGAAGACGGGAGAGAGCATCGGGGTCTTTGGAGCTGGAGTTGTAGATAGCTGTGAGTCCCTGATGTGGGCAACTAGGAACCAAACTGGATCTTCTAGAAGAGGAGTTTGTGCTCTTACCCACTGGGCTTCAGCCCCATGATCAGGTTTATCTGAATGTAAGCTGGCAAACTTTTTTTTCCTATGAATTGGACCATCAGAACTTTCAACTGTATTGCCAAAGTAAGATCCCCTTAGCATTTTAATTTCATCAGACTCAGTAATTAAATTCCCCTTTCATTCTTGATAAGTGTATTCTCTTCTCCTCTTTTATGACTCTTGCCAGACTTTTGCTGGTTTTTTTTTTTTCAGAAAAATCAGAATTTGGCTTTTTTGATCCTTTCTGCTATTTTTTTATTTTAATTTTATCCATCCCTTTTCATGATGGTTCTTTATTATTTATTCCCTTCTGGTTCACTGGCTTTATTCTAATACTATTTTCCTAACTCTATGAGTTGGATATTTAACTCATCAAATTTTGTGCTTTCTTATTCTAATGGAGCTATTTAAAATTATGTAACAGCTCCCACTGCAATTATGAATCTGTCTACTTTACTTCACAAAAAGGAGACTTTATATTTGCAGTGATGAGGGCCTTGATGAATAACACAGGATTTAGATTGCTTGTGTTCCTGGGAAGTTCATTATTGTTTAGTGATGCTCCCCCACTCACCTCTGACAGCTGGGATACAACTCAGGGTCTCCTTCTCAGGAGCCAAGCACTCTATCACTAAGTCACCCACAGCCCTGGCGAACATCCTACTCTCTAGCAAGGCCCCGTGACTCTGTCTTTCTTTGATAGCATAACCAACAGGGAGCTCTGGCAGCTTTCCTGTAATATTCTCTTCAATACTTTATTTCTAGCTTCTCATTATCCTTTATATTATTATTATTATTATTATTATTATCATTATTATTATTATTGTCAGGAACTCAACTTATACATGCTAGGCCAATGATCTGCCACTAGCTATGTCCCTAGTCCTGTCCTTTAATTCTATTTTATGTGTTTATGGTGTTTGGATGTGTGTGTGTGTGTGTGTGTGTGTGTGTGTGTGTGTGTGTGTGTGTGTGTGACACACACACACACACACATATATATATATATATTAACATGTGTGTGAATGCATGTGTGTATATTAACATATGTGTGTGAGTGGAGGCCTAAGGTTGACATCCTACCAGATCCTTCCTTGTTTGTTCTCCACCTTTATACTGAGGCAGGATCTCTCACTGAAAGTACTGTTTGCTGCTTCAGCTAGTCTACCTAGTCAGTTTGCTCTAGGATCTCTTGTCTCTGCCTTTGGCTTGCTGGGACTACAGACAGACTGCCATACCTACCCAATTGGTTTTTATGTGGGTTCTGGAGATTTGATCTCTGAGCCTTATTCTGTAACCTGACACACACACACACACACACACACACACACACACACACACACACACACACAGAGTTTTACACACAGGTTTCATTATATAGCTTGTCTGGAACTTGCTGTATCAACCAGTCTGGCTTCTGAGATTAAAGACATGTGCCACCATACCCAGCTAAATAAATACAATAAACAACTTTTGTTTGTTTTTTTGAGACAGGGTTTCTCCGTGTAGCTTTGTGCCTTTCCTGGAACTCGCTTTGGGAACCAGGCTGGCCTCGAACTCACAGAGATTCGCCTGTCTCTGCCTCCCAAGTGCTGGGATTAAAGACGTGTGCCACCACCACCCGGCCCGCTCCACCACCGCCCGGCCCACAACTTTAATTTTTGTTTAAGTTCAGAAGAAAGAAATGCAAAAAAGGTATCTCCAAAATCTGAACAGGGTTTCTGTTTGGTCCTAAGTTAAATCCTGAGGACAACAGCAGTGTTGGGGGGCCGAAGAGGATTTCTCTGTGGAGACGAACACAGACCTGACAGGCTCTACAGATAGATGGAGGTCCAACTCAATCAAAGTGTTGAGTCTGGTGAGTTTTGGGGCTCTCCGACAGTTGAGACACAGTGGCCTAAGAAAGAATTGGGTTGGCTTTGGTCAATTTCTATGAGGGAGACTGAATCCTGGGAAATTTCCCAATAACAGAAACATCTTTGTTATTTTTGAGTCCCGTGGTTAACTTCAGAGTTTACACTAAGAGATTGGATGACAGAAGAGCTGGTCACGAGAGAGACCAACCATGTGCTTAGAGGCTTGAAGCTGGGGGCCAGCCTGAGCTCTGGGGGAAGGAGTGGCCTGGAATGATGAGTTTAATCGCATAGTCTTGATTAAGTCAGCAACACCTTCAGAACAAAATCCCAGCAAAAATTCTGGACTTCAGGGCCTGGAGAGATGGCTCAGTAAATAAGAGCACTTGCTGCTCTTCCAGAGGACCTGATATATCAGTTCCACATGGTGGCCCATATCTGCCTTTAAATCACTCTCTGGGGGATCCAATTCTGGCCTTTGTGTGTATCTACCCACACATGGCATATATGCACACAGACACACCCATAAATAAATCTTTAAAAAAGATCTCTGGACTGTAGTGGGTGGTTGTTTGAGCCATGCCCTGAAGCACCACCCCTAGCGAACCAGCAGGTAGCGGTTACATCTGCCTATGACCTTGAGATACCTGCCCCTGGGGCGTGGCCACCAGGGACCCTTAAGACCTGGGATGCATGTAGGTGGTTCTCTCTTGGCTACCTTGTGGTTTGGATGCTGAGATCTTGAACCAAGCTGTTCAGTGTGGGACAGAGCTCAGATTTCCTGGACCCTATGATAAATCTACCGTGGTTGTGAGTTAACCCCCAAATAAATTCCCTTGATCATTAAGCTGATTCTGCGGGTTGCTAGTGACTTAATCACATTACTGGCTCTGAGGTTGGTGATCACACTGATGTGCCAGAAAAATGAGACCCTGCTGCCATGGGGAGTGAGCACGAATGTGCTGCAGCCAGGGCCTGCCCAGACTTTGGACATGTGCCTCCTCTTTTGGCTGGTCTTGACCTATATTATTCATAACAATAACAACAACAAACCTGTAATTACATATAAAGTACCTGAGTTCAACAAGTTGTTCTAATGGCTGATCAAACCTGAAACTTACCATGGAAACTCCAGAATTTCCAGCCAGTTGTTCAGAAATGCAGGTGGCCCAGGTGACACCTCAACCTGAGGCTGGTGTGTGAATGGAGAGCCTTCTCACTAAGGACTGGATCCCAACCATGGGGGATGGGATGGCCCATGTTGACTTCCAGTAGTTAGTGACAGAACTCAATTGTAGCATGCTACTTAGTGTCAGAACTCCTCTCTAAAAGGCTTTGTTCTTTGCATGAGGACCACATTCCACAAATGGGCCTCCTGTACCCTACAACTCACGGGTGAACCAAAATCCTCTAAGGAAGCCCAGGCATGCAGGACAGGAAGGGGACTCACAATCATGGGATAAAATCACCAGTGCGGACTCTGAGCGCTCACCATATGACAAGGGCAGACAGGGAACTCCAAAATGACTATCATTAGTGAGGGAAAGATGGAGAATGCCCACGGATAATTGGAAGCTATTAGAAAGACTCAAATGGGTACTCCAGGACTCAGAAATGCAGCCCCTGGTTTTAAGAGATTATTGACAAAGACTACATCAAAATGAGCATTTTGAAAAGTAAAGGTTAATGGATGCAAAGTTGGAAAGATGAGGCAGAGCAAGAGAGGTATGGGGTGTGGTTAATAAGTCTAAAATTCCATAATGACCCATCTTCCCTCTCAACACACTGAAGACATTATTCCCCCACTTCCTGGTTTCCATGGGGAAAGTGCATAAGAAATGTCTTCTCTTTGTGGCTCTGGTGAAGGTCATCCTTTTGTCCTTGTAGAACACATGGGTGTAGATCCCTTTTTGGTTATCTTCTTTGGAATGTATTGGACTTCTTATATTAATGGTAGACTGCCTTCCTTTGGTTTTGCTCACAATTGTCAACCTTGACCTCTTCTAACATCAGTCTCCCACTTCCTCTCTTATTGTAGTGTTCTGTACAAGGGCTTCCTTCCTCTTGTCCTTGCTCTGTGCAACCTTGATAGTTCTAAGGCCTAATTGCATTCTGGGTGCATCCAGAGCATCTCCCCATTTAAATCTACAAATTGATTATGTATGCACATGTGAGTGTTCATGCATGTGCGTGTGTAAGCAAGTGCACCTGTACATGGGTGCATGTGTGTGTATGCATGCATGTGTGCACATCTGTGCACAAGTACACCTGTACACATATATGTACAGGCCAGAGGACTGTTCCTTGGGTGCTAGCTACCTTGTCACTTTGAGACAGGGTCTCTCACTTGCCTGGAGCTTACCAAGCATACCAAAGTGGTTGGTCAGTGAGTCTGAGGGATTCTCCTGTTTCTGCCTCCCCCAAACTGGAATTACAAACACTCATACTGCTCCCAGCTTTCAAAAAAATTACATTACTTTATGTGTAGGAGAGTTTTGTCTGAGAAAATGTCTATCTGTGCACCACCTGTGTGCCTGGTGCCCATGGAGACCAGAAGAGTGCTGCGGGATAATGCCCTTGTACACTGGTTTAATAAAACACTGATTGGCCAGTAGCCAGGCAGGAAGTACAGGCAGAGCAAGCAGACAAGGAGAATTCTGGGAAGGCTGAGTCAGGAGTCACCAGCCAGACATAGAGGAAGCAAGATAACAAGGCAGAACTGAGAAAAGGTACCAAGCCACGTGGCTAAATATAGATAAGAATTATGGGTTAATTTAAGTGTAAGAGCTAATCAGTAATAAGCCTGAGCTAATGGCCAAGTAGTTATAATTAATATAAGCCTCTGTGTGTTTACTTGGGGGATGCGAGTGGGAGAGATTTGTCCTGACCACTGGCTGGCCAGCCGGGGACAAACTCAGGTCTCTGTTCTTATAATCCCTCATCAGCCGACCTATGTCCCCAGCTCTGACTGCTCAAAATTCAGTTAAATACTTTTATCTCAAAAATTACATTTGGTTAATTTTTTTTAGATTATCTAAACAGTTTATTTATTATAGCATTTTTCTTTGCTCCTACCTTCAGCTCCCTTTTTTATTTCTTATATCATGCATTTTTTAAATTCTGTATTTGTTCATTTAAATTATCTGAAGTGTTCATGGTTCTCTATCTGCTGGCTCTATTTAGTGTCTTGCTTCCCTTCATATTTAAAAAGAACTTTAGACCATGATAGTCACTGGACAGCAGACTCAAAATCCCAACGTCTGTGTGGAGAGCTTGCCTGGTAGGATTTGTCTTCTCCACCAGGTACCCTAGAATCCTCTGACTGGGACCACTTAAGGTCAGTTTTGGATTGAGGCCTCCTCAAGAGCTCCTGACGGCAGAACACAGATGGAAATGCAGCTCAGGAATCTTCTCAGAGAGGCTCCCTTGGTTCCTGCCCTGGCCTAGCGCTGTGCTCTGAGATGACCCATTTCCTCCCTTGCTTGCTTCCTGAGGGAAGGCAGGATGTGATTGCTGCTCTACCCTGGAACTAACACTGAGGCCTGCTGGGGCTCAGTGGACTCTCCTGGTAGCTGAAGTGAGTTTTCTAATGAACTAATGTGTCCAGGGCTCAGCTTCCATCTCCGGTGTCTCCTGAGGTCACAAACATCAGTGTTCAAGGTCAACAGTACGGGATAAGGACTCTTAAAAGCAAACAAGTCTGCCTCTAAGCCCTGATTTCCTATTCTCTCGGAGTTTTCTGGCTTTTTAGCAGCATTTCCCTTTCCGGCCTTCGCACTGATGTCTTTAAAGGATGGCTGAAATGTTCTACCCATAACTTTCGGTTGCTTTAAGTGAAAGAGTCAGCTAAGGTATCTCGTCTCCCACGTGGCCAGAAACAGCCTGCACAAACAGTCTTGGAATTTTGACTTTATTACTCTCCCTCTCCCCACACGGCAGGTAAATGTGATTACTGAGCAGAGATAAAAGAAAATAAGTTGGCCTGCTTTAATCCAAGGCTTTCTGAACAATGCATCTCAGCAAGTGTTCTCTGAAGACTCCCTGGTTCCCAGTACTGCAGGCACACTGAGGGAGAGGAGAGGATGCAAACCCAGGGGACCTGGCCCCAAAGGGGACCAGATAATAGCCAACAACGAAGGACAACAGAGAAAGACATCTCATCTGTGATGCCAGCTTTGAATCTTGAAATGTGTGTGTATTTCAATTGGAGTAACCAGAGAAGGCAAGAAACTAGTGAGAGGCCATGACAAGGGGGAAGGGTAGGTGTGGGGGACTTCAGGTGAAACAGAATCGGACTCAGGTGGCATTAAGGGGGAGAGGGGATAATGGAACAAGGCAGGTTAAGTGGCGTGGGGAATGGGCATAGATTAGTGAGTATGGGGAAAAGTAACTAAGGACCTTTGAAAATGACATATGGAAACCTAAGATTGTAGCAGTATTCTAGATGTATATACATACATAAAGGGAGTTCCCTTATAGCAGGGGACAATCCCTCTCCCAGAAACCACAGGTTATCAAATACAAAGCCCAGTGACAGGTATAGGTTACCTCTATTCAAATCGTTTGTCAGTGGGGACCTGTAGACGTCTTCCCACCGTCACAGGTCATTCCTTCTGCCCAAGTTACCCTTTAGAAGCACTTGAATGCAAGACCCTACTGCTTGAAGACACCACATCCTGGAGTCAGGACATGGAGAAATCCAGCCAGCACTGAGATGGAAGCTTTATTCCCACTGGCTAGCATTCTTAGTGATGTAAGGTTCTGTATATGCTACTGGGGGAGAAAAGGAATCAACAATATTATTACCAGCTAATAAACTCCATGAGCTACAGTAATGACTGGCCCGGCAAGATATGCCACCAGTACAAGGTACAATAGTGTCATGAGTGTTATGAGCAACCAACCACTTCCTGAATGGACTTTTAACCACTCAGAAGATGGAACCCATGCCTGATACTGTTAGCTAGCCGAAATCCCACGGCTAACTATTATTACGCTAGAATAATAATAACGGATACAATATAACAGAGTATGCTAAATGGATATAATAAACTTTCCCCTAAGTTCTTATCTTTATGCCTACAGATTACTGTGTTTCTTGACCCTCATCAGAGACTCCTATTTTTGCAGTAGACTGATACAGAAATTCACAATAGTTGACATACAGAGAACAGGAGACTGTGGGGTGCTCTGTTCTAAATGGGACATCTATAGTGTACCTTGTCCCCACAAGGGATCATCACTGAAGAGGAGCAGAGAAACAGTAAGAGCCACAGGTGGACGTCTTCACTGAAACGGTTTGCCAACATGATGGGGTCTTTGCATTCACAAACTCATAGCAGCTGCGACTGCATGCACACGACCTGGACAAGATCAAGCCAGCTAAAATCCTAGTCTGGATGAGGAGGAGCTCAGGGAATCCTATACCTAGCCAAGGAATGATTGGCAAGTCATGGCTTCTGGAGGAGAGGGGCGTCAGCTTTCTTCAGGGCTGAGAGATTTCCCACGCTCCAACAGATGGCCTTACACCCAGACACATACAGACAACATTAAGTAGACCCAACGGGTTAAAAAAAGAGAGAAGAGTGTGGGCAACAGTAGGGGGCAGGGGAGGAAGAGCAAGGGAATGGGGATTGATTTAGTCCAAACACATTATATGAGGGCATGATACTCTCAAAGAATAAAAAAAGTAATTAATTAATTAGTTAGTTAGTTAAGCCCCCAGAACCTGGTCAGAACGTGGGCCAATACTACATTAAGCATTTTTGTATGGATTTAACCCAGGGTACAGGGTAGATGAACTCATTATCACCCACAGCAAGGCCCAGGTAAAGTTACTTCCTCCAAGTGACAGAACTGATGGTGTAGAATGCTGTCCCTCTCAGGATAACAGCCACTACCATCTACATGACAGCAATGAAATCACCCCTCGGAGACTTCAGCGTCAGGCCTGTTGACAGTCCCTCCAGTGAATGAGTCAACAGCTGGTAGGAGCTGTCCATGAGTCTAGCCACATATACTCTTTACACATCCCCATCCCCAAGATCCATCTGGTCTTGGGAGGTACACGAGTATACAGAGTGTGGTAGGTTAAAAAAGGGGGTGGAATTCCTTCTTTACAGCTGTGGTAAGGTTGTGATCCATCAAGGGGGTCACATGGATGGTGATGCAGCTGTTTGGGGGCTGCCCAGGCTCCTGTAAGTGCCCCTTGTAGGTACCCCAATAAATCCATTGGTTATTCAGCTAACGGTCTCGGTTTCTTTCCTAGTTGCTGTGATAGAGGGCCATGAAGAAAGCAACTTAAGGAAGAAGGGCTGTATTTATTCTGGCCCAGAGTTCACGGATGCAGTCCATCACTGGGGAAGTCACGGCAGCAGGAGCTGAGGAAGTTGGTCACTGCACTCACAATCAAAAAGCACAAAGTGACGACAAATGTATGTTGATGCTCAGCTTCCTTTCTCCACTTAGTTCAGGACCCAGACAGGGAATGGCGCCACCCATAGTGGAAGGGTCTTCCAAGTAAGGCAATCAGGATAATCCCCCACAGGTACTCCCAGAGGTGTGTCTCCCAGGTAATTTTAGAGTCTGTTAAGTTGACAACAGACACTAGCCATCACACTAGCCTGTGTGGAATGTTACTTTTCGTCTATATTCTGTGTCTTATCTGAGGCAAATAGACATTTGTTTTCATCTCCCCAGAGCAAGTTCATCTGGGTTCCAGTGAGCTGGATCCTAACTCAGAATGGCTGCCTATGGAATTTGGTAAAGCTGCCCAGAAAAGGGGGGGGGGTAATAATTAGAGAATGAACCAGAGTAACGGTGTCTAAAAGTACAGTCAAGATGCCATGTCTCAGGTTCAATGGGCCTTGGCCTCTCTGTTCTGAATGAATGATGATTCCTAGACCTTTAACCCAGCATGCCACATTGCATGATCATTTACATTCAAGACACTTGTCCCAAGCTGCAAGGGCACTTTTTTTTTAAACTCTTCTCTCCCATAACAAACAGAAAAAAAGGAGCTTAGAGTCCTTGTTCAGACACTGTTCATTGTACACCCTTACTGCTGCTTAGAATGCTTTTCTAATAAACCTCCTAGGTTTCACGCTCATCCTTTCACAGCAAAGCAACCAAGTAATTGGGAATGATCAGTCCTAAAGACAAGAGTGAGCCATGGGAAGCTGTTGGTGGCCCTGCTGGCCCCATTAGATGCAGGCAGAGGCACGAGCACAGGCCTTTTGCCTCTGCTAATGACGTTTGGGGGACAGCGAGTGTAAGCGGAAGGGTAAATCACATGATAGCGTTTATAAACTGACTAATAAAGAATTAATGGGAACCCAATAATTACCAATTACAGAGGCAAGAGAAATAATAAAAACAATAAAACAGAAAGTGTACAAAGCGAACAATTAAGTCTGTTTTATTAGAACAACGCTTGCAACTCAGCAAGCATTAGTTCTTGCCACACAAGGGCAGAGGCTGTGTGTCATATGTGCTTTGCACATTAAGAAAATGACACGGAGGGAGTTCCTCAGCTCCTCCGAGCTCTAGGACATTCATGAGACCAGATTTGAAGTTGCGGCCACAGTCATGCTCAGACTGCACTGTCACCTCTCATTAAATTCTAAATCTGTGCAGGGAGCACACTGCATGTAATATTTTTCTAACACCATGTGACTGGTTTTAGAGATGCCAAACACTATCTTTGGGACAAACACACTGATTAAAAATATGCTTCAAAATGTCTCTCTTTTTTTAACCCAGTGAACTGAAATATATCAATTAGAGCTATTCTGGTCTACTGAGTCCTGTAAATACGTATTTAGATGCAACGGGACATCAGTGGGAAATATCTTCGGAAAGTAATTACTTTCAACACATGTGGAGTGTCTTTTAATGCTTAAGCAATACTCTGTTTTAAATTTGTGCAACTGACACAAAGAGGCACACATATTAATTACCACACCCAATGCTTGATTGCAAATCTCTTGCCTAGAGTGAATGTTTATAGATCAAGGGCTTAATAACAGATATTAAGATAGTTGAATGGGGAAATCAAGGGCCTGCTTCTAAACACTAGTGTTGTCATTTCAAAGGGATGAGGAATAGGTATGGGCAAGTCTCTGCCTCCGGGGTGTGGGGATGGGCATCTTAGTCTCCTCTTACTGGCATTGATTGCTGTGCTATGATGAGCATCTGCTATACCCGAGCACAATAGTGAGATGGGTCAGTGGGCAAAGGTGCTTCCCACCACCTCTGCCAGCCTGAGCTTCATCTCTGGAAATGATGTGGTGAAAGGAAAGAACCAGTTCTTCCCAGTTGTCCTCTGACTTCTACCCCATGTTGTGATACATGTGTGTGGGGGTGGGGACATACACACACACACACACACACACACACACACACACACACACACACACAAAGTAAATGAATGTAAAAAAAAAAAAATTAACCCAAATGTTCCCTAAAGCCACACAGATGGTTTGATGAATGCAAGTTTCCAAGTCCTTCCACCTGGCTGCATTTCTTCCCTGTACTGGATCCAGCACACAGTCTCAGCATCAGAGATGCCTGAGGGAGTGGTGTGTGTGGACTGTGTCGGACAGGTGAGAATGCACATCTGGAGACCTGACGGCCTCCAGTGTGGTTTTTGCATGTTTTGCAGGATACCGTGTGGGCTCAGAGCTATTTTAAATAACATATGCAAAATGTCCCTATTTTTTTAATGATGGCGACTCATTCAAGTTAAAATAGGGAAAAAAACGTACTCCCATAGGTCGATAATCTAAGTCAAACAAAATATGGTTATAGGCTACATCTGGCTTGTGGACTACCTTATGTTTAAAACAACTATGGAGTGGATATTGGGCTCAGAGGTCTTAGAGAAGCCAGTGTTTGCTTTATAAACTGTAGGTGGGGTCCAAGATGGCTTAGCAGAAGTTTAATAAGTTCGGCAGAACCTGAAATGACTTTTGAGTGTTCACAAGGAAATGGGGGATGGAGCCCTAACGGTGTGGGGTTTTTTTAGTTTTTGGTTTTTGGTTTTTGTTTTTTTATACTAGCAGCTAACAGGAATGCTGTGTGTGTGCAAAGGGCTCTCTTAGCTCCTCGAATATAGAGGAGTTACAGAATTCCCAGCATCCGTTAAGTCCCTGGGTCATAGTGGCACAGAGGATTGTGTCAGAGAAGCATAGTGGAGGAGAGCTGCCCGCCTCCTGGTGGCAGAGAAGGGGAAAATGGGATGGGGAGAGGTTGACAAGGCATCAGACAAGATGTACGTGTCAAAGGCACATGTCCAGTGAGGGATTATTCCAGCCAGATCCCTCATCCTAACAGCTCCTCCAGCTATGAATTCCTCTATAGACTGACCCATTGATGAGGTTCAGACTTCAGTCTCCAGCCACCTCTTACTAGTGCTGCCAGCTGGGGACCAAACTATAATATGCATGGGCCTTTTGGAGGGCAGCACTTCATATCCAAACCACAACAGGTTCAGGAACTTTCTATCTGCAGTTGAGTAGCTAGGATGATACCATGAATGGTGTTGCCATGGAGGGCATGATTGCTACCATGCCTAGCACCAGGAAGGTTGCTTGGTGGAAAGGGTACAGCTGTGAAGACCGGCTGGCTACAGATCTGGCCTCTGGAAATGGATGTTAATCTTCCCAGAGTGCTAGGTACCCCAGGTATTTCTCTAGGTCATCTAACTACGGTTTTGAGCTATGGACCTGTGTCTTCCTCTATTTCCAGTATCTTAGATCTTTGACTCCTGCATCCTCCAAGCATCAGGCATGGACACACTCTAAACTAAGAGTTATCTAACAAAGCAGCAGGCATGGACACACTCTAAACTAAGAGTTGTCTAACAACATTTGGTTCTGAGATGGCTTTATCTGGTCTTCTCCTGAGATGTTCCACATGGAGATGTGGAATTTGGACAGATGGGTTGGCCCTGGACAGCTCTGCTTGCAGAAATCTCTTGGGGGAAGAAGTGGTGATTTCATTATTTTCTAAACACACAGATGCTGCTGAGCTTGTTAAACAACAAGAAATAAAAAGCGCCACTGCCCCCGCCTCCTCGTCTTGGGAAGGTGTATATTTCCAAAAGGACTAGAGGAAATCGCTGTTACCTGCTGTTTACACGGCTTTCCTTCATCTGTGTATGCAAATTATCTTGTCCATCAGAAACCTTTGGAAAGGGGCAGGTGAGACAGCTCAGGGGCTAAAGGATTTACCACTAAGCTTGATGACCTGAGCTAGATCCCCAGAACCCTCCTAAAGGACGAGGGAGAGACCCAGCTCCACTAAGTTGTCCTCTCACCTCCACATGGGCATTGTGGCATGGAACTTGGAACACATATGCATGAATGCACACAAACAAATGAATTAACTAAAAGAATAGAAGAGGAACCCTAGAGAGAACCTCTGAGAGGCCTGGCTATGAGAGAACATGGGGAACTGAACTCTGAAACTCATGGGAGAATCGCACCCTGTTCCTGGCCTCCACCAAGCATCCGTGGATGGCTGGTCATGAGTTCAGAGTTGGCAGTTAAGGCTCTGGTCTCCAGGAGACATGAGCTCTCAGCAGAGCTGCAGAACTGTCCATCTTGGGAGCATCTGGGTTTGGGGGTTACTGATGTGTCTGCTGACATGTGGCAGTGAAGCTAGGTTTATTTTTGTCCATTTTTAAAATTTTACACATGTGAATATTTTGCCTGCATGTATGTCTGTGCACCACACATGTGCCTGGTACCCATGGAGGCCAGAAGAGGGTGTCGGATCTCCTGGAACTGGAGGTCCAGACCGTTGTGAGCCTCCTGTGGGTGCTGGGAACCGAACTCAGCAGATCTGCTGAACTGTTGAGATCCGCTGCCAGAGCAGCAAGGGCTCTTGGCCCTTGAGCCATCTCTCCAGCCCTGGGGATTGGAGTTCGGGGGCTCTGTTTAAACTGTCATCATTTCAAACCACGAGCTATGTCATGTGGCACTTGACATCAGCAGAGACAGCCACCTGGAATGGGGCCGGGACATTTTGAATATTCTGGTTCCCCAAGGTAAGGGCTCATTACATTGTCAGAGTTCTCTTTGCAGTATGTGATTTTAAAGAGCGCCACCCCAAAGGTTTTTTTGTTTGTTTTGTTTTTAAATCTCTGCTTTCCGATTGGCTTTTGTTGTTGGCTGTTTTGTTTTGAGATGCGGTCCCAAGTAGCCCAGGATGGGCTCTAACTCTCTGTAGTTGAAGATGACCTTGAACTTCAGATCCTCCTGTGTCTACTTCCCATGTACTGGGATTACAAGCGTGTGCTACCATACTTGGTGTGCAGTGCTGGGGACCGCCTCCAAGCACTCTACCGTGCTATGTCCTCAGCCCCATTCCATTGGGTTTTAATTTATAAACTTCCTCAGTAAGCATAATGAGAATACTGAACTGGCAGTTATGAACTGTGTCACCCAGACTAAGTCCCTTGCTGTCTCTGAGCTGGATTCTGCTTCTAACACCAATGATAGTAGGATCTTCACTCTTTCCAGCTCACAGATGTTCTTCAACATGTCAGAGAGCAGTTCTCAACCTCTTCACAGGGGTCACATGTCAGATATCCTACATGTCAGATATTTACATTACAATTCATAACACTAGCAAAATTACAGTTAAAAAGTAGCAGCGAAAATGATTTTATGTTTGGGGGTCACCACAGCATAAGGAACTGTATTAAAGGGTCACAGCATTCGGAAGGTTGGGAGCCGCTGTGTTAGGAAGAGGACAAACTCAGGGTTGGCAAGATGGCTCAGTGGGTAAAGGCACCTGCCACCGGGTGACCACCTCAGTTTGATTCCAGGGACCCACATGGTAGAAGATGATGACTGGCACTAATAGCTGTCCTCTGACTTCCATATGCTGCACGTGCTGGCACACACACACACACACACACACAGAGAGAGAGAGAGAGAGAGAGAGAGAGAGAGAGAGAGAGAGAGAGAGATACAGAGACAGAGACAGAGACAGAGAGACAGAGAGACAGAGAGAGAGAGAGACAGAGAGAGAGACAGAGAGAGAGAGAGAGATAAATGAGTGTAAAAATAAATAAAAATAGAAAAAGAAGGAAAACCAGAAAGCGTTTGGGAGCAAGGACGGCCTAGTAACACTTCAGTTTCCCTAAAAGGGGGAAAGCAGTTTCATAGGCCATTTTTACAAACCCACTGTCTTTCAAACCAAAGCAAGAGATCAAGTCATTTTCTGTTGGGCTGAGCGTCTAAACTTGAGATTAGATGTGACGCCCTGATGTAATCTGGCTCCTCTTGGCCACAGGACTTGCGGCTTGTGTCTGAATGCTCAGTAGCTCATGCAAATGTTAGGACAGCAGATAAAGCCACTAAGCAGCTGATGAGAGGGCTGCTTCCAGCCAAACAGGAATCCTAAAATTAGCAAAGCACACAGATTGGAATGTCCCCTTCCTCCCACAACTTGCTGCCAGCCCCATTTCTTTTGATGTGGGGGGCTCTGTTTCTCTGAGGCTGCCAGGGCTCCTGAGTGAGCAACCGCAACGCTTACCATCATCAAGAGCCCTGCAGGGTCCCTTGCCCTCCACCTGTCACCTGAAGAATGAGGAGTCCTGGTGTGAGCCTGAACTTTGAAACAGAGTAATACAAACACTGTCAGGTAACCATAGCAAATATGTTCTCCCAAGTGGCCTCTGGGAAACCTGTGGTTCAATTCTGTGATCAGTCTCCTACAGAGCTAAATCTCAACTCCCCCCCACCCAGTCTTTTTTCTATTTACGAAATGAGGGTGCACTGCCCCATCTCAGAAGGTGTTTATAGGACCCATTAAGGCTATTCTGAAATATTTCCATTAGAACCCTTCTTACGTGCAGAATTGAATTTTGTCCCCCAACTGGCTTTAAAATGTAGACAGTGTGAGCCGGGTATGGTGGTGCACGCCTTTAATCCTAGCACCCAGGAGGCAGAGGCAGATTGGTCTCTGTGAGTCAGAGGGCAGCCTGAGCCACATAGTGAGACCCTTTCTCAGACACACACACACACACACACACACACACACACACACACACACACACACACACACACATACACATACACACACACACAGAGTATGAAATAGGAAATGGCTTAATGAACAAGTGGCCTTGGATGGCATCTCTGGCTGTGAGGTGCTGTAAGCCGGGCTAGCTAGTCAGCGAGCTTCTGGGTGTCCTGTCTCCACTTCCCATCTCCACACAGGGCACTGCAGACGCTTTCCCTGTGCTTCAGGCTTTTGTGTTGGTTCTGGGCGTCTAAACTCGGGTCACCAGCTTTGTGAGGCTGTACTCTTACCCACTGAGCCGTCTCCCCAGCCCCAGACTTGTTTGTGGTTTTTAACTTTTCTGCTTCCATGTCCCAGCTGTCATTTAGGGAATCATCTTTCTCCTATGTTTGGTTCATGACATGCCAAACCGGGCACAGTTGGTGACTCTCCCTAGTCCTCAGTCATTGGTGCAGGAGGGCTGTGTGACCTGAGTGTATGCAGTCCCCCGAAACCCCAGTACCTCAGGGCGAGGCCAAGGCTGAGTGCTGCCTCTCTTCTGCTGAACTGGCCTTTTGAGGAGGAAGTTTGGAGCTCAGTGTAGGGGGAGTGAGCCAGAGGGGTGCACTGACGAGAAAAGCCAGGCCCCTGGGCCCACATCAAGTGTGCTGAAGCCAGTAAACCCTTCAATCGCCTCAAGGAAACTTACATTAGCAACCAGTAACCTAGGAGTGTGCCACCTTTTCACAGAGAAATTTCTCCATCACAAACACTGACTGTCCAACTTGGCCCCAGGACATTGCCTTTGAGGCAGTGAGAGAATAGCCAAGCAGCCCAGGAAGAACTGAGGTGCTAAGGCCTGCAAACCAGCTCTGTGCACCATCCCACAGGGCCAACCACACTCTGACACCACCCAAGCCTCCCCACCATTGGCCTAAACCTTGGTCCCAAGAGGCTGTGGGGTGTTGTCAACATAATACAGAGCCGGTGCTCAGCCCATTTGCTCATTTCTCCAGCACACGGGCCCTGACTTCCTGGGGACATCAAGGCAAGGTCATCTTCTTTGGGGTGAAATCTAACATTACATACAAAGTTTTCCAGGAACTGAATGGGAGCTTTGGGCAAGAAGTGCAACTCAAATAAGAGTATATAGGGACCCAGGAACCAGGTATAACTCACAGGCCCTCCCAACTATGGTCACTTGACCTGCAAAGGCCCTTCAGGGTAGCCATGGCTGGCTCACCAGCATGTGTACCCTAGAAGGCACATTGTGGCCCTCCCACCGTAGCTGGGAGGGTGGGGAAAAGCCAACTGTTCGGCTAGTAAGGCTGATAAATCACCAAAGAACATCGACAGCCTTGCTAATTTAGATGAGCTACCTCCCCATTCAGCTCAGGCCCAGTGTGGGCTCAGCGCACGCCAATGCAGAGAAATTAAAGATTTGTTAAGAGACAGCACGATCTGAAAATAATGAGATGGCACAGGTCTGGGAGGTAGGGGTTGTTAAAAAGAATTTTTAGGAGGTAAACTAATTTTGATGACCGCCAGAGAATTAGGACATAATGGTCAGTTGGGTTCTCTACTTCGTTTCCTAATAAAGAAAAGTGCTGGGTGGCAATGGGACAAAGAGACAGAAATAAATGGTTCTTAAGTCACAGATAATTAACTCCAAAGGCTGGCCGATGGCACATTAATATGCTGGAGCAAACAGCTTCACAAAGCTCCAGTGCTTAGAGAGAGGAGACCGTTGCAAAGGTTCCTAAACAGCAGAGACTTCTTCTGATTTGGGGACTAAGAAAGGCTGGAAGATGACAAATGCCAATCTTGACTTTTGCTGGATGCTCAGGGTAGGCATAGCTTCTGTGCAAGGATGAGTACTTGTTAGGTCCCATAAGAGTGTCCCCATCCCCTCCCTCTCTTGGACATTGAGGAGTGGGATCCTAATGATGGGACTGTAGGAAGGGGTGATCTCATGGTCCTTGTGACTCTGCAATGGTTCATACCTTGGGGAATTGTGCTGGATAGTTGTGTCAACTTGACAAAATCTGGAATCACCCAGGAAGAGTGTCTCAGTTGAATTATCGAGGTCAGGTTGTCCTGTGGGCATGTCTGCAAGGAGTTGTATTGATTGTTAATTGACCCAACCCACTGTGGGTAATGCCCCTGAACTGTGCAGGGGTGAAGAAAATGTGCTGAGTGAGCAAGCAGACGGCACAGGAACCTTGCTCTCTCTGTTCTTGACTATGGATGTGATGCGACCAGAGGTCTCAAGCTCCTGATGATGAGACTCCCCTGCAATTGAGGACTGTCACCTGGAATTGTAAACCAAATAGCCATCTTCTCCCCACTATGCTTCTTTGAGTCAAGATGTTTTATCACAGCAACAGAAATAAACAAGAACAGAAATCATTATCTCCTTGACAATGGGACTCCCCACCAACTCCAGATAGGCTTCCTTGGTCTAAGTATTGTGATGGGAACCCCCAAGGATAGGGTGCCATGAGCACTGTCTTTAAGGGATGGTTGTGGAGTGTGGAGGGATGGTGATGGTTCAGCAGGCAGCTTGGCCTGATGATCTGAGTTCAGTCAACAGAACCCACACAGAAGAAGGAGAGAACCAACTCCTGCAAGTTGTCTTCTGACCACACACACACACACACACACACACACACACACACACACACACACACACACTTATACAAACACAAACAGAAAAGCCTGGAGGTAGAATCCCTGCACTTGAGTAGACACCCTAGCAGCAGGGCTGCCCATTTCTCATCTACTTTGGGGCAACTGGGTGCCAAGTCTTCTCTATCTGCTTAAGAGAGACAGTGTGCCACAGAGAAGGCATATCTGCTGAGTAAGGACTGTGAAGAGGCGGGTACCACTCTCCACTTCTCTGAGCCCAGCACCTGCACAAGAATGAATAAAGGGGTGGGGGCTGGGAATGGGAACTCCTCACCTTGCCTAAGTAGAAGTCTCCAACTGAAAAGGACTTACTGTCCCAGCACTGTCAACTCTGGTCGGTTTCCTTTTAAGTTCCCTCCATCTGCAGCCATTAAAGTTGGTCCCCCCAAACCTGGGAGTTCATTCGTCTGTTTTAGCCCAGAGTCAGCCACTTCACATTAGACTGAGACACATTATGCAGGCAATGGAGAGATCCAGAAAACATCTGCTGAACAAAATCAGAATTAATGGCGAACACCATACAGCTCTTGATAGCTAAGTTCCCCCAGATGCACGGAACAATAAAGGGGCCATTAGAGGCAGCTGTCAACTGGGGACTGATTCCAGGGGTTTTCAGGAAGCAGGGGTCCCAGTTTCACACTCAGCTCTGGCAAGTCGTTTAGTTGGGAGGATTTGCATTGCTCAGTGGCCTAAGTACCCAGAGTCACCCAGGCTAAGGGTGGCAATCGCTCCCTCCTTTCCTCTGCCCTGAAAACAGCAGCACCCTTGCCCTCCCAGGCTCTCATTGCTTTCCTGGAAAGCCAGGCCAGGCTGGCTAAGGCTGGAACACAGTAAGTGAGGCATCCTTGGGAGGCACAGTAATATAACATGACACCCCGGTGCCCAGCTCCAAACTCAAGCCCCTAATCACAGCACAATCACAGACATCTGAAATAGCTTACAGATCACCTCCTGCCCTTCAGAGATAGCTGACAAGGGCTGAATTATCCAAGCCACTTGCTCCATGAGCTCTAGGGTGTTCCCATGGCTGTAATTCAAAGTGATGGGATCAGTCAGAGAAAAGTGCTGGTGTGAGTCGATGGGTTCTGGCAGGCACAATCAGCACCTGCCCTCTGAGTGGACATGGGAGTGTCTAGGAAGAAGGAAGGTCGGCAACTCTTCACTGTGAAGTTTCAGAAGAGGTTGAAATTAAATTTTAGGTGTCTGGAAAGAGATGTAAAAAGAACCGTGCTCCATCGAGGCAGGTGGCTCAGTGGGCAGAAGACTTGCTGTGGAGAAATGAGGCCCTGAGTTCAGGTCCCCATCACCCACGAAAAATGCTGGGCAGGGTGGTGTGAGTCTGTAATCCCAGTGCTGGGCAGGTGGAGACAGGAGGATCCGCAGGCCAGCCAGCCCAGCTGAATCAGTGAGCTCCAGGTTCAGCGGAAAAGATGCCTGACATTCACCCCTAACCTCCATACGCATGTGCTTACACACACACACACACACACACACACACACACACACACACACACACACACACACACATAGACACACACACACACACACCATGTGTTCTTAGATGTCTGGGAAAAGATGTGGGGGAAAAAAATCTTGTTTTAGAAAGCAGACAAAATATAGTCATGTCTACTTTCCTGTGCAGCTAGTACAGGTGGGTCCTGGATACTAGGTCAGTACAGGGCGGTGATGCAGAAGCAACAGCCTTTTCCCTCTAAAGAGGACACGTTTCCTGGCCTAGAGACAGCCTGTGGTCTTACTGTCCTACCCCAATCTTTACTACAAACTTGGATACAAAGTCTCAGGAACTCCCCTGCATGAACTCTGCTCAGCTATGTAGGCTTGGTAGCCAATGTGCTGTGCACTATCCCTTGATGAGCATAAATCGAGATCAGATAACTTACACAACCACCTACAAGAGTGGAGGGCGGGGAGAGTCCTTGTCGCCACTGACACATGGAACTGGAGGAGCCTCAAATGTAAGGTGCTGGTGCTCTGCTTGTGTCCTGGAGTATCCAAGGTCGAGGGAGATAGTGAATTCTCTGAAACTTCATAATGAGTAAGTGAGCATCATTGCACCCACCTCACCATTCCAGCAGGCTCAGCCCCTGCTGCCTGGCCACCAAGGAAGCCATCCGCTTGCCTGGATTCGCTACAGCAGACCCCTCAAAGGCACTGAGTGCAGTGCCAGCCCTGAACACCAGCAAAGTTCCATTTGTTTCATCCCATGGGAAGCCGATCTGGGGATATGCTGCCTATTATCTTCCCTGCTGAGAGGGTATTTAACACAAAAGCCAGAGTGATTCTACAGCCCAAACTAACTCAACTGCAGCCACACAACTCATCTGGTTTTTGGAGTTCAGCACTTTCTGACTGTACTGGCGCCCTGGGGCTTCAGTATCAAAGTACCACAAACTAGGAGGCTTCAGAAGCGGGAATTCATTTACTCACAGTTCTGAAACTCAGATGACCAAAATCAACGGAGGGTTTGCTGGACCATTCATGGTTCCTCTCTGAAGGCTCTCGGGGACAATGCCCCATGCCTTTTCCTAGCTAGT
Organism: Peromyscus californicus insignis; assembly: GCF_007827085.1. Classification (NCBI taxonomy): domain Eukaryota; kingdom Metazoa; phylum Chordata; class Mammalia; order Rodentia; family Cricetidae; genus Peromyscus; species Peromyscus californicus. The sequence goes on from NW_026294551.1 coordinate 70,504,004, forward strand.
GGTTGTCAGTGATGCCCTCTCTCTTCCTTCACACGGCATTCTCCTTCTGTGTCTAGATATGAAGTTCCCACTGCCACTCATGGAACTAATGTCAGCACTGAACCAGTATGACTCTGCCTTAACTTGGTATGTCTATTGTGTGGAGAGACCCTAATAAGTAAGGCCATGTTCACAAATTCTGGCTTAGGACTTCAATATACCATTTTTGTCTGTTTGTCTGTTTTCTTTGAGAAATATAGCTCTACATTTACCTCAAGACACTAAGCTTATTTGAACCTGAAGCCCTCTTATTAATGTATCACCCAGGAATATCCAGAGGATGTACCCAGAATGGTCTTTTCTTTTTATTAGAACCTATTTGAATATAATAATCACCAGAGGTGGCAATGCACACTTAAGAACTGTAACGGTATTTTAAAAACTAGTAGTAACAATTCAGAATATCTCTTTTAAATTATCTTTTTAAAACCCAAAGGCCTTGGGTCCTTGCTAGTATATCATGAAGATGAGACCAGGGTGCAAATGGGTAGCTTTATTTAATTCAATAAATAATTGTTATCACAAGGTCCTATGCAGGCTGATGGGAGAGAAAAGTCATCACCAGTCTTACCCAGCTGTGAACTGACTGGGAAAGCTACAATAACAACCAGTCTGGCAAGATATGTCCATGGGCTTGATAGTGGCATGAACATTATAGGGTTTAGCAACCACTTTCTGATTTCAGGCCTGCTCCACAAGTAGAGATATGAGACTGATATTGTAAATCCTGTCAAGAATCCATGGCTGGGAAGCTCATAGACCCTAGGGGTGAACGTACTACTGCTATTTTGTTAAATGGACATAATATCAAACTGTCTTCTGCTTCCCAATGAGCAGGATCAAGATGTTATTGTTTCTCTACACCCATAGAATGATGGCACTCTCGACCCTCACCAGAGAAGCTTCTTTGTGCAGTGGACAGTGGTTAACACAGAACTTCACAACTGGTCAAAGTTCAGAGAAGAGACTGTGGAGTGCTCAGCCACATTTGGGACATCTATATCATCTCTACTGTGCCAAAGGCTTAGGAAACATCAAGGAAGCAGGGCAGGAGTCTAAGAGGCAGAGGGCAGGAAGGACTGGGTTGAAACGCTATCTTCTGGACATACAGGACCACGGCACTTGAACTCATCTCAGTTGCAGTTGCTGATGTGAGATCAAGCCAGTCAACACTCTAGCATGGATTCGAGGGGGCTCACTGCCTGTCATCCATAGCTTAGAAACTACTGACAGCTGTTGGCTGCCGAGAGAGAGAGAGGGGGAGAGAGAGAGAGGGGGGAGAGAGAGAGGGGGGGGAGAGAGAGAGAGAGAGAGAGAGAGAGAGAGAGAGAGAGGAGAGAGAGAGAGAGAGAGAGAGAGATTTTTTCTTTAAGGGTGTGGTATCTAATAGTCTGCCTGTGCCTAAGTAGACGCCCTTACATTCATGTGCTTATAGACATCACAAATTGGACCCAACTGTTTATGAGAAAAAGGACATGAAGTTGGGCAGGGTAGAAGTAGGGGTGAATTATGGGGAACGAAGAGAGGAATAGAAGAGGTTTCTGCTTTTAGGTGATGAACAGGATGGACTAATAGCATAAACCAACTGCTTCAGGAAGGAGTTGGATGGTATGAAGTAGAGGTGACTTGGATGAGGTGCAAAGCATACAGGCTGGAGGAGCATTAAATAAAGTCTCAGGCAGTCACCTCCCTGGTCCCCACCCCTAGCTGTAATTCAACCTAGAGTCATCACCTCCCAGGTTAGTGTCAGCCCCTCTCACATCTCGCCACACTTAGTCAAGCACTCCAAAAGTCAGAGTGGGGGTCTGCGTTGGCTCCTGTGTGTGTGTGATGTTAAATCTTAGATAGAGCTAGTTCCCGAGTTAGGTATAGAAATGAAACAAAACCTACCTACATGGAAAATTCTCTCGGATTCTGTGGTCAGGAGGCTGCCGTTTTCGACTCAAACATCACTCAGAGTGATCTTTCTTCATCACTCTGGACCCTCCAGGGCTTGTTGAATTGAGCATAACTGACATCTCCTGTTCCAGGCCAAGTCAGAGCAAGGACTCAACTCAACATGAATGCTGCTAGACAATAATGATCTATTCTTGTTGGTAGGAATAATTCAATGAAAATTTCACAGCACTGTTATTATTTTTTTATACTAATAGACTGTTCTGAAGATTAACAACCCCAAAAACTCATGACAGTGAGTTTTCAGGCCCCCAAACACTTGAAAGTACCATTCATCGCCGTGTGACAAGCATTGACATCGAGCTATTTCAAGAACTCTGAAACACTCAACTTTGACAGAAGAAAACAAGAAAGACATCCTTCACAATAGGAAGAAACTATGTTTGTGACGTCAGGAGAGACTTGCTAATAACAACCCAAAGACCATGTTCCCAGGCAGTCACCATGGAGGCCGCTGCTCAGGAAGCGGGAGCCGGGAATGAAGATGGCCTAGCCTGCCCTTCCTGTGCCCTTTCTGGTGTGCTCACCATCATCCTTTGGGGGATTTGAAGCCTTGGAAGCTCAGTGAGGACTCTTTTGTCTTTGGAAAGAAATACACAGGGCTGTCCCATAACTCCAGCCTAGTCAAAGACGATTTCAACACACCAACAATAAGATTACAAGAAGTTTATATGTGATTCCTTCATGTAAATCTACTTCAGACATTTTCAGCCAGGGATACTCACACGGATAACTTATTCAAAAACACACAGTGCATGCCAACTTCTACCTTCCTTCCTTTTCTCCAGCTCACAGTCACTGGTCCCACTGGGAACATAATTTTCAAAAATGAACACCGCCCCATCTACCTTTATTCAATTTAATTCAGTATCAATATCCAAGGAACATGGTTTGGCCCATTGAAACAGTCCAGGGGCTACTGCACACTGAGTCCGTGGAAGCCAGAAAGTTCCTGCTGGAATCAGATTACTCAGCTCTTTTGAATTTCTGGTTTCAGAAGCGTGATGGCAGCCACTTGGGTGACAGGTATGGACAGTACTGCCAGTGTGTTATCAAGCTCTTAAATGCTGGTATCACAGTTATCCAAGCTTCTCATTGCAACGTATAGCATAAGTGCTAACTAACAAGGAGGAAAAGATACATTGGATTTAGGAGCCAAGGATGTCTTTCGATCCCATCATTACTCTTTTAGGAGACAATTCCACAGAGGAGGACGTGACTAAGGCTAAAACCAAAGCCTAAGCACTAGGCTGAGAATACACTACGATTTCTGACTTGATTCACTCCCCATCCCTACAATAAAGAGATGATTCCACAAATCACACAAAAGACATTCTCTCGTTAGAGACTAGCTGTTACTGAAAGTAAATAAGAGAAATTTCCATTAGAAGATTCTGAAATTGCCATCCGTACATGCTTACCTCTGAGACCAGAAAACAAATGTGCCAGAGGAAGGCTGGCAGAGAAAATGGAACATCACGGAATTGTTTTCAAAGGGGAAATTAATTGGTTATTTTTATTCTGGCTTAGATGAAGCTGTAAAAATCTAATCAGAATCATTTTTCAGAGAGGCTTTGCCTGCCCAACAGTGAAACCCCCCAAACCATAAACCAGTGTGAGTGTGTGTGTGTGAGTGTGTGTGTGTGTGTGTGTGTGTGTGTGTATTACTGATGTTTTCTTCTGGGTGAAACCAAATGACTTCAAATGTCACCCGACACTGAGGGTCTTCTTCAGAGACCACAGATGTGGTGGTTAGTGAGCTAGTTCCCAGGAGCCACCATTGATACTTAAAAGCAGAAACCCTGCTCTCACAGGCAAACCCAGCCTGAAGTTCTTGGCTCTCTGGAAGCAAGAGGCAAAGAGCTAGCATGCAGGAAAGACCACACGGTACTTCAAAGAGCAGGCTGCCCGTGGTCTAAGTTCATCTTAGTTTCAGTTCCAAGCCTCTTCCAAAATGTCAGCGCCAAGAATGATATCGATGTAAGTAAATTTTTCCTACCTTCTCTTCTTGTGACTTCAAAGCCTCTAGTTTCCTGGAAGAGAAAAGAGACGTGGTTTTGAAGAATAATTCATAGGGACAGAAGGTACAGACACTTGCAAACGGCTCCTGTCTTGTTAGTTTCATTCTCACCAAAAGGTGAAGCAGGTAGTAAGGTGGGACAGTCAGCAATGCTGGGTCTTCTAACCTCACGCGGCACGTGCACACACATGTGCATGCAAACGCATGGGCGAATGCACATACACGCGCTTGTAAATGTAAACAACTATTACTTTGGGGACTTAGATTTTAAAAATACGTTATTGGGGCTGAGAGATTAAGAGCACACACTGGTTTTGCAGAGGACCCCAAGTGGAGTACCCAGCACCTATGTGAGGCAGTCCACCTGTGACTCCAGCCCCAAGGGATCTGACATTCTCTTCGGACCTCTTCCAGCAACTGTACTCATATGGACACACTCCAACACCCAACACATACAGACATGTAATTAAAAATAAAACTAAAAAAATTAAAAATACATTGCTAATCATGGGTCTTCTTTATGTGCAGTTTGGACCAGTTTAGTTCCAAGTATTAAAAAGGACACTTTCAGGGTGTGGTCCCATGCTCGGCCTCATCTTTATGTGCTTATATGGTCCCCAGAAAAAACATGTCATGCAGTGTACAGTTATAGTTCCCAAAGGCTGAGATCTCATAGACAATTGAGAGTGAGTCTAGTTCACTGGCTAAGTTAAGCCCCTTTGGTTTCCTAATCCGATCTCAGGGATCTTTTTGATGTCGGCTCTGTACAGTGCAATAAGCAAACTATTCGGAAACTACCCAGGTGCCACAGGATGTCTGCATTAAAATTCAGTCGAACAGGGAGCTTCAGAAGAAATACACATTACTGAGAAATCAAAGGGCGATTTGCCTTGATAAATGCCAGCATTTCAAATTCAGCTGGAAACAAGGCAAATTATTTTTTTAAGAGAATCTTTGAACATGGCACTGAATAATGGAAAAATTTTCAGGCAGGGAGCATGGAGGGAGAGTGCACCAGGATGAGAGGATGAGGGAGGGGAGGTCACACACTGAGTATACAGGGGGCTCAGGGAGAGGAAGAAGGTCCCAGTGAGAAGAATTGAAGGGGAAAGGCCGGGAACACACCGTGGCTCTCATAACAGAATGAATACTCTACAACTCATCGTAAATGACCAGTTTGAAATGAAAACTACAAGGTGGAGAGAAGCTGGAACTCTGCACTGTCTGCTAAAAGAAAACAACAAATGTGGACCTCCCCCGCCACCCCTCCCCACCAAAATCATCCCAGAGCACTGCACTGGAAGCAGGTGGCCTGGTCTTTCCCACCTTGGCGTTCTTGTCTAGCATCCTTGTGTGGTCAGGAGAGGGAAACAACTACAGAGGTGAACCGGGAAAACCGGAAGGCAGTCCTCCCTGTGACAGTTTAAAATGTCATCTTGCCATGCCTAGAATGACTGGGAAGAGAGTCTCACTTGAGGAATTTGAGGAATGCACCAGCTCATTTGGCCTGTGGGCATGTGTGTGGGGGTTGTCCTGATGGTTAATTGACAAGGAAAGCCCATTGTGGGTAAAGTCATTCTTTACAAAGGGGATTCCAAATGACATAGGAGCAAAGAAAGCTAGCTGAGCATAAGCAGCAAACAAGCGAGGGTGTGTGTGTGTGTGTGTGTGTGTGTGTGTGTGTGTGTGTGTGTCCTTTCTCTCTTTGCTCTTGACTGGGGATATGACGTGACTAGCTGCTCAAGTTCCGGCCTCTATTTCCTATCACCACTGTGCTATAATCTGGAATTGTAAATCAAATAAATCCCTTTCCTCCTAATTTGCTTTAGGTAGGGTGTTTTACATAGCAACAGAAATGAATCCAGGCCACTCAAATGACGTCTCCCATGAGTGAAAAGACCCAGTGGGGACCAGTGGAGGACCCATGTCACACAAAGGTGGGCAAACTAACAGAACCACAACACTCAGCAAGGCTGAGTTTACTGACACAAGGAAACAAATGAGCCTCCTGAATGCTGGACCCTGGGGGACTATCTGGGTCAGGGTTCAGAGCAGTGGCGTGGAGACAGGAACGATGATACAACATGTATAAGCCCAAAGCAAAGCCATCTTCTCCCAAGTAGCTCCTCAGCAACCTGTTCCTGGGCCTGGCAACTCCATGCCCTACAAACCACCACAAGTAGTACTGTGAATGAAGGGGTAGTCATAGTCCACCTTATGTTACCAGGAAAGCCTTTACAAAACCATTATTGTCGTTGCATAAAGCTTACGCATTAAGGAAAGCAGATGTCTATATAATGTTGTATCTTCCTAAATAACATTGCATTTCTAATCATTTCTTCAAGTCTATATTTGCTTCTTTCTGGAGTATTATGGGCTGGGGAGATGGCTCAGTGAGCAAAGCATTTGCCACACAGGCATGAGGACCTGAGTTTGGGTCCCCAGACCCAGTGAAAAGTCAAAGATAGTAGCATGTGTAACTATATTTTTGGGTGGAAGTGTACCACAGCACATGTGTGGAAGTCACAGATCAGCTTGAGGGAGTTGGCTCTCTCCTTCCACCATGTGGACCCAGGGCTGGAACTCAGGTCATCAGGTTTGGTGGCAAGCACCTTTACCCACCGAGCTGTCTCTCTGGCCCAGCAGGTGATTTGATTGATTTTAAAACCAGCCACTTGACTAAATTTCCTATTGTTTGTGATAGGTCTGCTCCTCGCTTCTCTGGGGATTCTCATTGCAGCTTTTATGAGCTGCTGAGGTTTCATAAACAATGAAAACCGGCTACAGTTCATCGTCCTGTACTCTGCAAACAGCAACGATCTTATCTCTGTCCTTAATGCCCGACTTAAGTTCTGCTTTCCTATCTTGCTAACTTCTTCCTTAACTGGACATTAAATGTGGCAAGCTGGGAATCCCAGGACTCGGGAGACTGAGGCAGGAGGATCACCACAAGTTTGCATTACATAATGAGTTAAGGCCAGCCTGAGGCACGGCACGAGACTCTGCCCCCACCTCCTAAAATAATAAAGGGCGCAGACAAAGTGAGCCTGTTAGCTTGCTTCTGGCTTCTAAGAGAAAACCTTTAGTGTCTTTCTACTCAAGAAGCGAGTCTCTGGCAGAGGTGTGCTAACTATACTGGTGTGATCAATACGCATTGAGTTTCACGTAAATAACGCTCTGGGTAAAAGCGCCTGTCCCCTTACTCGCGTATTTTCTGACTGCTTCCCTTGGTTGGTGTGAGGACTGGAATGGAGCCAGCGTTTGTCTCACTCTTGCAGCCTCGGTACTGTAAAAGAACAGGTGCTTGATACGTATTTGTTGAATAAAAAATAAAATAAAATACATATGTCTTGAATTTTATCAAGTGCTACTTCCGCATTTATGGAGATGATGTTTTCCTTAGTTTTACTAATAGGGTGGTTTATAAAGTAGGTTTCATAATGCTCTATCTTTCTGGAATAAGTTTTTCTAACTCATGATATACTTTTAAAAACACAAATGTGGGGGCTAGAAGGATGGCTCAGCTGTTAAAAGCACTTGCTGCTGCTTTTACAGAGGATCAGGGTTCAGTTCCTAACACCCATCTGGCAGATCACAACCACCTATAACCCCAGTTCCAGGGGGATGTGAGGCCCTCTTCTGGCTTCCACAGGCACTGCACACATGTGGTGAACATATATACATGTAAGCAAACACCCATGCGCATATAATTAAAATAAATATTTTTAAAAATGTGATTTTGAATACCGTCTGCTGTGATTTTTAAATACGTTTTATATCAATTCCTCTATGATTTTATACTGATAAATGAGGTTGGTATAACTTTTTTATAAATTTAGGAACTTAAATGGTTCTAGCTTTATGTAATGAATTTAGAAATTTTCCCATTACCGTGGCTTGATACAGTTTAAGTAAAACTAGGGGAGATTGGAATTGTGGCCCACATTTGTAAACACTTGGGAGGCAGGACAGGAGGGCAAAAACTCTAGGACCAGCATTGGCTACAAAATGAGACCTTGTTTCAAATTTGAAGAAAAGTGATGTGGAAGTGGATTGCCTGATCATTGAAGGTTTCTCTTACATCTTTTTCTGTCACTGATTAAACAGAGAAGAGATTGAACTTGTCTAACGTCTGTCATTTTGGTCAGTGGCCAGTTGATAATAAAATCCCTAAACCTGACTTCAAAGCTGATGATGGAGCCAAGTTGATGGGTGGATTAGAAACTAGCAGCTCTTCCTGGCTCCCAGCAGCTTGTGAACAGCATCTCAGCAAAGTGGGTGGCGGGAGAGACACTCCCAAGTTTAATATTGGACAGACAAGGCTGGGAGGAACAGGTGAGAATAAGCACATTAGCGCTGAGGCAGTGGAGGTGGAGGGGTGTGGTGGAGAAGGCAATAAGGGGCAAGAACCAGGAGAGAGACAGCATGGGGGAGGGGGGGCTGGTATAAAAGCAGAGTCAGAGCAAAGGGCAGCATGGCCTCAGCTGATGTGGGAGCTGAGTGGTGTTCTTCGATTCTCAATGTTAAAATGTTGTGACAGGAGGCCGTCATGAAGAGGCTGTGCTTGAACACACTGCTTTGGGAAGCAGGAGTCTCCACACTCCCCCTTTTTCTGGAACACCCAACAAATAGTGCCATACTATCTGGGCCAGTGTCCTCATCATGACTCAATGTGGCCCTGGGACAATGACAGTGAAATGAGTCCAGCAAAGCCAGCTAACAGGCCAGGGCAGATTGCTGGACACACCCCACTCCTGTTCACACTTCAGCAAATTCTTTAGCTCAAAGAATGTAAGAGATAAAAACCAGATAAGCATGGCTAGGAGAGGCCTGAAGGCCCACTCCTGCACATCCACCTATACACAGCAGATGTACAGAACACCATACCTAGACGGCACTCTAGGAAAGTGGCTTCCAGAACACTTCAAACTGTACTGCAGCTACCCATAGACACTGTTGTCCATGATACATCCCCCCGGTTTAGTAGAAGGACCCCCACATTCTCATGCCCATAGAGAATGCAGACACTTGGGCTCTGGAATAGTATGCACTGTGCCAAACTACACTAATCCTCACAAAAGGAATAACAGAGAACCTATACTACAAAATCCAATCAGAAATACATTCACCACATCACAGTAAGTTGATATCCAAAGACACCACCAAGAGAAGGCTATCTCCTAAAATGTCTATGATATAAAATTAGAAGAGATTCATGACCAACAGACCCACAAGTTTCAACATAGAAATATGGAAGACCAAGGCAACATGATTTATCCCCAAAGTCATAATTCTTTAACAAATAACTGCCAAGATACTAAAGTAGACAAAATGCCAGATAAAGAATTCAAAAGGATGGCTTTTAAAAGTATCAAATTCTAAGAAAATACAAGGAAAAATTAAGCTGAAAAATTAATGAATATGATGCAGAATATTAATGGATTGCTCAATAAAGAGAGTTGGGGGGACAAACTGCAATCTTATAAATGGAAAGCTCATTTAGTCCAATAAAAACCTCACTGCAAAGCCAGTAAATGACATTAAGAAGAAGAGAAGATTTTAGAGTTTGAGAACAAAGTTGGGAAATGAAAACAATCAAACAATAATTAAAATAAAATAAAATAAATTGTTAATAGACATGTAAGAACTTACGGCATGATTAAAAGACCAGACTTGGTTTTTTTTTAATAGAATAAAGTGCTATGGCACATACTAAAGCCATACAAAGACATAGTTATAAAATAATAGCACACATTTCCCCAAATATTGAGAAAGACATGAACATCCAGGTATGGGAGGCCTTTAGACCCACAACAGACACATCAGAATACACAAAAAGAATGCACACTGAAAACTGCAAGGAATAAACACACCTACATAAGTGAATCCATCAGAATAACTGTAGATTTTTTTTTCAACAGAAACTCTTTAGAACGAGAGCACATGGAATGATGTGTTTCAAAACTCTGAAAGAATGCAACTTCTAAACAATATTACTATAGGATGCAAAGTTGTTCTTTGAGCTGAACAAGAAATAAATATGCTTCAATATAAGTATAATGAAAAGGAATTCATGATCAGTAAGCCAGTGTTATATGGAAAACTTAATGGAACCCTATACACAAGAGAAAGAACACAAATAACCATCAGCACCCAGGAAAGGATAAATTCTAGTAGAAGCATAGACCAACAAGCAAGAATTAAGAAAAAAAATCCAACATCAGAAAAATGACAAATTGACAGGAATTAGGATACACATTTAGTTTATATCTTTGAATATAAGTGACCTCAATTAAAATACATGAACTAGATGTCTAGATTAAAACACAAGATCCAATTGTTTGCTGAATGCAAGAAACACTTCACTGGCAAAGACATATATAGACAGAGTGTAAGGATGGGAAATGACATTCTAAGCAAATGGAATCTGGAGGAAATCAGCAATACCTATGCTTCTATCCCACAAAGTAGACTCCAAGTGAAAATTAGTCGGTAAAGCAAAAATCAAGAAGGTTCCCTGAATGTTGGTATACCACATGACAAGGCACAATCACTACTGAACACAAAGGAATAGACAGACATCAATATCTAGTATTGGATAACTTCAGATCTCCACTCTTACCAATGTAAGTCATTCAAACTAGTAATCAACAATGAAACATCAGAGTTAATTCATACTATAAACCAACTGGACTTAACAGGAATCTACAGAATGTTCTATCCAGCAATTACAAAATATACCTCCTTTCAGTAGCACATGGAACTTTCTTCAGAACAGATTTCCAGGTCCAGCTTGTCCAGTCTGCAGTTCATGGGCCATATGCAACACATGCAGCCAAGCCCAACATGGAATCATAAGCTTGCTAAAATATTATGTGATATTTTTGAAACTATTTTGTAACCTGATTTCTCAGTTCTTGAGTATGAACTTTGTAGATAGCAATTGTCATATTGCAGTATCAAAAGTTTGGACACCCCTTCAGTCATTAAAGTAAGACTTAAATTTTTAAAAATGGTATAATATCTTGTGCTTTATGAGATAACAATAGGATAATACTAGATATCAACCACCAGAGAAATTATGGACAGTGTATAACACATACAGAAGCTTTGAGATGATTAACCAGTAAGACATTGAAGAAATTGGAGAAGATAAATTTTTCCTAGACTCTAATGAAAATGGAAATATAGCAAAATCTGTGAGACACAATGAAGGCTGTTCTAAGAGGTAAGTTTATATCAATGAATGCCTAAAAGAAAAAAAAAATCAGAGAGCTCTCAAGTTATGTGATGGCATACCTCAAGATCTTTGAAAAACAAAATAAGCTAAACCCCAAGCAAGAAAGAAATAATAAAAATTAGAGCAGAAATTAGTGAAATAAAATCTGAAAGAAAAAAACCCAAAGGATCAATCACAAAAAAGACTTTGTTCTCCAGGTGGTGGTGGCGAACACCTTTAATCCCAGCACTTGGGAGGTAGAGTTAAGTGAGTATCTATGAGTTCAAGGCCAGTCTGGTCTACAGAATGAGATCCAGGACAGCCAGGATTGTTACACAGAGAAACCCTGTCTCAAAAAAAAAAAGACTTTGTTCTTCAAAGATAAATAAGATTGACAAACCCTCAGCCAAACTATCAAAAAGAAAAGTAGAGGAGACTGAGATGAATGGATTTGGGATCAAACAAGGGATATTACAACAAACATCATTGAAACTCTGGGGTCATTAGGGATCATTTTGAAAACTTACACTCTAATAAAGTGGAGTGTAGCTAGAGTTTCCCTGGTCCTGCCTGGCCCACGGTTAGGACAAATCTCTCTCACCCGCCAGTCCCACAGCCGCTCGGACCCAACCGAGTAAACACACAGAGACTTATATTGCTTATAAACTGTATGGCCGCAGCAGGCTTCTTGTTATCTAGTTCTTATATCTTAAATTAACCCATTTCTATTAATCTATAAGTTGCCACACGGCTTGTGGCTTACCAGTATCTTTTACATGTTGCTTGTCATGGTGGCTGCTGGCAGCTTCTCTCTGCCTCAGCCTTCCACTTCCCAGAATTCTCTTCTCTCCTTGTCCTGCCTATACTTCCTGCTTGGCTATTGGCCAATCAGTGTTTTATTTATTAACCAATCAGAGCAACACATTTAACATACAGAACATCCCACAGAAGTGGAGTGATAAAAGAAATGATTACATTTTTGGGGTATATACTACTCACCAAAATTAAACAAAGAGGAAATTTAAAACTTCAGCAAGGGGGGATAGTCAGGTGGTTTAGTAGTTAGGAGCATTTGTTAGTTTTGCAGAGGGCCTGGTCTCAGTTCCAAGGTGTCCAACACCTTCTTCTGACCTCAGCAGGAATCAGGCATGTATGTGTGCAAACATACATACATGGAGGCAAAGTGCTCACACACACATAATAAAAAGGAAATGAGATTATAGAGAAATCAAGTCTCCCAACAGTGAAGACCTCTGTACTAGATTCTTTGCTGAACTTTATAGACATTTGAAGAACTAATGATGTTGTTCCTTGAGGTATTCCTTGAAGTAGAAAGGGAGAGGCTGTTTTCAAATTCATTCTGTGACACCACTATTACCTCCATACCCAAATTGGCTATGGACACAACCAAAACTTAAAACTGCAAACCAACATCTTTGATGAACAAACACAAAAATCCTCACCAAATATGTACTAACCAAATTAAACAATACGTTAAAAATATCACATATCACAATCAAGTTGGTTTTATTCTTGAAACATCAGGATGTTTCAACATAGGCAAATCAATTGATATAAAATGAATCAAGAACAAAAACCATGTGACCCACTCAACAGATTCAGGGAAAAGAAAATCCCTTGACAAAATTCAGCATACCTTCAAGAAACTAGGTACAGATGGATCGTGCCTAAACCAGGGAAAGGCTACATACAACTAACCCACAACCAACATCATAGTGAATAGTGATACATTTAAAACATTTCTCTAAAGTTTTTTTTTTAATTCTGCAAAAGGGATGTAGAAAGAAGTGACCCCCTGGTGTGCACAAAACTCCCCTATAAGGTGTGACTAAGCTGGATACACACAGGAAAAGGGGCTGAGAAACAAGGAAAAATGTAGTCCAAGCTTAAAAAAATGAAAAATATTTTAAATAAGCCCCAAATAATAAAATCTAAGTACAGATTTTGATGGTAACATGATACCAAGGAGACAGAAGTTAACTGAGGAAGAATGGCCTTGGTGCACTAACAGACTTTATAAGATCACAATATTCTCAAGAAATTTCTGTACTTGAATAGATCAAGAAGACCTGCAAGCATTCTCCGTGCCTAGGTAAAAAACCAGTAACTCAAGAAAGCCAAAAGAGTTATTCCCACGGCTCCTTATACACTCTCCAGCACCCAGTCCCAAATTGCCAAGCATGACAGGAGACAGCATTAAAATGACTAAAACCCAAGAAAAGAGACCTCAGGCTACCAGAGCAGAGCCACTGGTTGTCTAGACTCCACGCCAGCAGACGCAGGCTTTAGAATATGGTTAAAATGTTGACAAACACAGAAAGAAGGGTTCTAAGTTTCAGCATAAAACTAGAATCTATTAAAAGAACCAAGAGGATGTTCTGAACTGAAATTTAAATAACTGAAGAATTAAACAGGTGTAACAGCTCACAAAAAGAACAGCTGGATGAGAGGTAGGTCCGTAGAAAACAATCAGACTCAAGAGCTGCGGTGAGGAAACATAAGAATTAAAATTTTATGTGTGTAAGAGACACATGACCCAGTGAAAAGGTCAAACGAGGGTGTAATTGGAATTTGAGAATAAAGGGAGAGAAGGAATTGAGCAGAATTGGCATTTGAAACCAGATTGGTTGCAAATTTTCTTTTAATTAATGAATGACAGCAAGCCAGACATATGAGACCTCTACAAACTCTAACCACAATCAATACAAAGAAACCTATCCCTGAGTTCTTACAGCCAAATAGCTGAATGGCTGTGAACAAAAAGAAATCTTAAGACCAGCCAGAGAGCAGCTGGTGGAGATGGAACATGCAGCATCTACAGAAGAGGAGTTTAAGAGTGATGCCTACTTCTGAGGAGACAGGAGAGCCTGAAGACAATGAAATAATATCCTCGAAAGTATGGTAGACAAAACCTTAGACTTCTGCATCCTGTGAGAAAACAGGAATGGAGCTCAAGAGACAGCTCAGTAGTGAAGAGTGCATGCTGCTCTTGTAGAGGATTCGAGTTTGGCTCCAGGCATCTATCTATGCCAAGTGGCTCTCAACCAACTGTAACTCCAGCTCCAGGGGGTCTAATGCTAGCCTCTGGCCTCTAGGGTGGACACACACACACACACACACACACACACACACACACACACACACACACACAAATGGGGGAGGGGACCATATGTAAAATTTTAAATAAATCTTTTAAAAATTCAGACAGTATTATGGTAAACTAGGTGAAGGTGAAATAAGGATCTATTTAGGCAAACAAAACTTGAGAGGAAACATTGAGGATTCACAATAGCAATATGAAGAGGAAATGCAAGCAAAAGGAAAATTACTGAGCTAAATGCACAGCCATGCAAGGCGGGATCAGAAGTGCCACAAAGGCTTAAAAGGTAAATAAAAGTATCATTTAAAATACTGTTTAACAGTATGTACTATAGAGTAAAAGCTGACTTGTAGGATTAAATGATCACTGAAGGTCAGAAGCTGGAATGGAATAGACTGTCCTAGAACTATCCCCCAAAAATGATGAAAAATGTTTTTGTTACTGGACTCGAAAGGAAGCTGGAGGTGATTTGTTGTTTTAGAATTTAGAATTTAGCTTTGCTTCCCCCCCCCCCCCCCAAGACAGGGTTTCTCTGTGTAGCTTTGGTGCCTTTCCTGGAACTCACTCTGTAGACCAGGCTGGCCTTGAACTCACAGAGATCCACCTGACTCTGGGTCCTGGCTCTGCCTCCTGGCTCTGCCTCTGCCACCACTGCCTGGCTGCTTGCTTTAGAGTTTAAAATAAAACCAGCTGCCTGGAGGAGGAGGACAGAGAAGGACGTGAGAAAGCCTGCCCTTTGAGTTAGGCACAGAGGTCAGCAAGCAAACACAGGCCAGACAAGCAGCTGCCAGGCAAAGGCGGGGAGGGCCAGAGAAAGAGAGGAAACCCACAGGGTCTGGGAAAGCACGTCCAGGCTTTGGAAAGAATATGAAAGAAGAAAACGAGAGAGAGACAGAGAGAGAGAGAGAGAGAGACAGAGAGAGAGAGAGAGAGAGAGAGAGAGAGAGAGAGAGAGAGAGAGAGAGAGAGAGAGAGAAAATAAAGAAAAGAGAAAGGTTACCCCTTTCTCAGTAACTCAGAAACTTGGGTGGCTTCACCCGGCCACGGTTGTGGTTCCATAGTGACTACATGGGCAGGGTTTCTGGGAAGGTAAGGTGCATTATCTCATTAAAGGAATAATTATTCCTACCATCTCCTTAGCATGTCTTGAGGGGGATCAGGCTTCCTGAGGGGAAGCCCCTTTGGCAGGTGACTGAACAGCTCAACTGGAGTATTAAGTCTCTGCCGAGAGGTGCATTTTATTCTTTGGGCTAGGAGGAAGTAGCTTTCCCAAAATGGGCATTCCATGACATTATAACACCATAAGGCCAATGGAATGGAACAAGAAGAAAAAGTGTCCACTCCCAACTAAGACAAGTGAAGAATGGGAGGAAACAAGGAAAACACAAACAAAACAAAAACCAAAAGGCCTCTAACTACATGCTGCTTAGAAGAGATTCATGGTAACTACAAGCCTACAAAAAGCTTGAATGTGAAAATGTTTAAAAGCAGATATACCACTTTAGTTCCAGCAAAAAATAGTGATAAAAAGAATGGTTCATAATATATAGACCTAATAGGAGAACCTACCCACCCCACCGCACACACACAAAATGAAAGCTAAAAGAGCTGGGAAGAGACATTTTTAGGATATGATAACAATTAAATTTAAGAAATCTCTATTAATAACAGAATAAACGGAGAGAAAGCAGTAAGAATATACAAGAGAGCCTGCAGGGGCGGCTCAGTGGGGAAGGGTGCCTGCTACACAGACATGAAGACCACCCCAGCACCCACGGACCAAGACAGAAGCAGCTGCACACTCATAACCATAGCTCGGTAGGTGATGGAGACAGAAGGGGCACTTGGGCTTGCTGGCTCCCAGCCTCACTGCCCGCTCAGTGAGAGACCCTGTCTCGAAGGAGTAAGAGTGACAGAGCAGGCCATCTGACACACCCTTCTGGCCAGTGCATGCAACTGCACATATGCATATGCACAAATACCACAGAGAGAGAGAGAGAGAGAGAGAGAGAGAGAGAGAGAGAGAGAGAGAGAGAGAGAGAGAGAGAGAGAGAAGAGCTGAACTCCATAACGAAGAAGCCTGACTTAATAGTATATATGATCACTGCTTCCAACAACTGAGCTCTATGTATTCATTGAAGTCTCCATAGAACATTTATTAAAATTTGCTGAGCCTTGCCTAGTGGTATCGCACGCCTTTAATCTCAGCACACAGGAGGCAGAGGCAGGAAGGTCTTTGAGTTCAAGGCCAGCCTAGTCTACAGAGCAAGTTCCAGGAGAGCCAAGGATACACAGAGAAACCCTGTCTCAAAAAAGAAAAAAAAATGCTGAGTCTTCAAGTTTCAAATTACAAGACCCACCTGAGAACTTTCTGACTAGAGGGACTTCCAAGTAGAAATCAGTAACAAAGACAGTGAGGAAAATTTCCACAGACATTTGGCCCTTATCTCCCAAAGCAAATCACAGAACTTCCACAGGTAAGAATCACCCGAGAAGCAAGCTCTCCGGAGCAGAGTAACAATTAAATTACAACATTTTCACAAGGGATATAGGGCTGGGGTCAGCTCTGTGGTTGGGCACTTTCCTAGGGTGCATGGAACCTTGAGTTTTGTCCCTAACACTGAAAAAAAAAAACCCAGCAACAACAACAGAATAAAAACAAGTGAGATGTATCAGCATTGAGAGGAAAATGATAGCCTCAAATGCATACTTGAAGGACATTTTTTTAAGACTGAAAATGAATGACCTAAGCATTTATCTTTAAAAACTAGAAAAATAACAATTTAAGTCCACAAAGGGTAGGAGGAAAGAAATATGACAGAAGCTGAAATCAATACAATAGGGAAGAAAATTGTACCATGAGAAAGTTGGTTCTTTGGAAAGATTAATAGCTTGATAAATCCCTAAGAAAGCAAATCAAAGAGGGAAGGGAAGTGCAGAGATGCTAACAAATCACACACGTTGTTTCTGGTGTCTCTGCAACACAGTGGGGGAACAATGGTGCTGGGTCAATGGGACATCCACATGGTAGAAAAGCAAACTCAACTTCCTGCCCTACCACACACAGGTGGAGGTCAGGTCCAGATGGATGGAGGCTCTGGAGGTGAAGGGTCATGAAATGGAAACCCTGGGTGGCTTCAAGATGCATCTTGGCAACCTTTAAGAGGATGGAGATGTCTGGGTAGGTCATGAAAGAGTCTCCGAAAGGGTAAGACTGCTATCTTAGACTTGATCAAAACTGAGACTTTTGCTCCTTGAAAAGGTACAACAGAGATGGTGTAAGATGGAGACGCTTCAACTCTGTGTGGTGGAGGATGACTTGGAACTTCTATCCCCCTGCCTCCACCTCCCCAGTGTACTGGCACTACACGTGTGTGCCACCACGTGTGGTCTACGTGATGCTGGGGAAACCAAGTCTTCACGGATGCTAGACGAACACTTGCCAACTGAGCCATGCCCCAAGCCCTGCCACAGGTCTTTAGCAGAATGGAACAGAACCGGTTAAACAGATATGGGTGTCTCACAGGAAAGTGTCTGAAGTGTATCTCTCTAAGTATGAAGTATCTCTGTAGATAAGAAACACACAAATAGCCTAGCTGAAAAATGAGCAAAAGACATGAACAGCACATTCTTAAACAAGGGAATAGTATTATGTACCACAGAATCGACAATACGGGTTTTTTTCTAAACTATATTTTAAAATGCCAAATGTTTGCACAGACTGGAGTGGCTATCATTTTCCAGCTCTTGGGGGACCATCAACAGCAAATTGACCTCATTAGTCAAAGATCTGGCTGACTCTGTGAGTCTCCTCCTCCTCAGGAATGAAACCTGTGTCCTGCAGGTCAGGAGTGAAAGCCCGGGTGCTCCAGGAATGGCTCCAAATTATCACAGTGAGTCTTTCGTTGCCTTTAAAAAATTCTTTAGCATCTGTTTAACCAGTTCTCTATATTAAATTCCACTAAAAGACATAGTTTGGGGATAGGATGGAGCTTGGTTGACTGAGTGCTTGGTTCAGAATCCGTGAAGCTCTGGATTCTGTTCCTAGCACCATATAAATTAACTGTGATGGGGAGGGGGAGGCAGGAGAATTAGAAGTTCAAGGTCATTCTCTGGAACATGAGAGTCTAAAACCAGCCTACATGAGACTCTGTCTCTAGATAGATAGACAGATGATAGATAGATAGATAGACAGACAGACAGACAGACAGATAGATAGATAGATGATAGAGTAGATAGATGATTGATAGATAGATAGATGATAGAGAGATGATAGAGTAGATAGATGATTGATAGATAGATAGATGATAGAGAGATGATTGATAGATAGAGAGATGATAGATAGATAGATAGATAGATAGATGATTGATAGATAGATAGATAGATAGATAGATAGATAGATAGATAGAGTAGATAGAATAATGAATATGAATATCTGTCTTTTGTTTTTTGTTCAGTTCCTTCTTTGTTTCTGTTTTTTGAGACAGAGTCTCCATGTGTAAAGGAGGCTGGCCTCAAATTCAGAGACCTACTTGCCTCTAAATAAATATTTTTTAAACTCCACAATTATTGTGACATCTGTTTTTCTGACTTAATGATTCCGCCCTAAGGTAACTATCCAACAGAGCAGGTGGAAAGACTGTAAAAGCCAGAGGTGGTGGGTGACTCCAAGGAAGCTGTCTTCCAGACATAACAGGACTGATGTACATATGAACTCACAAAGACTATGGCAGCACACAAGACCCACACAGGTTCAAGCCAGACAGGGTCTCAGCACTGACAGAGGGAATGAACACAAAGGCTCACTTCTACCCAAGAAGCTATTTGCAATCGATACATGCTGCAGAAGGCAAAATCGGTTTTCTCCAGCTGAGTGTCACTGGGGACATCACCCACGTTCCAAGACAGGCCCCATGCCTAGGAGTTTGCCAACACAAAACCAACTGTATGACTTTTAGTGGGCTGTTTGTTTCTTTTTGTTTGGGCATTTGTTGCTTTATTAAGGGGTTGTTTTGTTTGTCTTGAGCTTTGTTTTGGGGGGGGTTGTTTGGTTTTGAGGGAAAGGGGTAGAGAGAGAAAGTATATAAAGTTGGGCAGGTAGGGACATGGGCAAGATTTAAGAGGGGTTAGGGGAGATGAAAACAATCAAAATACATTGTAGAAAAAGTTTTAATAAATAAAAAAGAATAGAAGACAGTGAGTGATTATGACGCCTTCTCAAGTTCACAAACTCCTTAGTTCCAGAAACCAAAGGTAATGAAATCGATTAAATGCAGAAAAAGATTTGAGTCCTACAATGAACAGAATAAATAAGGAGTGAGAGAAAGACCAAGAAGAACAATCCTATAAGGACCAAAGGCATGTTCACTGTTGCTCACAGCTGGTTGCATAAAAGCCAAGAATGGGACCAAACCAGATGTTAACCAACGGTAGAATGGATGAATAAACCATGGCACAACTCTACCATGGGAACCTGACAAGAAGGTAGAAGAACCAATTTCTGCAACCCAAGAGAGATTTGGGTGAGTCTCCAAAGCAGTGTTGAGTAGAAGAAGAGGACAACGTGTAAGATTTCAGTCCTTTGAATTCTGGAAACAAGCTATCGTGGTGACCTTGGCAGGGAGAATGACAGGGTTACAAGAGGGTTCTGGGTGCTGGGGATGTTCTAGGTCATGATTTTGGTCACACAAGCATGCTCACATTGTCAAAATTAACTGAGCTCTGCGCTCAGGAAATGTATGCTTTGCTATGCATTTGATACCCATCTGTTGACATTTGAAATATAAAATGTAAGACATTACACAAAGAGTACGCATTGGAAGTTTGCTGGATGGAGGAAACAAACTTCAATCTCTACTGTAGATTATACAGTATATAATATACATAATACAGAAGATGAGGAAAAGTCTTTGAACACCGTCTCCAAAACAGATTGAAACTTAATTGCCACTGAACAGCATGAAGGGGTGGAACCTTGGGGTAAAGAAGTCACAGAAAAGGGTACTGTCAGAGGAATGGGCTACTTTCCTCAGGAATGGGTTCCTGGGGAAGACTAAGTCAGACTTAATTTTTCTCTGGTGCGAACGTGTGTGCATGTCCTTACTGTGTGACACCCTCTGCCATGCTTTGATACAGTACGAAAGCTCTCTCCAGGCAGTGGTGCCATGCTCTTGAACTTCCCAGTCTCCAGACTTGTGTGGAACAAATCTCTGTTCTTTATAGATAATCCAGTATTGCGTGTTCTCAATGTCAGTTCTATTGAGAAAAAGGCTACACTCTGCTGATTACCGCACACAGAGGAAGGGACCCAGGCAGAGCTCCACTCCAGTGTCGGAAATACCACCCCACAGTCTCCTGCCACAAAGTAACCCACAAATACTCATGAAAAATATGACACAGATGAAGAGCTGGGCTTTCAGATCAGATAGCTCCAAGCTTGTCCCCACCAGATGCCCCCAAGCACACAGGCATCTCCTTTATTAAACCATTCAAGCTCCCCAAGCTTCAGTTTATGTATCTGTGAAATCTAGGCAGGAATAGAACATTCTCACAGAGTAGGATTGATGTGAATAACGATGAGTCTAAACCTTGCTTCGTCGGTATTTGGCACAGAGGCCTCCAACGTTCATCTTGACCACAACCGAAAATAACCAAGGGAGACAGACGGACTGCTGGAGGAGGCGGGGAAGTTCAATGCCTCCCGGATGATAGAGGGTTAATCAGAATCTGCCCTTCCAGCCCCTGAGAGAGCAAGTCCCTAAAAGCAGAGGAAACACACAAAAGTGAATGGGTTGGCATGCGTGGTGACATCGGGGCCCTGAAAGCCTCACCGAAGGAAGAAATGATATTCTGTGGAAAGCATCAAGTCAGACGGTTATAAATGAGAGCAAGCGCACAGGTCTTTCTTAATGACTAAATTTCTTTAACTAAAAATCTAATTTTATTGTGGTATAAATCATACTTTCTTGAAGTAGGGAATTAATTTGAGATTTTTCATTCACTGTTCATAACCTTTCCATGAATCTGACAGCCAAATCATTCTAAATGTCATTTAACCAATACAATGCAACGGCTTCATTCCTCGTTGTGCCCTTCCTGAATCCATTATCTCCCACTATAAAGTAGGAGAACTTAAGTAAAAAGAAATTACCATTCCAAAAAGCTGTATTTTTACTGTGCAGTTGAACAGCATAATCTTTATTTTTAAATCAATATAATGTGAGTGCTGAGTAATATTTTTCCTAATCCAGAAGTTCTCCAATGCCAAAAAAAAAAGGAGTTCGAGGGCTGTCTAAAGTGTTTGAACACAGTACTTCCCATGTCAGGCCTGGAGCCTCCCCACATCCCATGGCCATCTTGGGAACAGATATTGAGGCCCAGGAGAAGGCAGGTAGCACCTTCCCATGATGGTAGTTGTGACTCCTCAGCCAGGTTCCCAACCATGTCTGGTTAGGGGAAGAGTCTCTGGCTGTCCTTTAAATTCTTATGGGATACAGTGACTTCTGGGAAAATGTGTACCATGTGGTTTAGGAAAGGTGTGACAAGCACATTCAACTGAGAAGTGATGTTCTGGGAAACCAAGTGGAGCTCAATTTGGTCAGTGTATGCAGACTAGGTAGAGGGTAGCCCATGAAGGATGGGCCAGGACTGGGGGGGGGGTTCCCAGTGTCACTATTCTGAGCCCCCCATGACAACTCCTCCATCCAGCCACAGAGGGGCTGAGGGAACTGCTGGCATCAGGATTCCTCAGCCTCTAACTTCCAGAAGATGCTACAAAAGGAAACCCACACACTCAGCTTCTAAACCACAGCGTGTGGAGGAGACAGACACCTCTTTACCGCTGCCACTCCACCATCAAGTTTCTCCTAACGGAGATGCTCTCAAAACCAAGGCTGTTTTAGCAAGCATTCTTGCACCTCCTCCACGGATTCATTTTAATTCTAAAAACTCCACTCCAACCACTTTCATTTTCACTAGCAAGATACTGTTCTGCAATTAAAATCTCCTCCTGGACTGACAGCAGACAGCTAAATAAAGCAATGTCTTGTGTGGCATGTGTTCCATGACTGGCTCCCCCTCACTGAGCAGGCACAAGCATTTTGTAGAATTGCTCTCATTTGGGTGGCTGAATTAGAGGCAGGAGGAAAGCCACCTCATGGGGAGGCTTCCCAGCATGTGTGTCTGAAACCTCAGAGCCAGGTGAGCAAGCAGCCTGGAGAGTTAGCTTTAAACTTGAGATTAGAGCCAGGCTAAAGAATAAAGATGGCAGGAGGGGCTAGGGAGATGGCTTAGGAGGGCACGTGCTTGCCGAGCAAGCCTGAGGACCTGAGTCCAAAGCCATAGCAGCCATGTAAAAGGCAGGCATGGTGCACATCTGTAACCTCAGCACTGGTGGGTTGGAAACAGGTGAATGTGGTGTCTCCCCGGCCAGCCAGTCAAGCTGAAAAGGTGAACTCCAGGTTCAGAGAGAGAACCTGTCTCATACAGTAAGGAATGGTAGAAGACAACACCTAACACCAATATCTAGCCTACACATACTCACACATTCTCACACACACACATATACACATACACACACACACACATGCATATACATACATATACCACATGCTAGATAGACAGACAGACATGATGGATGGATGGATGGATGGATGGATGGATGGATGGATGGATGGATGGATAGATAGATAGATAGATAGATAGATAGATAGATAGATAGATAGATAGATAGATAGATAGAATAGGTAGATGAGTAAGGATAGAGGTGATAGGTAGGTAGGTAGGTAAGTAGATAGGTAGGGAGAGAGCTGATAGGTAGGTAGATAGATGGCAGGCAGGCAGGTAGATGGATAGATGATAGATAGATGGATCGATGGCAGGTAGGTAGGTAGTTGATAGTGTCTTAGGGTTACTATTGCTGTGATGAAACACCATGACCAAATACAACTTGGGGAGGAAACAATTTATTTCACTCACATTTCCATATAACAGTTCATCATCAAAAGCAGTGAGGGCAGGAACTTAAACAGGGCAGGAACCTGGAGGCAGGAGCTGATGCAGAGGCCATGGAGGGGTGCTGCTTACTGGCTTGCTGCCTGTGGTTTGCTCAACCTGCTTTCTTATAGAACCCAGATCCATCAGCCCAGGGATGGCACCACCCACAATGGGCTGGGCCCTCCCCCAAGAATCACTAATTAGTAAATGCCCAACAGGCTTGCCTACAGCATGATCTTATGGAGGCATTTTCTTAATTGAGGTCCTCTCCTTTCAGATGACTTTAGCTTGTGTCAAATTGACATAAAACTATCCAGGACAGACAGACAGATAGATGAGGATTTTTTTTTTCTGAGAAAGCGGACATCTCCTGCCTTCTCCATTCATACAGAACCTACTCAAGTATTCAAGAAAGTGCCAAGCCACAGGGCTCCTGAGGATGTCACCTAGAGAAGGGTTCAGAGTTCATCTCCTTCCTCACGAGGGACAAGGCCAAAGAGGCTCTCTGGAGTTAGGGAGCAGTGTGTGAACTCCTGGGGCCCCTGCCTTAAAGCCAGGTCAGTGTGGGAAGGTGGAGGTGGTAAGTGGAGACATTAAGATGCTGGGGGAGCTAAGGGAGTTGGAATCACATCACAGACCCTGGCACTTGTCCATCAGCCCTGCCCACAGGCTGCCCGGGTAGACGAACCCTGTCTTGCTTACACACTACCACAGGAGTCCAAGGGCTAAAGGGGGGAAGCTGAGCCTGGTCATGTGAGCAGAGAACGTGTAATTCTCTCGCACTTTGAAGCTAAAACACAAACAGGAAGGTGAGCAAATTCTGTGTGCCTTCTGTTTCCTAACCACGAATGCACCGATGTAAATCAATCAGAATTCACGTAACACTGGGAAGGCTAAAATACCCAAGCCAGAGAATCTGAAGGGAGGTTTGCCAACACACACACACACACACACACACACACACACACACACACAGAGAGAGAGAGAGAGAGAGAGAGAGAGAGAGAGAGAGAGAGAGAGAGAGAGAGAGAGAGAGAGCGCGAGCGAGCCTGGAGATGTAGCTCAGTTCACACAGTGTGTGCCTAGCATGCACAAAGTCCTGGGTTCCATCCGCAGCAACAGATCAACTGGGTGTGATGGTACATGCCTGCAATCCCAGTGCTTGAGAAGTAAAAGCAGGAGACTCAAGGTCATTCTTAACTATTTAGAGAATTTGAGGCTATCCTGGGCTATATGAGATCGTCTATTCACCCCCACCCACCCCCCAAAAAAAACTCTGACTTTTTTTAACTCAAAGCAGTTTCTTTATTGCTGAGGTAATTTTCTGACTTTACCATAAAAAATAACTAATGTGATAAACCCATGAACAGCATTCCAGAGAGCACATCTGGGAACATCAATTCTGCTAGCTTTGTAAGAAAATCCGGGAAGTTACTCGGGCCCTCCAAGTCTCCGATGGGTCAGAGCAACCTGTTTGATTAGCTGCTGCTCTGTCCACTGTAGACTGTGAGGGTGCCACCCAGGAGGCTTTCGATCCAATTCACTTATCTGTGCAATGGGAAACAGGACCCAGCCAATATGAAGTTGGAGATGGCTCAGAAACAAGGGCAAAATCCAGAGACTTTCCTGTCAGGGATTTCTGAGTGATCAGTGAAAGGGAAAGATATCACACTAAAGAGAATGGGATCTGTGGTGGTTTCTAGAATCAGAAAGAAAAGGTATGGGTGATTTGTCAGGCCTTTAGGAAAAAGATGATCTGAACATTCATATTCACATTCCAAAGTAACAGAGGGAGTAGGGAGTGGGTAAAGCTCTGGCTGGGCAAGAGTGAGAATGCTGGGCAAGCATGCTGGCCAGGCTATAATCCCAGCACCTGGGCGACAGAGACAGGAGTTCAGGCCAGCTAGACTAGCCAAATCGATGAGCTCTGGGTTCAAGAGACTCTGCCTCTTGTACTGAGAGATCCTGCCTCAATACAAGATGGGGATGATTCAGGGACACATTTAACATCACCCTATGGTCTCTTCACACACATGCATGGGTATCTACATGTATCCACATACGTGTGAACATACCTCCCACAGTGGAGGGGCTGTGGGGGAAGACTGAGCCTTGTGCAGTTGGTAATCCTAGCTACTCAGGAGATAAAGGCAGGAGGATGGCAAGTTCAAGGCTACTGAGTGAATTCAAGGCCACCTTGAGCAACCTCGTAAGACCCTATCTCAAAATAAAAAGTAAACCTGTCATGGTGGTGCACACCTTTAATCCCAAGAACTTGGGCTGAAACAGGGGGATCTCTGTGGGTTGGGGGTCAGCCTGGTCTACATAGCAAGTTCCAGGACAGTCGGGTCTCTGTAGAAAGACCCTGTCTCAATAAAACAAACAAAAAGTGGGCCTTTACCACAGGTAAAGCATGTGTTTAGTATGTGTAAGGCCCTCCCCAGATTTACAGGAAAAAAAAAAAAACAGGTAAAATGCAAAGAGTTAGTGATTTGAAGTTGTAGATATCTGTAAAGCTTTATACAGTAATGCTGTTTGCTTACACTTTAAAAAGAAGGGCTAGCTCCTTATTGGAGGCCGTCTTCCACAGCAAAGGTAGAGTCAACCATACTGCAGCACAGGGAACCACTAACTCGAATTGGATGGAATCGATCACACTCTCCAATCCATCACTCCCCACCCCCCCATCAGAAACCAGGGCCTGAACAGTACTACTGAAGGACCAGAGTGAGGACAGACAGGCATTTGACACTTGTGTCTCTCTGACAACCCAACAAATTAAAACCTAATGATCATTCTGACAAGAAAAGTAACCCATGTCTTCCT
The DNA here is from genome assembly GCF_007827085.1 of Peromyscus californicus insignis. Classification (NCBI taxonomy): domain Eukaryota; kingdom Metazoa; phylum Chordata; class Mammalia; order Rodentia; family Cricetidae; genus Peromyscus; species Peromyscus californicus. Next base: position 70,530,179 of record NW_026294551.1, read on the forward strand.
AGAAGAAGTAATCACTATGTCCAGGACTATCATAACAGTCCACAGCCTGAGGCTCTAATACGGCAACCCAGGGGATCTCACCACTCAAATGTCATTTCCACCAATACGAGGCGGGCCTGGCAAGACACAGGCAGCCTGTGCAGAACCTCTCACCTCACACAGCCATGCCTGTACCAGACTATAGCACTGAGTACAGCATCTGCCCATCCTGTGGTCCACAGGTCCTTCAGCCTCAGTATGAGATCTAAGGCTCCAAATACATCATGTTATATCACAGAAGGAAATCAAATTATTTATAGTTTTTTGGTTTGTTGTTTGTTTTTTGAGACAGGATTTCTCTGTATAGTCCTGGCTGTCCTGGAACTCACTTTGTAGACCAGGCTGGTCTTGAATTCACCGAGTTCCACTTTTCTCTGCCCCCTGAGTGTTGGGATTAAGGGCATGCACCACCACTGCCTGGAGAAACCAAATTATATTAAGAACTTCACTTAAGTGAGTTTTCCCACCAGACTTGAGGGACACACTCTTGACTATCATTTTGTTTTTGTTTTTAAACAGGTCAGTACTATATTACCTACTTGAGAAGCTTTTTGGTTTAGTTTGTTTGGGGATGTTTTTGTTTTGTTTTGGAGATAGGGTTTCATATACCCAGGCTGGCCTCGAACTCATTATGTAATGAAGGATGACCTTGAACTTCCTATCCTTTCGCCTCCACACCTCTGGAGTGCTGGGATTATAGGTGTGCACCACCAGGTTGGGTTTAAGTGGTACAAAGGATCAAACACAGGGCTTCGTGCACATGAGACGAGCACTCTACCTTCAGACCTGTTTGGAAAGCTCTGTACCCATTGAGCAAACAAGTAAGCATCATCATCCCCCTGCCAGGCCTTGCTCCAGCAGTGGAAGTCCCTTGAAGAATCAAGGCCACCAGGTAGACATCTTGGGAAGGAGAACAGAGAGCAAGGACAGTTGTGCCCAGGAAGGAGAAGGCGGGAGTTCGAGTCTTAACTCTTCATGTAGGATGCCCTCTAGGGACCACCCAACAGATGACACAATAGCACCAACTTGTTCAACAGGATGTTCTCAACTACCAACCACTGTTTGGTTCTGCCAGCAGGGAGCCCAAGATGAGGCTTAGAACAACCTGTGCCCAGGAAATTAAGAGTGTGCTGGGCAGGGCAGGGGGTGTCCTCGGGCCTGACTCTATTGTCTATTCTTGTTTTCATACATGGGGTAAGAGGTCACCCTTATACAGATGACCTGACATAGATACAAATTGTTTCCAAGTCCTGGTAAGTGGGGGTTGGATGACACTGGCTGAACCTGTGAGAAGGTGAGCCAGCAGGGAGAGGGTGGTACAGACCAGTGTAGACACCAGCAAGAGTGGTGTCTGTTTGGGCAGGAGAAAGGCAAATATATCCAGAGTGGCCGATGTCGAAGGGCAAGAGTGCATTCTTCCCCAGGCGAGATTCTAAACCAGAAATCGCCATCTTGCTCAGAAACAAGTCTCTGTCCCTCTGTCCTCCTTGGCCAGTGTCCCCTCCAGCTTCCTGAACACCTCCATTTATTCTTTCCTTTCATTTTGAGATAGGGTCTCCTATAGCCCAGGCTGGCTTCAAATACTCTATATAGTCAAGGATAGCCTTGAACTTCTGATCCTCCTGCTTCCTGCCAATTCTAGGACCCATGGTTGGCTCTTTAAGTGCCAGCAGTCGTCCACTTGAAGAAGAGTGCTAGGCTCACAGGTATGTAGCACCATGCTGGATTTAGGCATTGCTCAGGGTTGAAGCTGGGGCTTCTTGCGTGCTAGGCAGGCCTCTGCCTTCTGTTTTTTGGGGTTTTTTTGGTTTTTCGAGACAGGGTTTCTCTGTGTAGCTTTGCGCCTTTCCTGGAACTCGCTTTGGAGACCAGGCTGGCCTCGAACTCACAGAGATCCGCCTGGCTCTGCCTCCCGAGTGCTGGGATTAAAGGCGTGCGCCACCACCGCCCGGCAGGCCTCTGCCTTCTGAGGTACAGTCTGCTTCTCACTCCCTTGGGTCTGCAGGCGTGTTTCCACCAAGCCCTGCCCTTTTATTTCCCCAGGAACTCTCTCCAGGACACAGCTCTCAGCAGGGTCTCTCGACAGAGCTCTTGGTGAGTTTCCTAAGCAGTTAGTTTACAATTTCCTTCACAATAGTATATTCATCCATTCAAGAACTATAGCTGTCTCCAGATATATGTACCGGGACAGCCACAGCCACAGTCCCCATGAAGATCCTAATGTCATGCAGAAACAGGCACCCAAGAACCAAAGGAGACAAATCACCCCATGATGGGAAGCACCACATTTTGAGAAGGAAGAGGGGCACGAGCTAGTCCCAGGGACTGGGGATGGGAAGGACACTATTTCAGACAAGGTAGGCAAGGAGGTCCTCACACAGGGCCTGTGCTGCAAGAGAAACCCACTCCACCCGAGTGCCTAATGCTCCTGGACTGCTCCATCTCTCCTCCTGTCCACCAGGCAAGCTTCCCTCTCCAGGATCTTCTCTCACCTCCGGTTCTTGTTTATGGTTCCCAGACCATGCTGTGGGATGGAAGGAAGGGAGGACCTATGGAACTTAAAGTTGAGAGCCCGCAGTGGGTCCTAGATTTGGTAGAGAACTGTTTCCAATCGGCCGAGCCCTCCCCATGTCTACCTCCTTCAGCCTGGGGGAGCACTGACTCCCACCTCATCCTGGGAGCATCTGCCTCACCTGCCTTCTGTCCAGACTTGATGAACTTCATTGTTGTCTGAATAAATCACTGGGGTGGCTCAGGAAGAGAACCACCTCCCCCATGCTTTGACTAGAAGACACTTTCACTGCACCACCCTAACACTTATATTAAATAATGGAACTTAAAGTTGTTTAAATTAAATGAGTTATATTTAATTAAAAAGCCTGTAAGGCACAATAAGGCTCTTTTTCAATTTTCTTTCACAACTGAGTCCAAAGGAAGAAAAGCACCAGGGGTCAGCACAGCTGGGCTGATATTTACTTAGGACCTAGCCCATCTGAGAACATCAGCAGCCATTTCCCAGTCCTCTCTCCGAGCCCACATGGGAATCTCTGGGGACTCTAGTGTCCTTACCTGAGGAGGGTGTCAAGGGTGGTTTTTGATGACTTAGGAACCTGCATAAAGTACACAGGGTCACCACTCGGCTAACATGTGCCAGTTAGGGAGCCAGCCATCATGTCACCCACACATCCTCAGCCAGCACCCTGTACTTGGCGCAAATGCATTAGAGCTCTACCCGATCCCAACAGCGTAGCTGACCTTTCCCGAAGAGCATCCCTCACAACGCACAAGGCAGAGGGAAGAGGGCACTCTGTCTGAGTTTCTCTCAGCTAACACCATGCTTCCCAAACAGGCACCATGGCAGGCAGCCCTAGGCACACTCAAGTACTGTGTACCCAGTACCTAGCCTAGCAGCCAGCCTGAAGGAGGTGCTGACCAGGGTATCTGGGTCTCTGGGGGTAGAGAACAGCTGTTATGCTGCAGCCAGTGGCCAGTGACTGGGAGGGACAAGGCAGAGAAAGGCTTCATCGGTTGGAACAGCATAAATATGAATCACCCACACTCACCAGAGCTGTTCTTATCCCAGGCCAGTGTGCCATCCATGACCTACTCTCACATTCTGTGAACCTGCTGGCTCTATGCTTTAACCCATGTGAATGCTGGGGTTCCTTGTCCCTGGTGTTGTAGGTATGAGTACTCAGTACGTCCTGGGTCCTGTAGAGCCTAGGGTATCTCTGGCTGCCCTCAGAGTGGTCTTCTCCGTTGTCACTCCAGGAAACTCTGACCACTCACCAGTCCTGTCCTTCAGTCATCCACATGAGGTGGGGATAGTCTGACAGGGCCACCATCCCATTATCACATCTTGGACAAATCTTGTGCCTAGTGTGTCTGAGTGAGTCTGCTCCCTGCCTTCAGGGAGGGGACCGGGGTCCACACAGGAGCTCCTCAGTGAAGACGATCCTCTAGGCTGTGGTTCCTCCACACAAGAGTTCCTCCACACAGGCACTAATTCCCATGAGGCTGCTTCATACTGGAGCGAATGTTTACAGCATCTCCCTCAGGAAAGAGCTCTCCAATGCAGGGACTCCCCCTACACGGGGACTCCTTCCTGCAAGGGCTCCCACATAGAGGGGCTCTTCCAAACAGGGGCTAATCAACATAAGGGCTCTTCTACACTGCAGCTAATTCACTCAGGAGTTCCCCCATGCAAAAACTCCCCCACACAAGGGCTCCTCCATGCAGCAGCTAATCCACATAGGGGCTGATTTATACAGGAGCTTCTCCATGTGGGAGCTCTCCACATAGCCCCTCCCCACAAGCACCCCACGCAGGAGCTAATCCACATAGGGGCTGATTTATACAGGAGCTTCTCCATGTGGGAGCTCTCCACATAGCCCCTCCCCACAAGCACCCCACGCAGGAGCTAATCCACTTAGGGCTGTTTCACATGGGTGTTCCCACATGCAGGCTCCCACACACAGGGGCACCTGTAAACAGGAGCTAATCAACACAGGGACTAATTTCCCCAGGGCTTCCTCCACACTCAGGATCTGCTCACTCCTCCATGTAGGAGCACCAGGCTTGCCTCTGACTTACCTCCACAGCCTCTTTCCTCTCTCCAGTGGCCCATGGAAAAGGCAGCAAACAGCACTTTCCTGCAGGAGGGTCCTGACCCACCAATGCCTTTATCTGACAGTCAACAGCTTGGTTGCTGAGGCTGGGAATCTTCCCTCCCCCAGGTCAAGGCTGCAAGGTCTCCCTTTCACCATCATTCTTCAGGGATTTCTCAAGGCCACAGCTCTAATGTAGAATTAGAAGACTGCACACCATCACACATAGATCTCTCCCAAAGCTGATGCCTTCCCTGCAGACACAACAATGGCCAGACCGGGCTAGGTCCCACCCCACCTCAAGAGAAGCTGGGGAGTCCCTGCAGGTATCTTGAAGAAGATGCAAACACACAGCCCAGGGGAGGTTCATTCTCAGAGTGTCCACAGTACCTATCTGGTGGACTCATTCCCATCCCGGGGAAAAGACAAGAGAAAGATGTGGGGGTGAGGGAGGAGGGAGGGTGTAGCAGGGGTGTGGTTGTATGAGTGTGTGCATATTGGAGAAAGCCAAGAGGCTGTGCCCAGGCTGGCCCTGGGAGACTCTCTTGAACTCTGTTGCCTCCTCTCTTCACTTTGTGCCATCAGATGCGCCCTTCCTCACATGGGGAATACGTGCCGCGAGGAAATGCGGGCAGTATCTTGGAGCACAAGCTGGGCAGTTGGACAGGCAGGTGCAAACCCTGTTCCAATGCCATGCAGGCAGACTCCGGCAGCTCACACCAGCCCGCAGTCTCGGCTGCCAAGTGTGTAAGAGTAACCCAGACCAGAGCCCCCAGGTAGTCTTCTGAGAAACCAAGAAGTGATGGCCAAGAGCTTTGACAAGACAGAAGCTGTTGGTTCGTGCTATGGTCTCCAGCTGTGGGACTGGAGGGAGTCCATTGTAGGAACTGGAATTCCCTTCGGAGTCCCCCTCTGACCCTGTTAAGGGATGGTTAAGAATGCTATTCAGTCCCAGGTCTGAGCTGAAGAGCTCATACCCCCATTATCCCATCCTGAAGATGCCCTGCTTTTCCTCTTCCTTGCAGTCCTGACTCCACAGATACTAGACATCACAGCGGAAAACAAGCCCCTAGCACACCAAGGCCTTGTACCTGTCTGGAAGCAGAGCTGAGCCTTAGAGCTGGGCCATGGCTATCCGGCCTACTTACCCCCAAACCAGCTCACTCACCAGGCTGCTACCAGCACCAGCAGGGCTGTGGCTCACCAAGAAAATGCGTGTGGTTAAGTCATGACTCCCCTGCCCTGTGACCTTCTCTTACCAAGAACTCCCACTACACTTCAAAGGAGCTGCTCTGAGGCACTGCCTGAAGCCCAGGATGTGTGACTCTCAACCACGTGACCACACCAACCCCTGATGCTTGCTCCCATTTAGTCTACTTGATGGGGAGGATATGGCCACGAGTGGTATTACAACCGCTTTTGTGTTGCTGTAACAGAAGACCTGAGACTGGGTAACGTGAAATGAGCAGAAATGTCTTGACTTCATGTTCTGGAGACTGGGAAGACTCTGACCGCGAGGCTGGCTACAAGGAAGGGCCTTCTTAGCACATTATCCCATGGTGGAGGTGGAAGGAGCAGAGGCAGTGCCAGAAAGCAAGAGACAAAATTCACAGCCTCGGGGGTCTTTGCTAATCACATTGGCTCATTGCATAAGTGTGCAGCCCCCATGAGCCAAACACCTCCCCTTGCACCCCATTTCCTAACACTGTGGCATTCAAACAGTGTTGAAACTTCCAAAACTTGTTTATGGGGAAACACACTCCAACTTTTGTACAGGCCTTGGAAGTGGGAATGGGCATCAGGAAGAGGGGCGGGGTCAGTGATGATGGGCAGGATGAAGAGCTCAACTCTACAGAACTCATCTTTGTCAGAGCTTAGCTCATGTTTCTCTGATGCCCAAGGCTGGCTCCCCAGGCTCCACAGGTCCTTTCTCCACAGTGACCTCTCCCAGCCTCCACCAGAGCTATCCACCTTACATTTGCACTGTCCTCGGAGCTCCTGAACTCTACCTCACAAGCTGGGGCTTGCACACCGGCCAACGTGGTCACTGCTTCACCAGGCTCACCCCATGAGTTTCTCACTCCGAGATCTAATCACACAAACCAGACCTGGAGTGAGACAGACCATAGCCCAGGGCTGGAAGTCCACGTGCCAGCAGAGACAAGGTGACATGCTCTCAGGACATAGCAAGGCAGCAGAGCCAGGCTTTCTGGCTTTGTGGAAAGAGGACAAGCAAGAGGAGAGACTGGAGGGGAGAAGTGGTTCAATTGAGAAGACAGAGGAGAAACAGACTGCCACTGACCAGTGCGCTCAGCCCCCTGCGGCCTCCTGCTGCTCATTCTAGAGAATGTCTGGGTCCTTCTACCACCCAAGCACTTAATCAGATAGTCCAGTTCCTGGCTGCCAATAGGTCCCTGATGGACTACTTGGACAACAGGCTCAGAGATGTCCACCTGGCCAGTTTCTTTCCCCTCCTCCTCCAGTAGGTATGTATGGTTGTAATTCATGACTGATCAACATCGCCAACCCAGTTCTCAGCTCCACATATAGCCCTCCACTTCCTCAAGGGTCCTCTGCAACCCTCACCTTGCCCAGCATCTGCATGCCACCCCACACACTGCTCACTAAACTCCCTCAGTTCTGGATCAGAGACTCCAGGCCCGAGGGTGGGTCTGAGCTCTGAACATTCTCTAATGATATTTTCTCCTTTCTCCTAACCCTGTAGAGAGCTCTTGGCCTAGGAACGGGAACAAAAGCTTCCTGTACAACACAGCTCATGATCAGTTTTACTCTTGATACAAGAGCAGCCCCTCCAAAGGGTGGAGCTTTGAATTTTAATACTCATTTCCATTTAGAATATATAAGGAGTCACAGATAAGTCTGCCCCAGTCCACATGGTCTTAGAGGTGTTTCATTCCTCCGAAGCAGCTATCTACAAGCACTTGAGCCAGGAGACCCCTGGCCAGGGTGGGATTCCTCAGACTCAGGATATGGTGTACATTATGGCAGTTTGGAGTACTGGGATATAATGGTGTGTGCTGCCCTGGGGTATAATGGTGGGCAGTACCCTAAGCAAAATGGAACAGAATGGTAAGGAGCAGCCATTTCCTCCCCACAGCCCACCCAAGTCCCCTGAGCAGACCTAGGAGTCACCGAGTCAATAAGAACACAGCCTTAGGGTAAATGTCTCAGAGGGGTGTGGTGCTGGTAGACAAGCTCTGGGGTAGGAGAATAGGGGTGTTAGGATTTGAAACACCCCAGGGGGCAGCTGCATGCTGCACCATGCTCACCCTACGCAGGTGACACTCAAGAGATGCCAGCTTCCTCTAACCCCTCTCCTTCCCACCGTCAAGTATCCAGAGCAGCTGAGCCATGTGCCAAAACAAAACTTCAACCGTGGACAGTCCCAACACCTCCCGTGTCCTGGAGAAGGGACATGGGCATCCTGTCCTGGGAGCTGGAGTGGGGATGCAGGAGGCAGCGGCCACTTTCTTCTTTATTACTTCATAAATAAACCTAATTTTCTTGAGGCTAAAGTTGAGCACTTAATTTAGGCATTACATCTTTTCTATCTTAGAAAAGATCATTAACATAGTTGCTTAATTCTGTCTGTGAACTCAGACTCCATTCTGCAACAGTCTCTGACTCCCCTCCCCCACATTCCAATAATCCTCAAGCTCTTGGGATGGAATCATAAAGCCTGTTTCTCTTGGCCATTTGGCTGAGCTTAGCTAGGGCACACATAGCTGGGTGCTCATGAGAGACCTGTTGCTTATTTAGATTTAAGACACAAGGTATTTCCAGTTGGCCAGGGTAACCCACAGCTCACATAGGGTCTATGAGAGATCAGCCTTAAAGTTCTCCTTTGTGACAAAAAGACATAATACCACACTGTGCATGAGGCAGAGAAGTCATTCTTCAAGGTCATGGGCTGACATGAAGACATCAGCCAGTGTGTCGACCAAGCAGAGGAGAGCAGAGGAGAATACAATGACCCATGGAGCATATCTTAGCTGGTGATGTATCTCAGTGGTAGAGCACTTGCCTAGCATGCACAAGGCCTCTGTATTTGTGAGGATGGGGATGGCTTAAGTAGCCAGATATGGCAGAATCAGAGGCAGGAGAATGACCACAAGCTTGAGGCTGGCCTGGTCTACCCACAGGAAGTCTATCTGCCTGGAATGAATGCTCCCAAGAGCTTCAGCAGAACCATAGAACATTAGGTCTTTTCTGCAGGGAAAGTTTTCAGTTGTGGTTTTAAATACCAGGAAAATAAATAGGAAAGGAATTCTCCTTCCTTTAACTAGAGAAGCAAGCTTTAAATGACACAGAACTCAAACAAGGTTTTAATTGTAACCCAATTGTCGTGGCATCAAGAAAGCCATCATTTCAGACACAGTAGTGCACAGCTATAATCCCAGCTCTTAGCCGGCAGAGACACGGTAGGTTTGACTTCAAAGTCAGTCTGGGCTACATGGCAAGACCATCAAAAAGAAAGTCCTAGCACTTGAGAGGCAGAGGCCAGCAGGTTTCTGCTTCAAGCAGGGTTCAAGGCCAGACATGGCTGTACAGTAAGCTCCTGTCTCAAAAGCAGAAAAGAAAACAGAAAGACAGCTAGTCCTGGTCCTCCAACCCTCATTTGGTTTATGTGGCATAAGGGATCATATCCAGGACCTTGTTAGTGCTAACCAAGCATACACCCTACCAAAAGAGCTAGCTTCCCAGCCCAGGAGAGGAGATAGGTTCCCCAGCACTTTCTATCTTCCTGGCAGAAGAGAACACATTGAGGACTTGACCCTCTCTCTCCAAAAGGACAGATGACAGAAGGCACCCACTCGAGCACCTCCCATTTAGTACCAACATGCTGACTCCCTCTGTAGTTTCTCTGAACGTCTCCTGCTCAGAGAACAGGGACTGATGCATGCTTCATCGTAGGATTCCATTTCTGGAGCTGTACCCACTACCTCTTCTGTGGGTAGTGGCAGGACAAGGCCCAGAAGCCTCAGAGCAGAGACCCCGGCAATGGAAGCAGAAAGACAATTGCTCTGCCTTGGCAGGATGGCAAAGGAGAAGCCACCATGCGGGTTCTTAGGATCAGACTGGCACCAACATCCTTCTCTCAATGGGAAGCTGGCATGATAACTCGAAAGTCATGGAGGATAAACCAAGTCGACCACTGGGGCTTGGCAAAGCTGCTGATACAACTTTCCCAAGAGATAGAAACCCACAGCCCCGTTTACAGTGCATGGTCTAATGTCCCAATGACAAGGGTGCAGAGCCTCCTAGAGAGGCTCAGATTATTTAGCTGCAAAGGCAAAAATAGCTGGATGCATAAATTAAGAGGAAGAAAAATAATGGCTTTCTGTGAACTCATAAATGCTCATTTTCCTGGGTCATAGAACTTTTCAAGGCCAATTAAAACTCTGTCAACCATGGTGTCAAAATGCTGAAGGGAATATAGTCCACCCACAGAGAGGGCGGGCTCGTTGGGAGTGATGTGATGAGGAGCACAGGCAATGATGTATGTCCCCTGTCCAAGGATACAGTAAAAACAAGACCCCAAACAGTGTCAGCCCAGCTACTGTAGTCTCTGAACAGCTGTGGACATAGATGGGGTGAGACACCAGTATGGGTACATGGTGGTGGGTAGGTCTGTGGACATACTGGGGGGACTGGGGTGTGACCACCTTCAGCATCTGTCTTAGTTTCAGATCTTGTTGCTGTGATAAAACACGTTGACAAAAGCAACCTCGGGGACAAAGGGCTTATTTTAGCTCATAGTTCAAGGTGGAGGCCATCAAGACCGAGGAAGTCAAAAGCAGCTGCCACATTACTTCTGAAGTTAGAAGACAGCAATGGACGTACGCAGCTGCTGCTCAGCTGTCCTCCTCAAGCTCTCAAGTCCCCTGCCCAGGGAACGGTCCAACCCACAATGAAGATGAATCTTCCCATATCAATTAGCATAATCAAGATAATCTCCCACAGGCATGCCCCTCTCCCAAGAGATTCCAGATTCTCCCAAGTTGATAATAACCCTAGCCATCACAGCAGCCACTGAGAACTGCCTCCCAAAGGACTTAAAATCACCAACAGACTAGCCAGGAAGGAGCTCACCTGGGACCATCCTTCTCACATGGGAGCTTGGAGGAAGTAATGGCAACACCTCTATGCTTTTCTGCCCAACATCCCCCGGAATGGAAAGGCCCTGCCTTGCCAGGAGATTATGAGAAACACAGACTCAGGACCCAGTCAGACCAGCTGCATCTCAGAAGGCCCTGGGCTGTTGCAGTACATAGAAGCTCAGGAGGTACTGGGCCAGGGCACAGTCCACACTCCACTCTGCAAGTGGAGACACACCTAGGAGGACTGGCTGCCATGCTTCACCTTGAAAACTGTAGGCATACTTATCTGCCTGCAGGTGGGAGGCTGTGCCAAGCACCCAGTCTGGGCCATTGACTGTTCAGACAGAGAAGTTGTTGTTTGTTTGTTTGTTTGTTTGTTTTTCCCATGCCCACAGTCAGGGCAGAGGCAGGGTAAGTAGAGATGTGGAAGGATGGACCTCACCCTCCACAGGTGATCAACCTTCTTCCCTGGGACTCTCAGAAGGACTTTCCTAAAAAGGTGGAAAGCACTGCTGGGAAGCCAGTAAGACATGTAACGATAATGAACTGCTTTGAAACTATTACTACTCCAATCTAGCAGTCCAAGTGCTCCTGAGGGCCCAGCCTGACCACATGTAGGAAGCCTGCAAAGGGGCAGGTCCAGTTAGGGACATGAGGTGTCACCAGCAGTCTATATGGCCCATGGCTGTAGAAAGGGGAAGGGTCCAACCAGCCAGTATAGAGTACCCCTGGGATAGATTGGTCAACCAATTGCACCTTACATATTTGCTCCTCAGAGACTTCCCCTTAGAGAGCTGCTAACGCTGAGCACATGGGTTTGACCTCCAAGCCTAGGACTGGTCTGTAAGCCCTGGGGTACAATTTTAAAGGGACCAGTGCTGTTCTACATGGGTGGTTGTGCAGTGCATGACAACACAGCTCTTAGAACCAAGTAAAGTGCATGAAGGATACAGATGGCTATAGACAGGTTCCCTGTCCATCCCTGAGTCCAGCAGTTAGGTCAGACACAGGTGCTGGGGCTCAGCACCCAGGGCTCACTGAGGGAGCCCACAAATGCCCACCCTGCAAGAACAGGGCTGTCCTCTGGGAGCTGCTGCTTTGTCTGTCACTCGCCCTACTCTTTAGAGTTCTCAGTACCTATCACATCAAATCCTTCCCCGAAATGTCTGGAACCAACGATGGCTTGCATCTGGGATTTGGGAGGATTTGAGAACATTGGAACCCATATAATGATCTCTTTGAGGCATGGAACCCAAGTCAAAACATGAAGTTCACTTATTTCTTATACACATAACCTGCAGAAAATTTTGAAGATTTATTTGTTTTTAATTGTGTGTGTGTGTGTGTGTGTGTGTGTGTGTGTGTGTGTGTGTGTGCACGTGAGTGCAATGCCAGAGACATCTGATCCCCTGAAGCTGGAGTTAACAGGGAGTTGTGAGCCAACCCACATGGGTGCTGGGAATGGAATTTGGGTCCTCTGCAAGTACAGTGTGTACTCTTAGCCACCGAGCCAGCTCTCCTGGCCCTGCAGTAATTTTGTATGATATTGTCAGGGTGCCTACATTTTTGACCACAACCTGTCACATGAAGTCAGGTGTGGGTTTTCTATTTGTGGAGTCTTATTGGTCCTTAAATGACCTGTCATGTTGGATTTCAGATTTGGGGTCAAGGATGATCAGCTTATCTTGGCCATGATGTAAGATGGGGAAGAAGCGCAATGTGATAATATTTTAAGATGGCAGTGAATTCTACTCCAGAATTGTTTCTTTTGAATCCAGAGCGTAATTAGCATTCCAGGCCACATCTTGTTCCTCAGCTGTTATTATAAAGAGGCATACCCTGCAGCTGCATTTCTAATCCACATCCGTAAAGCAGCAAACTCCTGGAAGCTATTTTAACTGCAGTCTTTGTACAAGAAACAATAATTTACTAAAATTTACATTGGCTCTAATTGCTTTCAAAATACATGTTTGTGTGCATACTGGTGCACATGCGCATGCGTGCACGCGCACACGTGTGTGTACACACACACACACACACACACTCATCCATTGGTCATTTAATCTTCATTTACTCTCAGGGGAATGAAATACTTGTAATAACTTTAAAGACAAGTCAAACCTTATTAATGCTTCCCAAGAACCTTAGAAAATCTTGATAATATTTGGAAGCATTGCTGTCAGGGAGAAAAGCTGGGCAGGTCTTATTAACAGGCACTCCCCTGCCAGCTGCATGTCTCACAAGCATCGACAAAAAAAGCCATGTGTCTGCAATCCCAGTGCTGGGGAGCTAGAGACAAGAGGACCATGGAGGCTTGCTGGAAGCCAGGCTAGTTGATGGGTGAGCTCCAGATCAATGAAAGACCCTATCCCCCCAAATAAAGCAGAGAGTGATAAAGACACCCAACACTGACTGCTAGACTACACACACACAAACATATACAGAAAAAAAATTGTTGTTTTGATTTTTACTTATTTTAGAGTCTCAGAAAACTCTATTGGTTTGGATCCTTCCCAGAAATAAGACTACCTGAGGAAAATTCTAGAAGACTTCAGTGCAGCTTGGACAGTGGGTTATGAATATATGATTAGCTACAGTTCAAAGGAGAAACTTTGATCCAGAAGCCATGCTCCTCAAGGGTGATCTTGTCAGTCAGTAAGGTGCAAGCTCAGGTGAGCCACAAGCTGCTCCCAGCTAGCAGGGGACACTGTTCACTGTCCACCATACACGGACCTGTCTGTGGGTAGAAAGGCCACCACCCGGCGGTCTCGTCTGAATTTTGGAAGACCCAAGGTGATCTATGATGGATATTGGATTTTGCATCAAGTTTTGATTGACTTAAAAAAAAAACCACTCAGCCTCCTTTTTGCTCATAAAATTAATAAGACACTGAAAGGAAGAGAAAGATGAACAAGATCAGCTTCATCTATATGCAAAATCAAAGTATCTAAGTAAAGAAAAAAGATAAGAAGGACCAATAAGGGGCCAGAGAGACGGCGCAATGGTTAAGAACACTGGCTACTCTTGAAGAGGACCTGATATCTTGGTTAGGGTTTCTATTGCTGTGAAGAGACACCACGACTCATGGCAACTCTTATAAAGGAAAATATTTAATTGGAGCTGGCTTACAGTGTCAGAGGTTGAGTCCATTATTGTCATGGAAGGAAGGATGGCAGTGTGCAGGCAGACATGGTGCTGGAGAAGGAGCTGAGAGTTCTATATCTTGATCTGCAGGCAGCAGAAGGAGACTGTGTACCACACTGGGCATAGCTTGAGCATATGAGACCTCAAAGTCCACTCCCACATTGAAACACTTCAACAAGGCCATACCTATTGCAACAAGGCCTCGCCTCCTAATAGTGCCACTCCCTATGGGCCAAGCATTCAAACACTTGAGTCTGTGGGGGCCATTCTTATTCAAACCACCATACCTGGGGTCAGTTTCCAGCACCCACATCAGGTAACTCACAACTACCTGCAACTCCAGCTCCAGGTGAGCTGATACCCTCTGGCTTCTGTAGGTTAGCTTGCATGTGGTACACAAAAACTTACTCACCCCTCCCCCTGCTCACACACAAATAAATAAAAATGAGCAAATCAATCTTTCTTTTAAAAACTTAAGTATTCAAAGTGCAAGCCCATATGTGATTAATAGTGGTCTAAGAAGGTTCTAGAGAAGGAGTAAGAACAAGAGCTTAGGTTAGAGCAGTGGTTCTCAACCTTCCCAATGCTACCACCCTTTAATACAGTTCCTCATGTTGTGGTGACCCCCAACCATAAAATTATTTTTGTTGCTACCTCATAACTGTCATTTTGCTACTTTTAGGAATAGTAATATAAACATCTGCATTTTCCGATGACCTTAGGTGACTGCTGTGAAAGGGCCATTTAACACTCCCAAAGGGGTTGTGACCCACAGACTGGGCTAGGCGATGACTGAGTAGGAAAGAACACTTGCCATGCAGGCCTGAGAATACCTGGGGCTTGCTGGCCAGCCAGCTCAGTTGAAACACTGCTGTCTCCAGGCTCAGTGAGAGACCCTGTCTCAAGGGAATAATGCAGAGAGTCATAGAGGAGGATGTCTTACACTTGCCTCTGCATGCTATATTAACAGGCACCCATACACACACACACACACACACACACACACACACACACACACACACACACACACACACACACACCAGAGGTTGGGAGGCATTCAGAACATGACCAGAGTCAGCAAGCACCTCCACTGCAGTGAATGGTCTGCTCCTGGTAGCTAAACACTGACCAAAGCCACCCTTGACTTCCATGGACTCGCCCATTCACAGCATGACCACCTCATTCATCAGAGTTAGGAGCAGGTTCAGTGAGTTAAGGCCCAGCAGAAAAGAGAGCTACGGCTGAGAGGTATGCCCAAAGGCCAGCTGTACCTGCCTCCAGGAGACTGCCTCCTTCCTGAAGTGACATTCTTGGACTTAGGAGACACAGCTGGAGCTGGGGAGGAGTTGAGGGGGCAGACAACCCCAAACAAAGAGAAGCCTGCCTCTCCTGTTGTTACACAAAGCTGAGGTGCTAACACATAGGAGGTTCTGGGTGATGTTAACTTGCCTCCTATTTACCACTAGCTAAATCCCACTTTAATTAGCTTGCCTCTTAATTGAAATAAGTGGCGCACTGAAGAGGGCCAAGGAGCCCCCCACCTTCAGAAGAGTAAGCTACCTGTAAGGCCTGTTTGCTTTCCTATGAAATATTCAAGGATGGATCTATAGGACTTAAGTGATGGTTTCCCCTTGGGATGTGAGTATAAAAATGGAGCCCTTTCCACATGGGAAATGTAGCTCTCACCAGCCCAGTCACAGCCGCCATTAGACGCTTCCCAAGCAACATTAAGGTATGTCCTTCATAGACTTAGACAGGAGCGATAGTGTTTCTACTTAATCATCGACTTGAGACAAAAGCACACTGCACCAACTTCAGCAGGAGAAGTGTGCATTAAATTACTTCCGAAACTCCCTGAAGAGTAAGGTTTGCAGGTTTGGGATTGCATGACAATTAAGTAATAAAGAAAGAGAACCCTGTGCCATTTGATCAAATAATGCGTTAATCCCAACACACACTGTGAGTGTCCCTTATCCGCTCTTCGGGTGTGTTGACTTTTTTTGGTAATTTTGACTTCTCCTTCCCCAGGAACAGACACACAGATACAGAGAAAAGGATGTATCAGTGTAAGACAATGGAAGTGGGGATGCCTGGGAGAACCCTGATAAGGACTCAGCTCCTCAAGGCTAAGAGGAAAATCCCAGGTGGTTTTAATGAAGGGGATACTCACTTTTCAAAGTTCAGCACCTACACAATGCATTTTCTGAAGATAACCTGCATTCCATATGCACTTTCAATTCATGAGGCCACCCCAAATTCACTGAGCCCGCTACCTTGAGTAGGGCTTGTGCCTGGGACACTTGAGACTAGAGATCACTAAGCAATTAGTGGTACATCCAGGCCCTCGGGGGAGGTTTCTGAGAGTAAGTTTTCCAGGCTCTTTAGAAGTATTTATATACACCTAGCATGCCATTAATCATTCTTATCTGTTCATTAAAGCTGTCTCCCTCAGGACCTCAGCTCGCCAATTCTTTCTCAGCTCAGTTCTTTTTTAGCTATATATCCTAAGAGTGGTCCATTTCCTTTAAGACATATTTTGTCATTAAAATCCTTCATGAGTTCACATGCGTGTGCCCCACCAGCTGGTCTGAATGTGTAGAATTAAGTACACATACAAGCCAGTCCTGAGAAGGGTCTCTGGGGAAGGACAAATGTGCAGTGAAAAGCACAGTTTAGGGGTGTGCTTTCATTGAGAGAGCCCGGAACCATGGCCCACCTGTGACAGTGCCTGCTGCCTCCTCCTGTCGCCTACCAAAAACGGGGTGCAATTTGAATTGACACAGTGGTACAACTGATCTAAAAGTGGAAGAGAAACCAGACACTGGAACACTGAAAAGCGATCTGTATGAAATGTCATGTCAGTAGTTACCAGACCATACCTCTGCCTGTGACTCTCCCAGAACCACATTCGGGCTTCTGCTGGCTCCATGGTCCATCCATCCCAGCACAGCTGGCAGGGAGACCCCGAGGAGGGCGAGATGTGGCCAGAAGCCTCCCGGTTTCATTTTGTCCAGTCTGTTGAGAAAATAACAAAGGCTCAGTGGGGAAGCAGCAGGAGGTCACCGCAAGTCAGGAGGGAGGTGATGCACATACAGGTTAACCTGAGGGTCTGGGCAGATGGCTTTGTTTGTAAAGTGCTTGCCATGCGCACGTGGAGACCTGAGTTTGAGCTCCAGGACCCACACAAAAAGCTGGGAATGACAGTTTGTTTCTTTAATCCCAGTGCTGGGGAGGTAGAGAAAGGTAGATCCCAGAGATTCGCTGACCAGCCAGCACTGCCTAATTGGTGAGCCACGGATCAGTGAGAAAAACTCTTTCTTGCAAAAAATCAAGATGTCTGGTTGGTGAGGAACCACAATCAAGGTTGAATTCCAGCTTCCCTATGCACATGCAGCTACACACATGTACAGCAGTGCACACACACACAAAGAATCAGATTAATCTAAGTACAAAATACAGTACAAACCCGTCTGTTTTACTTGGGAGGAGTTGCATTATTTCTGGGCCTTGGTACACTAACTCTGAAATGGGGACCATATTAGAGACCTCATTGGGGTGCTCTGAGAATTGAGATAGCTGGTACCAGGCACAGAGTAGAACTCTGCTAATATAAGCCATTAGATAGTGTCCCACCTGAAATGCCAAGCACCACCACCACATCTCCAAGGACAACCAGGATGAGTCTGCCGAGTCACATCTACCGGGCACATCCATGCCTCAATTTCCTGAGAAGACATTTGGAGCTAGGCACAGGAAGCTTCGGAAAAGCCTGATGACCTAAGTTTGATCCCCCAAAACTGACTCCTGCAAGTTGTCTTCCATGGCATATGTACCCCCATGTATACATACACTAAATAAATAAACACAGTTAAAGAAATGTTGATGAGGAATTATATTAAGTGTGTAACAACTTCTCTATACCTTACACCTCGGTTAACAAAATGAACTTCAAAATAGCACCATAAGGTCTAGTATTTTAGCTTTTGTAGCAGAATCTAAGCAGCCAATACCAATTAAATCCCAATAACCTGGAAGTGACATTCTCACCTGAAGTCCTAGAATAAAACAAAGGGGCAATTCAAGGTAACCAAAGACATAGGAGTCGCACAGCCAAGACATTGAGGCTCAGATATAAACAGTGTTTAAGAAACCTCATGTGTGCTGGTGGTGGTGGTGCATGCCTCTAATCCCAGCATTTGGGAGGCAGAGGCGAGTGGATCTCTGTGAGTTCAAGGCTAGCTTGGTCTACAAAGCGAGTTCCAGGACAGCCAGAGCTACACAGAGAAACACTGTCTCAAAAATTAAAAAATAAAGAAAAGAAAAGAAAAAAGAAGAAACCCGATGTGCTAAACTGCTGTGCTAATGCAGTGAGGACAGACTGCTCCAGGGGTCCTAGTAACTGCATTTTTAAAAATTTATATTTAGGATGGTGTGTGTGTGTGTGTGTGTGTGTGTGTGTGTGTGTGTGTGTGTGTTGTGGGGGATATGTTGGAGGTCAGAAAACTACTTGCAGGAGTCAGTTATCTCTCTCCCCCGTGTGGATCCTGGGGATCAAACTCAGGTCACCAGGCTTGATGGCAGGTACCTTTACCTGCTGAGCCATCTCACTGGCCCACTTGCTTACTTTTTAAGTAAAGTTTCCACTGTAAATGTATGTTAGCCATAATTTTGATGGTATTTAATTGCAGACTCTCCATGCTACATCCTGACTGTTCTCAGAGAGAGAGAAACACATAGTGCCCTTTAGAGGCTAGCACCCCAGATGACCTGGCCTGGGGACTGGGCTACAGCTGGCATCTGATTCAAAAACTTGGCTTGAGATAGCTTGTAGCTTGAAGAAGAGTCCCATCCCTGTACTCAAGTCAACAGCCTTGGATAACTCCTACACTCTGGACCCCAGCCTTTTCAACTGTGGATCCCAAATTCAAAGGGGCTTATATAGTTTCTCCTGGGGGGAATGTTAAAAATTGGACAATGGTAGAATATAGTAAACAGTAAAATACAGAACCAACAATTAATTAAAAAGCAAATGCACACCGGGCGGTGGTGGCGCACGCCTTAATCCCAGCACTTGGGAGGCAGAGGCAAGCAGATCTCTGTGAGTTCAAGGCCAGCCTGGTCTACAGAGTGAGATCCAGGAAAGGCACAAAGCTACACAGAGAAACCCTGTCTCAAAAAACCAAAAAAAAAAAAAAAAAAAAAAAAAAGAAAGAAAGAAAGAAAAAAGCAAATGCACAATGAAACCAAGGAGGTTCTGGCAATGCTTATCTACGCTATATCTCACCACCTCATGGCAGCCTTGGCTCCAAACACACCGGACTTTGCCTCACACACACCGTGTGACCTAACACACTACCACCAAGTGCTGCCTGAAACACCATGGCTCAGATCCAGGACTACTGCATGCTCTGAACCACAGTGTTTCACTTAGCAAAGTTTTCTGCTCTTATGGAAACATAATGATTTGATTATAGACGACGAAGTCTTTTAATATTTTCCTACCATCGTTCCTCAGCATGTAAGTATCAAATGAGTATATATATTTGGATGGTAGTGTGTAAGAATGTTTGATTTTTAAAATTGCTATTTGAGTTGCTGGCTGGAATTCCATAAAACTTGTTAAGTGAATTTTGGCTCAGAAGCAGGACAGAATTTCCAACCGTTTCTGAAATGGTCCTGAACACCCTTCTGCCATTTTGTACTATGTATTTAAGTGACATGGTGTTCAACACTGACAATTATAAAATCAAAATATTAATCAGCTCCGAGAAACACCAAAGATGCTCTTCCTCCTGCAGTATCAAACATACGCCAAAATTGAATTCCTTATGCACAGCCATCTTATGAGTATACAAATTTACTTTCATCTTTAACAAATAATAAAAGTACATATATACTAAAGAATTGTTTTCAAATAAATTTCTTGGGGGCTGGAGACATGGTTTAGGGGTTAAGAGTACATTCTACTCTTTCAGAGGATCCAAGTTTGAGTCCCAGTATCCATATCAGCCTACTCAAAATCACCTGTAACTCAAGCTCCAAGGGAATCTGATGACTCTGGCCTGGGCTGGGGTGGGAGGTACCTCCTCTCTAGTACACATACACACACTTAGAATAAATAAATAAATCTTTAAAAGTAAAAAATCAGCCCGGTGTGGTAGTGCACACCTTTAATCCCAGCACTCGGGAGACAAAGGCAGGTGGGTCTCTGAGTCCAAGGCCAGCCTGGTCTACAAAGAGAGTTCCAGGACAGCCAGGGTCATTACACAGGGGAAACTTGTCTCGAAAAGCAAAAACAAAACAAAAAAAGTAAAAGTCTAAGATGTATCATCAGTAAATGTCTGCTTTGTAATCTAATTTACATAAGAGCTGAAAGGGGTCAGGAGAAGAAACAGTTTAAAAATCTGACCTAGACAAGGGACAAAGGCTGTCACTTGGTCACCAGTGCTACGGCCATGACCTCCAAACAAAGCCACTTGTGCAGTGTGCGGGCTCCTCTGGCTCCCTCCCCATGTGTGAGACAGAAATGCCCACTAAGAAGAAAAGGCAGACTACAGCTTGGAACCCCACACTCTGGTTTATGAAATGACAAGATCACCAGGGATCTTTTAGAGAAGGCCTCCAGAGACTCCCATTTCTCTATTTCCTTAGCCATTCATTTTTTGACATCTGTCAGCAAAGCTGAGCTACTGAGAAAGTGGTCCAGGTGGCCAGTAGCTCTCATCAGAATGTCACCACCTCTGCACCTGAAGTGCGCTTTGCACAGTGTGGCTTCAGCTGCTGCCTGTGTGAGTGAGGCCTGTGACAAAAACCAGCAGCTGCCTGACTCTATGCAGAGGATGGACACATCTCAGAGGGATGAGAAGGCAGAAGGAAAAGAACTCCCACGTGCGGAGCTACAAGAGCGTATTTCCCAAACTGCAACTGTTTTGTCTCATTTTTTTCTAAAAATAAATAAGGCAACTCCATAGTCTTCATGAAGTATTCTCTTTGAACCTGGAGCCACAGTCCAGAGACTGCAGATGGCAGCTGCTGGACTTTTGCATATTTTAAGAGCTAAGTATTGTTATTCAAGCTAGAAGGAGAAAGATTATGCTCTCTATTCTTTTTAAAATTTGTCCATATTAGTCCTCTTACAAATAATGCTTGTGAGGAAAACACCTGCATTTAAAGGTCTACTTACCTCCTTTTATCATGCCTCCTTGCCCAAACACATGAAAAATAGAGACAGTCAAAATCTGTCTTACTTAATGTACAGATGTCAACTTCTGGAATTATGAAATATGCAAGCCACAAAATCTGACGCTTTACTTTCAATTTGCTTAGTAATCTAAGACCAATTAGTAATAAAAAAAACCAATGGTGTTTTACTATTAATGGATAGTATCAAAATAAAATCCATTCATTTCAATTATTGTCTTGGCAAGCACCATGTAGCTTCATTTACAAGGCAGGTCCAGAGGGTGAGCATTAGCCGGCTGGATGCTGAGAGGTGTTTCAGGACACTTGGAACCTAAGAACCAACCTTGGTAGCTGAGCTGGTACTGATCTTTATCCAGTTTGCATTGACGTTCCCTATTAAGACCTTATTTGAAGACAGGGAGACATGTGAGCCAGATCTACTGCTGGAATAAGCCTACACAGCTTCTTTATAAAATGCATCTCAGTTTGGCCACCACTAGCTGATTTCATTTACACTGTGGATGTGTCTTGGGTGTCATTTTATACAAAGGGTGATTGACAATTCATTGCATCTAGAGCAGCAACAGCCTAAAAAATTTCAGCTAGAGTTTTATGACAACTCAGTCAATAAAAAGAAGAATTAATATTGGGTCTAAATCAATTTTGATGATCTGTCTAATAACCAAATAGAGACTCTCTATTTGGTTAACACTCACATAGCAATTACCATGTGTCAGGTACTATTCTAACTGCTTTACAGGCATTCACTCATAACCCTCTTCTTACTCCCTGCAGAAAGCAATGACTATCCTTCCTCCCCATCTGATGACAGAGACAACAGGGTCACAGGGAGGGTAAGTACCCTGTCAAAGCTACATGGCATGTAAGTCAGCAGGTGGGTGGTTCTGTTACATCCTGTCCCTCAATGTCTCTCCACCCTTGGCAATATTTAATCTTGGTAAGCAGTTCTTTTTCATATGACAGAGTCAATCTATACAAAGCAAACTGGGAGTCCCTTCTTGCCCCTGAAAGCTGCTTATCAAGGCTCTGACCATGGCCAAGGACTCAGAGCAAGGGGAAAGAGCCAAGCTGTCACCTTTCTGTACTTGACCCCAGAGTGAGTACAACTTGGCACACTCTCCAAGAGAAATCACACAGAATTCTAGGGGGCAAGGATGCTCTTCCAACTCCAGGGAGCAGAAGTCACTTGGAGGTCATCGATCTGTTACTGAACTCATTGCAGCTCCAATTTAAATAGCCTTGCTATCCTTTAACAGCAGATCTGGGAATGAACTCCTCAGAAGGTTGCAGATTCTATCCGTCTAGACCTCCTTCTGAGACTATGCTTCATTCATTGTATGTTTCCATTCAATCCTGACCAGACCCCAAGCACTGGTTCCAACTCCACCAGGATGGAGTCCCTGAGACAGTCTCCTTTTCCAAACAACTCAGGGCATCAATCACTTGGCAGATAAAACATCTTCGGTAGAAGAAAGTCACTTCATGCTTTCCTCTGATCCCCACCAGGTCCTCAACATTCTCTCACAGTCAGGAGAACTAGGTGCTAGCCTGTCTGCTGTAGCTTTAATACGTCGCCGAAGGTTTGGAACCAAGGCACTGCCCAGACCTAGACTCTAACCCAGCGTCCCACCGTCTGGACACCTGCCTGCGCTCTTATGCTACTGCAAGCTTATAGAGAGCACTCAGGTTTGCATGGTCTTCCAGGTTATGCTTGTGTTTGTCAGTGCCATAGCCTCTCTGTGCAAACCACAGGACTTCCTGGAATCGTAAAACAAGCTTGTGTCTGTGCTCTCTCCCCGTGCTCAAAATTACAGAGTTATGACAAATTATCATGATGTAATATTCCAAATGCCAAGTTGCTTTTTGAAGAAAGTTGAAAAGCCATGACTAAAATCTTAAGTTATTGGGGAAAGACTAAAACTAATATGAATTCATGTTTTAAAAAAAACCAGATCTGCCCCCACACAGAGACCACAAACCAACATGTAAGCTGTATTTACTGTGCAGGATCAGTGACCAGAGTCTTACACAGGCGGTGGACTTGAGATAAGTCTTGTCTATTCCTGTAACCAAATCTTTCAGGACGAGCAGGAATACTGGCCACTGGGGAGGGACACTGCTCACCAGCTCTCTTTCTCTCTTGACCTCTTTTCCAGAGCGCGGGAACATTACCAGGCCAGTCGCTATGGATTAGTCACACACAAATGGCTTAGAAATTATAAAGATGCCTCGGTAGAGCCTCAAAGAGAGCAAGGAGGCACCTGCATTTCCAAACATCTGCTTGATACTTGAATAGGACCATATTTTACACCATGTTCTGTTGACAGTCAACAGAGAGAAATCAATGGAGAGTCCCAGAGCCCTGTTATCCTCTTCTGTGTATCAGCCCAAATGTTAGGGAGAGGGGGCACATACCAAACCCAACCTGAAACCAGGAACTACATCATAATTTCTACTGGAAGGTTTAGGACTCTAGTTTTGATTTGTGTGCGGTTTAGGAAAAAAGAAAAAGCATTTCGGATTTCCCCAAATTGCCCCTAAAATATCAACCTGAAGATGATAAGCATGTAACTAACACCATAATTAAGCGGAATTGCATTTTGATCACATTTATTTATTTATTTATTTGATTGTGTATGTATAAGTCAGAGAAGTGGCAGGAATCTGTTCTCTCCTACATGTAGATCTGAGGGCTCAAACTCAGACTGCCAGGCCTGACAGCAAATGCCTTTACCCACTGCACCATCTCATCAGCCCTACATTGCATTTTCTGTTAACTATGCACTATGTATTTCCCAACAACCGGTGAATTGTCTACCTGAATTATTCCACGTGCAATGCATAAATTGATGACATTCATCTTGGAACTGAAGTTCTGTACACTCACCTATGACTTCTGATCACCCTTATCCTTCCAACTTTCAGGTAATACTGTGTAAATACATTCTTTTAACTGTGATTTTCCATTGTATTTGATGTTCCATGCCTTAGTGTTATGTATTAAGAGGCAAAACTCTTCAGGAGAGATAGTCTCTTGAAAAATTGAATTTCACTAAGTGTGGAAGAACAACAATAACTCCGCATAAGCAACACAAGAAGGCGGTACTTGCAGAGGAAAAAAAAAAATACCTCAGAGATAGGGTAGACATTAAGGGCAGGTTTGGGAAATCTTCACTGCTCAATACCAGTCCCTGGAAAAGACTGTTAAGTCAAACACAAGATCATCGCATGAAGTCACAGTAAATAAATAGGTCCTACAAGTCCTTAGCAGAAGGTAAAGCATGGTGAGTGACCTAGTCCCAGGTCAACAAGCTGCTCCCTCTCTGGGAAGAAGAAATAAAAGTCATTCTGGAATTAACAAAAATCGGTGAGCTCAAAGTTCTAAGAGGAAAAATAAAAGTCGCTGGGACAGCATCATCAGGAATGTTACTACGCCGTGTCCTGCGGACTCTTTCCTTGGATGACCTTTGGCTCAAGCTGAAGTCTTTCTTGGAAGCGGGAGGCGTTGGGTCCCAGGACAGGACGGGAGGAAAAAAGTCAGCATTCAGCTGATAGTGGCGCAAGCGGCCTGACAGTGGCAGCCCCTTCTCCTCCAACTGAAACAGGAAGTGACTGAGTTCTGTCAGGCACAGGGGTTCGAGGGTTGAATGGAGAGGTGCTGGGGCTCAGACACCACACAAGCCCTACTTATTCCCCTGCCCATTTGCTTTCCACACCCATGCCCACACCAGAGCCTGTCCTCAGAGTCAGAGGGACTAGAAGGAAACTGGCCACTACCAAGGATGACAATAGAGCGTTAAAGTTTACCCTTGTTTCACCAAAGGCTGGTGAGTAGGAAAATAACTTGGGGGCTTTCTGGGCAAGTCCTGATGGCTTCTTCATGCCCCTTCCCCCCCTTAAAAAACGGCGAGGGGTGTTGCTGCGCACGTTTTTGCCTGGCGGTTACCCCATTTCTGTGTTGGGTGCATAAAAGGGGGGTGAATTTGGGCACCTCACCGATGGGGATATGTAGTACAATTCTTGGCGCACAGGCTTGCAACAGATTTACTAAGACAACAGAGGAAAGCTACTGGCGCTGTTTTTCACCCATGGAAACCTCGGTGGAAGCGACACCTAGAGGGAGCGGAGGGGAGACTCCAGAGCGCTATTCATCAGTGTCAAGGGCCGGTTATCTGGAGGGAGGGAAGTCCTCTGGGCAGTGCAAGGTGGACCAGCTCTGGGAGCAAACGCAGACCTAGCGGGGGGCCCAGCTCCCAGGGAATTCTGAGTAGACCAAAGCACGGCACAGATGCTCGCCAAATCCAGGGCATCACGAGCTCTACCGACTGCTGTCTGTCAGTCAGTTTCTGCCTTCGCAAGAGTTTCAGGACACGAAGTCCTCAGGTGGCAGGCATGGGGGAAGCCAAGTGGGACATGGCTTTGTCAGCTGCAGGGAATGCTCAAAGCTTCGTGCTGCAGTGGTACCCAAACTCTAAGCGATGTGCGCCCCAAGAACAACACTCTGCCTGCGTTCCGCAGGCCCCCTCTGAAACTTGGGAATGGTCTCTCTTCCTTCACTGGGGCTAAGGGGGAATCACTCGCCACAATCAGTCTTAGCACCAAGCCCCCAACCTGAATGTCCTCAGGACAAACTGCTCCCTGGAGACTTCCCAGTGGGTTACAGCAGCCCTTACTGGCAACAACTGTGGCCTCGCAGAATTAAAGCCACAGGGTCTCCAGAGCAGGGATCTGCCCGGATGCCCTCTGTGAGCTCCCTACACCGGGGACTATGGTGTAAAATGAGGGCCAGGAGAGGCGCAGCTTATCTTTTGGCTGCGACAAGGGGACGCAAGTTTCCCCGCAAAGCGGAGGGGAAGGAGGTGTAGAGGATGACCGCCCCGCACTCTAGATCCGAGCCAAGGGCACGGGTCCGAGCCAGGGTCTGTCGCTCGCCAAGGTTCGGCCGAGGCCATTCGGGGTTCAGAACCCAAGAGCAGCGCCTGCAGGGTCTCGGTGCGGATCGCGAGCTTCGGGCTCAGCGGGAGCGGCTCTGCGTGGCGCCCCGCGCGCCCCTCTAAGGATCGCTCCGTTCCCCGCCGCTGATCCCCGGGTGTCAAGCCCCAGATGCCCCCGCTTTAGCCTCCAGTCCTAGCGCATCCAGGGTGGCCCTGCCGAGCCCCGGCCCTGCGGTCCCGTGCCCGCGGCCAGGCGCGCAAACTTGGCTCTCCAGGCGTGGGCAGTGAGGACCAGCGAACGCCCGCACCGGGCCCTGCAGCGAGCTGCGGAGCTGCGGGCGTCGGGAGCTCGGCGGGCGGCAGCGGGACGGGCTGGCGGCAGTGGCACGACTCGGACACCCGCATCTGCTCCAGAGCGCGGCGCCCCGCTTACCTGCGGCGGCCGGGGCCGAGAGGAAGAAGACCAGGTGGCCGGACTCGGGTGGAAGGGAGGGAGCGCCCCGTGGCGGCGACAGCGGCAGCGAGCCGGCCCCCGCGTCCTCCGTTGGGTCGTCTCCGGCTGTCGGCTGGTACCCCCGGCGTGCTAGAGACAGTCCAAGCTCCAGCTCACTGAGCCTCCGTCGCCCGCCGCTGTGCCACCGCTGCCGCGGCTGCCCTATTTCTGCCGCCGGGACCGGAGCCCGTGACGTCACCCTCCGGGCCCCGCCTGCCCAATCGCCGCCACCTGTGCTCGCCGCCCGCCCGCCCGCCAGCCCGCCCGCCCGCCCGCCTGCCGGTCAGACCCCGCCGCAGGTGTGGAGCAGCCCGGCGCGCACGCGGGGCGCCAGGATTTCCCTGCGCCCTGCACCACCTGGGCAGGGTGGCACTCTTTCCCCTGGTTCCCGGGAAGCTCAGCAGGTGACAACCCCCTGCCTCCGTCTTCTACTCACCCCTTCTCTCCTCCAAGCGCCTTTCCCGGCCAGCCTCCCCCAAGGTTGTGCTTTGCTCAAAGCGCCGAATTGTTCTCAATCAGCGGCCATTTCTCGTGAAGCCCTAGCGGGTCGGTACACTGCACCAAAAGAGATGTCCCTGGAGCAAAATTCCGGGGACACTCCTCCCTGCGTTGAGGAACAACTACCTGTGAAAGAGCAAAGTTTTCGTTACTCCCAATTAGAGGCTCTTAAAGAAGTCCCAGGTGACATTTGCCAAGCCTGACCCACCTGAGCCGGGAGCGTGTCTTGTTCCTAAAACAAGAACATTTTCCCCCTCTCCGGATCCCGAGACTGTGCGGCTTCCTGGCTTTTCCAACTCTCTCTTCAACCTCCACAGCTTTTGATATGTGCTCAGATAAGTTGCAAAAAACTCCTTTGTCACGCTCGATCTAACCTCACACCAGAGAAAGCAGCACCTGGCAGCGAGGCAGGGGTGGCCGGAGCCTCTCCAGGTGCCGCCTCCTGCTGGGTTGAATGGATGCCCAGTGGCTTTTTGGTTTAGGAGTACAGTGTCCTGCCCATGCCTTTGGGATCTCCCCTGATTTGCAGGAGGGTGCAACGGGGCTTTTCTGGAGATAAGGTTAGTTAAATATAAAAGGAAGTGAGGAAATACTAAAGGGTTGGTCGAGTCTTTCCTTCCACTGAGTACAAGCCACTGGGCTGGTTGCTGGAGATACTACAGTGAGTGGACCTTTCTTGCTCGGGTTTTTGGTCTGGTATCTAGCCCTCTTTTTACCACTGTCCAGTGAGTGGTGCAACTCAGACCGCATTGTAACTGCTTTTCAACTGCAAAACGAGGACACTTCTAGGTCTTAGTCAGCTGTGACTTGCCCTGTGAACACCAAGATTTGCACTCAGATATAAAAAAGGCAGCTGTGTTCTCTGTGCCCTGAGGCTGTGGCTAGCATGAGGCTCTTTGCTTATTGACCATGATTTTCTGCCAAGGCCATCCATGAATGAATCCCTGAGGCTGGCCGGAGGCTGGATTCTCCGACTAAATAGAATCTAGGAGATGTAGCAATTTACATCTTGAGAAATAGGAAGGAGTGGATCTAACAGGTAGCAGGGAAGCAGGGCAGTGATGTTGTGCCCGGATCTGAACTTGTACCCTAAGTCTACCGACCAGGTTAAACCACACAGCTCTCCAAGTTAAGGTGGGGGAGAAATGCAGATTCCTCTTTTCTAAGCACCAAGCCATAGAGGCAGGCAGCTCAGCGGCCATATAACAGTATTCCAGGCAGGACTTTGGCACTTCGTTTTTGTTTTTTAATAACTAGAGGTCATGCATAAGTCAAGGCCTGCAGACTGACCAAGACCAGAAATAACGATGTTTAATGTTCTGAACAACCGCGGGCTTCTTCATGTTTCCCCAGGAAGGGGAGTGAAACTGTTGTAAACCAGATGTGCTGATTACTCCCTGAGAGCTGGTGCTGACCTCCACAGTGAGCCTTCGTGACCACTGGGCAGAAAACCAGAGTGGGATGACGAGTCACCTTGGAGTAAAAGAAGGTGAGGTGTGAAGATGGAGGTCAAACAGGCCTCCAGGAGGCAGCATCAGATGCCACACTTGGACATCTCTTCCCATTGCTTTGTGCTTTCATCTGCCAAAGTGATTCTTTGTTTACTTGCACACCCCAAGTTGGGAACTAGGCTAGATTTCCCACAGAGAGTCTAGAATTGACCTGCATCCTTGTTTCAGAACTTGAGAGCACGCCACTTCTCATCAGCTAACTAGGATGCTTGGAAAAGTTTTGTTTTTTGTTTTGTTTTCAGGTAAATTTTGAATTTCATATAATGTAGTAAGTTTGAATGGAAGGGCTCTGGACACAAATTTTACTACTGCCCTAGCCCACAGCCTTAGCTGTTGATGAGTGTTTCAGCTATACAGATTCAGAAACACAAAAGGAGTGATTAATATACCTTTCCACAAGAAGTTTAAACAGTTCCTGTCTTGCTATGTTTTGAGACAGGTTCTCACTATGTAGCCCAGGCTAAAAGTGACCACAGTGACCTTTTTTTTTTTTTTTAAACTTTACTAGGTTTTTTAAAGATTTATTTTTAATTATGTTTATGTGGGGGTTGGGGGGGGTGTACATGTTTGTGTAGGTACCCAAGGAGGCCATAAGAGGGCATTAGGTTCCCTGGGAGCTAGAGTTACAAGTGGTTGTGAGCCACCAGGCATGGCTGCTAGGAATTCAACTCTGCAAGGGAGGTCCTGATTCTTAACCACTGAGCCATCTCTGCAGCTGGTTCTTTACCATTTTTAAGACTCTTTCCTACTCCTCTCTACCAAACCCACAAGCCTATAATGAGAAGTTGAGCAGTATATACTGCCTTTCTTTTTATTCAGATTCCACAGGAGACCAGGGCACGCCCCATTTCCTCCAGACCAATCCCATACTATCCCCATCAATGACTATGGGTGAGGTAGCCAGACTGTCCCCATCAATGACTATGGGTGAGGTAGCCAGACTGTCCCCATCAGTGACTATGGGTGAGGTAGCCAGACTGTCCCCTTCAGTGGCTATGGGTGAGGTAGCCAGACTGTCCCCTTCAGTGGCTATGGGTGAGGTAGCCAGACTGTCCCCATCAGTGGCTATGGGTGAGGTAGCCAGACAGGGAAACCATGTGACAAGTCAGGAAAACAGAAGCAACCTCCTTTCTTATCTTCCATAATTAACATTCTGTTCCCTCCTACCTCCAATGTCCTTTTCCTTCTGTGACCCACTTGAACTTGATGGACCAAATATGCCTCGTCCTTTAATAATCCTGCTTTTTCCTCTCTCGTGTCAAAGCTAGGGGTGGGTGGGGTGGAAGACAGACATAGGAAATGAACTTCTTTTTTGAATTTTTATTTATTTTTATGTGTATGGGTGTTTTGTCTTCCTGTATGTCTGTGCACCATGTGTGTGCAGTGCCCCTGGAGGCCTGAAGAGGGCATTTGTCCCCTGGAACTGGAGTTACAGGTGATTGTGACCCACCATGTGGGTGCTGAGAATTAAACCCAGGTCCTCTGGAAGAGCGGTCAGTGCTCTCAACTGCTAAACGATTTCTCTAGCCCTGGAAATGAAGTTCCAAGACTACTTTCCATTCACAATGTTCATTTCTTTACCACACTTGTTGTTAGGTCTCAAACTCAGGACAAATGGCTGAGGTGCCTATTTAATATTTCAAAGTGTATGCTGGTTGGCAGGTTCTCAGCAAGTATGTATTACAGAGTCATCCTGGCTGGCATACCCCACCTCTATCCTGTACTGCGCCAACCTCTGAACTTCCCTTCCCTTCCCCCAGCTTTCCTTTCCTATATAGCCCAGCCATTGGGCTATGTGGCCTCTTGGCTCCTGGTTCCTCTCTCTTTCTCTCCCTACCCCCCATGGCCCAGTTCGGTCTGCTGGCCCAGTTCAGTCTGCTGGCCCAGTTCAGTCTGGACCATTCCAGATGCCTTTGGCTGTGCTCTCACTCATATCTACAATAAACCTTCTCCACCATACCTGGGAGCAATCACGTCCTCATTTTCATTCACAAGTCTTTATAGAAGTTGGTATCACTTTGATTTGAAAAGATCCCTGATATCAAAACCTCCCAAGTCCAACGTTAACACTGACTTCTTAAACAATGATTCATGGAATCACATAGAGATTTGGAGGATGTGAGCAATAAATTCTAAATCTAAATGAAAAATTACACTCAAAATAATTGTGTGGGTGTGTGTGGGTGTCAGTTCGCTGTTGGGTGTCTTCCTTGTCTTTTTCCCTCTTGGTTTTTGAGACACGGTCTCTCATAGGGCCTGGAAATTGTCATTTCCATTTACTGGATAAACAGCAAATCCCCTGGATCCACCTATCTCTGGCTCCCAGCCTTGGGGTGATAGGGTCATGTTTCCATGCTTTGCTTTTCTATGGGTGCTGGGGGTTAAAACCCAGATCCCCAGGCTTGTGCAGGAGGCATTTGGCCTACTGAGCCATCTCTCCCACCTCAGATCATTGCTTTAAGCTTTGGTTTAGGGAGAAGAGCGGCATAAAGATAAGTATGGGATTCAGTCAGGAGATAACTGTGACTGAGGGAATTTCAAGGCTAATGAAGAGGCAGTCGGGTAGAGGAGGAATTTCAATTCAGAAGGCAGGATGAATGAGACGATGCAGTGACGGAAAGGGCACTGTGGGTACTAAAAGATGGAGGGAGATGAACAATGAAGCCCTCCTCCACGACAAAAGCCCCATCGACTCCCAGAGGCCAGATTGATGGCACAAGGAACCCAAGAAAGGCTCCAGCAGTTGGAGGAACTTGAGCTTATTATTCTAAAAATTCGGGGCACATCAGATTTTAAAATCAGAATGAGAAGATCAGGCTTCCGCACCACTAAGTACCACAGCCTGCTGAGGTCAGGAGAGAGAGAGGACAGAAGAGCCTGGATGGAGAGTAAAGGATGGAGGGGCCAACTGCATTTTCAAAAGTGGAAAAACTAGCCAGGCGGTGGTGGCGCATGCCTTTAATCCCAGCACTCGGGAGGCAGAGCCAGGCGGATCTCTGTGAGTTCAAGACCAGCCTGGGCTACCAAGTGAGTCCCAGGAAAGGCGCAAAACTACACAGAGAAACCCTGTCTCGAAAAACAAAAACAAACAAACAAAAAAAAAAAGTGGAAAAACTCCATCATTTTTCACTAATATTGTCTCCTCAATAAAGTGTTAGCACCTATGGGTTGCCCTTTGTGCCTGGAGGGAAGTAGGAGAAGGTCCTCTCTTTGCAGGGGCTTAGAGCAGAAAGATCAGCAGCTAGAGAAAGATGTGAGAGCTTCTAGCAGCAGCCCATTCACAGGAGGTCCGGAACAGTAATGGGGAATGCACTTGATATCTGCTGGACCAGAGTGGCTTAGCCATGGACCCAGCTGGAAAGGGAGAGAAAACAGAGATGTCAGCCAGGGCCTAAGGATTAGACAGACTGGAGTTCTGATTGTAGGTATCACGGGAGGTAGTGGAAGCTTCTGAACAAGGAAAATGGAATAATTCATGGTATATCTTTAAAAAGTCATTCCAGCTACAGTATAGACAAGGAAATTGCAGATAGTGGCAGATAAGACGACCAGATATTGAGCTGTTCAGACAAAGTCCTGTCTAGAACGCCATTATCATTATTGTCATCACATCATCATATAATGTATATTAAATCATAATTATGCATGGGCTCCAGTCCTGAACCCAACCATAACTCTAAACCCCAAACCTAAGCCTATCCTTCAACTCTAACCTTAATCCCAACCCTAACCCTGGCCCCCAAACCTAACCCCAAACACTAAGTCTAACCCTACCACTAAAACCTAACCCTAACCATCAACCCTAACCCTCATCTTACACTAACTTTAACTCTAAATACTAACCCTAACTCTAACCATAAACCCTATCCACACTCACCCTAACCCCTACCTTAACCCTGAACCTCAACTCTCACTCTAACCCTTATCCCTAACCTTAAACACTAACTTTAACAATAACACGTGTTCCTAACCAAAAACACTAACTGACTGGAAAATGGCAGAGCTAGATCTGACCTGAATCCTTGGGGTCATGATGGCCATTCTGCATCAGTTATACACTGCAGCCAATACATGTCTCAAAATCCAACTCCTACAAATAGGTAAGGTATGTAGAGAGCCTATTTACGTTGTCTTCCTCATCACAAACCCTTGTCATGAAATAAAACCCAAGCATGTGATCTTGAAGCCCCTGGTAGACTCAAAATTAGTTGCAGACTCTGAAGAGGGGCCTACCCACCACCTCCACATTTCCCCAGAGTGTTCTTGAGTAGGAGCAGCAGGAAATACTAGATAGAAGGATTAGAAGGGGAAGAAACAGACAATATAGGATAGCCTCAAGAGGGCCTGGAACCTATTCTATTCCATCGGCCTCAACTTCTCTGCCCTAGGGTATTTAAAGGAATGCCAAGGGGTGGAGCAAAAGACCTCCCCCCAGCACAGCCAAGTGCAGACCATCTCAGACATCTGCACTCAGGACCGTGGTCCAATCCTCTTCTTTATGCAGACCTGCTGGGCAAAGTCACTAGGAAACCCAGATGGGCTCCAACAAGACTCAAAATTCTTTTCTCTAGTCTTTCCTGACTGTAGCATGTCACTCCTGTTCAAACACTCACTGTCAGTACCATCCAAGACATTCATGGTGATTGGTCAAAGAGCTGAGTTGGGGGCCCAGTGTTAGCCAAGGAAACCAGAGAGAAAACTTCCTGGGGAATTAAGAGAATCCCGGGAAGACATAGTACCTCTTCTCTTGGTGCTATCATTAATCACAAGGGTCTTGCATTCTCATGACCATCAGCTTGTGCTCTTGAGAACAGCTGACCCAGGAAGACCCAGGAGGATGGAAGAGGGAGAACAGGGAAAGATTCTAGGTCTTGAGTGAGCTACTGATAAAACCAACTTTGAAGCTTCTAAATTGGGATTTAGGTTTCTCATGGTTCCTAAATCAGTTGAATTTGGGGTTTCTCACTGCAAGCAGTAGAAAAACATCACACGAGAAACCAAAGCATAAGTAGAAGCCAGTGCATGACTGGTGAAGAGTACCGTATGGGCGGCATTTCTACTTTGCATGTGGGAATGTGCTCTGCGCGTTATTTGACAAGGTCTCCATGCAAGGCAAAGGACGAAGGGTTTGGACTTTAACCCAGCCCTCAGATTGTGGCAAATTTCTGTTATAGGGAATAGATAATCAGACATGATCATCTAGTTCTAATTGCACTAGATAAAGACAGCGGGTACATCGCAAGCGACTTGACAGGCTGCTTTAAAGCTGACAAATGCGTGCACACACATCAGCCTTGCCTAGCCATATGTGACTTGCAAATGTCTTTCTCTACAACCCTGCTCAAAACCGTTTTTAAACAATTCTGCCATTTTGGTGTAGTACGCACCCAAAAGTGGGATCTGTTGTTTTCAAGGAAGTCTTTCAGGGTATTACATAAAATATCGTGCCTGGAAGTTTGCTTTAATTCAATCAGGAATAATAGCCATAAGATAAATGTCACAGTCACATTTTATTTTGTAGTTTTTATCACAAACAGAAAATGATTTTTGTTCAATTCTATGAAGAAAGTGTAACTTTCTGACAAATACACTAAGAGGTGATATCATAGCAAATCAAAAGACCTGACACAGCATTAATCATGAGCAAAATATCTTCCAAAATTTGACATCTAAAATTCTGGAACTGGAGCTGGGATACAGCTCAGCTGGTAACGTGCTTGCATATCAAATACAAAGCCTTGACTTGGACCCCAGCAAGACATAAGCCCAGCATACACTCAGGAGGTAGAGTCAAGGAAATCAGAAGTTCAAGGTCATCCTTGACTACATATCAAGTTCAAGAATAGCCTGGGATGCAAGAGGCCTTGCTTCAAAACAAAATACATTAAAACTTCTAGATTTGTATGTTTAAAATACTACTGCTTTATTTTTAAATTTTCTATGTTTAATTTATAAATGACAGGAAGGAAAAGATTCCAGGCCACCATTTACAAGTACTCTGCAAATGTCACATTGTAGGTGTGGATAAAACCTTTATTCTCAAATGCAAACCCAAATTGGATGTAATTGTCACCCTATTTTCTTTTTTTTTTAACACTGTTTTTGAAGTACCAACGGCATCACCAGGGTCCATATGAGGATTCTTTATCAGATGAATGCAAGTCACAGATTGGCAAAGGTAATTCTGTAGCAGTATTGTAGACTTGCCATTTCTTTCCACCCTTAATTAACTTGCATTTCATCAGTGGGTTCCTTATGTTTCTCGTCTTTAAACATAGTCTTTTATGGGCACAAATCAAACATCTATGACTAAGAAGAAAAAAAATTTAACATCCTAGCCATCTCACACAGCTCATGCTTTTCAGCCAAAAGACAACCTGAGCAAAGGATGCACGTGTATCCCTCTCCTGACCTCACTTACCCACCCTGTGGCCCCTGCCACACTCCAACAGGCCCAAGTATCTCACTGCAAATGAAAGAAATTAATTACTTGTGAATTCTTTATAAAAGATTTTTTTTTTAACTTTAAATTACACATACATCTGTGTATGTGGTTATGTGAATGAGTGCAGGTGCCTGTGGAGACCAGAAGAGGGCATCAGATCCCCTGGAGTTACAAGCAGTTGTGAGCCATTTGTTGTGGGTGCTAGGAACTGAACTCAGGTCCTCTGCAATAGCTCTATGCACTCTGAACCTCTGAGCTGTCTTTCAAGTCCCCATTTACACAGTGAGTGAGTGAGTGAGTGTGTGTGTGTGTGTGTGTGTGTGTGTGTGTGTGTGTGTGTGTGTGTGGTATACGTATGTGCAAATGTGCTTACCCTTGAGTGCATGTGTGGAGGTCAGAGGCATGTTAAATGTCTTCTTCAGTTGCTCTCCACCTTATTATTTTAAGACAGGGTCCCTCGATGAACCTGGACTTGCTCATTTGGGCTAGCCTCGCGGCCAGTGAGCCCCCAGCATCCACCTGTCTCTACAATCCCAGCACTAGGTAGCCACACACACGCCACACCATGCTTCCCACGCTTTCACATGGGTTGGCGATCTGAACTCCGGCCCTCCCACGTGTACAGTAGTCACTTTATCAAACTCTCCAGCCCTTCATAATTTCAAGCAATGACACAAATAGGTCCCGTGTGCACCTTACTCCATCTCATCTTCTACCAGCATCTTTTAAACCATGTGCAACATCTCAACCAGGATCCTGACCTTGACAAGAGTTTTTCCAGCACAAGAATGTCTCATGTGGACACATCCATCCCTCTTCTCATCCCCAATCTCTATAAATGAGTAATCTTCGTATGTCTATTATCTTCTCATTTTGAGACTATTATAATGTACCCTTTAATGTACCCTGTGCAAGTACCCAGACTCCTCTATGGTGTCCCGTGTGTCTACAGTCAGTTGCTTTGTGTCACAGAGTAGCACCCCCTGACGTAGATGTACCACATTATTTAACCACCTGGGTTGTTTCTACTTTGGGGCTATTATGAACAAAGTTGCTATAAACACTTTTATGTGAATATAAATTTTCATTTCTCTGGGACAAATGCCCACAAATGCAACTGCTGGTTAGTACAATAATTTCATGTTCAATTTTTTTAATGACAAATTTTAAATAAAAGTGTTTCCAAAAAAAAGAGAGAGAAATTGGGTAAACTGTTCTCCAGAATGGCTGCACCATTTTGCATTAGCACCAGCCAAGCATGAATGTTTCCATGTCTGCAGCTTCAACCACATTTTATAGTTGTTTTTCATTGGTCACTATAGCCTAAATTAATTTGCATTTCTTTAGTGGCTAACGGTGATGTACATCATTTTTAGAAATCTGGGTGTATGTGCTTGTGTGTGTGGAAGGGGGAGGTAGGGAGAGAGAGAGAATGTGATTATGTGTGTGTAGTCACACTTGTGCCAGGGCTCTGAAGAATGTGATTATGTGTGTGTAGTCACACTTGTGCCAGGGCTCTGAAGGTCAGACGGCCATCTTAGATATGTGTCCTTGTCCTTCTGCTTGTTTGAAACGAGGTCTCTTGTTGCGCGCTACTCTGCACACCAGGCTAGCCGGCCACGACTTTCCAGGGATTCTCCTGTTTCTCTCTCCAACCTCACCGTAGGAACACTGAGATTGTTAGAGACACACTTTTTCCATGGGTTCTGGGGGTATAAACTCAGGCCCTCATGCTTGAGCGGCACGCATGTTACCCACTGAGCCATATCCCCAGCCCCAACCTTTTACTGTGTTAATTATATGTTTTCTTTGGTAAAATGTCTCTTCATCACGTTTGGCCATTTTCTATGTAGTGAATACTAGTCTGAAACTCATGACAATCCTCCGGCCTCAATCTTCCAAGTGTTGGGATTACAAATGTGAGCCATTGTGTTCACTCTGACCCTTTTAGAAATGGAATTTTAGAAAAAAAAAACAAAACAACTTTTGAGCTTTGAGAGTTCTGATGCATCCTAGAAGCCAGTCTTTGATTGGCACATGGCTCACAAATGTTTTTTCTAATCTATAGCTGGCTTATTCATCCCTTGAACAAGTCTTTTGTAGAAGTAAATACTTAATGGTGACACAAGTTTATCAACATTGTATGAATTTCTCTTTTGTTTTCTTCTAAATCAACAATACCAAGGATTCTCTCCTATTTTTAAAAAAAAGAAAATCTGTCATCCATGTTGAATGAATGTTCATAAAAGCTATGTATGTCTCAAGGCTTAGTTTTCCCTTAATGATCAACTGCTCAGTGAGTGTGTGTGAGTGTGTGTGTGTGTATGTGTGTGTGTGTCTGTGTGTGTGTGCACCAAACCCCCAACTAATGGGGCTAGCTGACCGTGAACTGAAACTATGGGCCAAAATAAACCTTTCTTCCTTTTAAGATATTTTTGTCACAGCAACAGAAAGCTATCACACTGGTCTTCTAGGACACTATTCTGGTCAGGGACTGTGGCACCTTACTGCAGCCTAGTGAGTGTGCAAGCGCGGCCTCCCCACTTGGCCTTTGGTGGGGTGTATAGTGGTGAGTCTGTGAATAGTCCATCAGATTTCCCCAAAGCCAAGTGAACAGATATGAGAAGCTCATGAGACAAGAGCCTAGAAAGGGGCAGAGTTTCCCAAGCAAAGGGGATGGTCTCTGCCCTTTCACTGTGGGAGACTATCACCTGCCATCAGAGCCTACCTGCCTAAAGCGAACCCAGATCTAAGGTGTGGGATAGGGCAGAAAGGGTAAAAACTCTCCTCTGGTTGTCTGGAATCCCACTGTGACAGAGAAGGGCAGTGGGCAGGGAAGGCTTCCTGCTAGGCACTCTCAGAATATGCCTTCTCTCTAGAATATTCTGTCTGGTGGCCCAGGTTCAGCAGGCACTGTGACAGGTGCAGAGAGCAAGCTTTCACTTACCGTTTCATGGAATGATGTGTCTGTGTGTGTATCCATGTGTCTGTAGGAGTCTGGATGTACACGTGTACATGTGTGTAGGTAGGCCACAGAACAATGTTAGTTATTGTTCATGTTGTTTTTTGAGACAGGGCCTCTTGCTGACTTGGAACTTGCCAAGCAGGCTAAGCTAAGCTAGTTGCGCCCCCCCCCCCCCAGGCTCCAGGGATCCACCTGTCTCATCTCCCCCAGCTAATTACAAGCATACACCAATATGCCTGGCTTTTTATGTAGGATCTGGGGAAATTGAACCCAGGTTTTCATGCTTACAAGGGAAGCACTCCAACCCAGCTGTTATCCCACCCCCAGAGTGACCTTTCCCATAGACTCTGAGGTGACCTCTCAAGATAGGTACGGTCCCTAAACCCAAGTCTCCCGGCCCAGGCTCTCAGTGAGCTGGGAAAAGGGGTCAGCAGGCATTTTGTAGAAAAGGAAGAGAGGTTGCCCTAGTTCTGACTAACATCATAGTGCAGGCCTCATCTACAGCCAGGACAGACATGCTAAGCAAACACAAGCATGCCCACCACCCAGGTGCATGGCGCGTGAGCCAATGATTAGCATGGTGATGAGATGCAGGTCGCGCACGTGTCATTTTGTAGAGGGGTGGAGGTGGGCGCTCTTGTGTGATGCCGTGCATGTTGAGGTCAGAGGTCAATCTCAAGTGTCAGTTCTTGGTGTCCTCTTTGTTTGACAGAGGGTATCTTGTTCCTCACTGCTGCAGACACCAGGCTAGCTGGCCACCAAGCTTTTGTGGAGGGATTATCCTCTGTCTCTGCTGCCCATCTTTTTGTCAGAGTGCGGGAACCACCAACACATACTGGTGCACCCAGATTTACATGGGTTCTATGAGTCTGAACTCTGATCCCTAGGCTTGCATGCAAGTGCTTTGATCCACTGAGCCATCTTTTCAGACATAGAATTCAGACATGTTAAGGCTTTTCACCCTGATGATGCATTAAATTCTCCACCAAGGTGGAACTGCCCCTACACTCACGCCAGCGTGCAACACGCATGCTCTTATTAGCCCTGGTCACAGATCCACCTAGAGGGATATGATTCATGAGCAGCTCATAAAACCTGGGGGAATGGGCCATCCCTAGCTCCCCAGGAGAGTGAGACTGCCATGCACATGCACAGCCAGCCACATCAATCACATTTCCATCCTGCTTCTTCACTGTCACACCTTGAAGAGACACCCACAGCCTTCAGGGTGTGACCCGGTTCTTAGGACAGCAAAATCAGCTGCTGTTGGGGACACCTTGTACCTAATTTCAAAGCAAGGTCAGAGTTGATCTGTAATCATCCCAGGGTACTCCTGGCTCTGAGACCTGCTGCCAAGGAGAGGAAAGAGAGCCAGGGTGTTCACAGGAGGAGAAGCGCTAACCAGGGACCGCTGGCCTGATTCATTTCACAGCTGTGGTCTTTTTTGATTTCTTCGTAATTTTCTACACTACTGCTTCCAATTTGATACTGTCTGGGCCTGGGATGACAATACGAATGGGATAACAGATGATGAACTCAAAATACTGAACACAATCATACTCGGCCTGCATGTACTTCCAATCAATATGTCACTTGGAAGGAGGAACCACTGGCCGCTGGGCAGAGTTGGGAATGCAAAATGTCACAGAATTCCACGTCCATTTCTTATGTACTTAGGAGCTGTCACTGTAGCTGCCTCACTGCTCTGGAGGGGAAACCAGGCTTGTTGTTTCATAATTGGTTGTCTTAGACAAATGAATCACAAGTCCACAAAGAGTTATCAGAAGAGCTTCCATGCAGCGTCTCTTGCTCTACTTGGCAGGGGTGCCGTGTACCATTGCAGGTTATGTACTGCACACAGTTCCCATTGTTTACGTGTTGCTACAGTACCTGCAGGAGCGATGGAGTCATTACAACACTATGCAACAGTCCTGGGCTGATGAACCCGGACTGAGTATTCCTAAAGGCTTGTGGAATGGCCCAAAATGGGTCACGAAGATCCAGCCACATAGCATTCACATCAATAGCCTGAAAAATCTATGTATAGACTTAACAGGCTAATACAGTAGCTTTCTGTTGACAGACTCAGTACTCTATTCAATAAAAGCATCGTGTCAACTGTGGGTTACCCATTTGTGTGTGTGTGTGTGTGTGTAATATTTGAAATCATTAAAACACTGTAAACCTAACAGCTTTTTTATTATTTTATTATTTGTGTATGTGTGATGGGGAGGACATTTATAACTCAAGTGCTGAAATTGGAGAACTTTTAGGAGTCCATTCTCTAGTTCCACCATATGTTCCAAGGATCCAACTTGAGTTGTCAGGCTTACATGGCAAGTGCTTTTATCCACTGAGCTACCTGAGCTCCTAACAAATTCTTTAGATGTGGTATTTCTATACTGATATTCACTCTACCAAGTAGGAAGACAACTTACTGAAATGTAAGATTTCAGGGCCTGTTGAGATGGCTGGGATGCAGGGGAGACATTTGCCACCAAGCCTGAGGACCTGAGTTCAATCCCAAGGACCCACGTGGTGGAAGGAAAAGGTTGACTCCCACAAGTGTCCTGTGAGACACACACACACACACACACACACACACACACACACACACACACACACACACACACACACACACACAAGGTAAGTTAAACCAAAAGGAGTGAGGCAGTCTTAGAGAAGACCAACAGTGGCCAAAAAGGTCATTCTGCACTTACACCACTATGTGGGGCCAGTGGTGGCGCAAGGTGGGTGGAGTCAGCAAAGATGGGCTTGCCACACTGGCTGTTTCAGTGGTGTTTAGACCACTGTTTGCCAAACAAAGCACCAAACCTTATTCTTCAGCCATCTGGTGCTTCTGTGAGCTGCCCAGCCTTCTCCATTTTTTAAAATTACTTAACTTGAGAACTGAGTACTGACTGAAGTTTTTTTCTTAGTTTTTAATTGTGTGTGCACATACATGCCTGTGGGGGTGGGTGGGGATGCATGCACATGAGCACAGTCGCCTGAAGAGGCCAGAAGACGACACTGGAGCCTTTGGAGTTGGAGTTACAGGTAGTTGTGAGCCACCGGGAACCTAACTCAGGTCCTCTGTAGTAGTTTGCATCTCAACCACTGCGCTCCCTCTCCAGCTATTCTTTTCCTTTTTGATGAGCTGTATTGTATCAGCCTGAACAACAACAACAAAAATCCATGATCCTTGCTTTCAATCGTTGGAATTTGTAAATAATCCACAACCCTGAACATGAAGATCCTCTTAGCCACGATTCAAATGTACGGTTTAGATTTTCAGAACTCAAGAAGAATGCATGTTCAAGTTCTACAGTGCTACTACACAGTGGTCCTCAGCCCAGCTGAAGGACGGTGGCCATCTCTACATAGCAGGACCTGTTTGGATGCTTATGCACAAACATTTTATTGCAGTGTGCCTCATTGTCTTATAAAATGGAAAGTAAAGAAAGAAATTAAAATGGAGGTATTTTCAAGAAGATGAGGTCTTACATGTTTAATGGGATTGAAATGAGGGAGTTGCTGGGACACTGTGCAGAGCAAGTCTTTACCTTGGGTTGGCTACCTGTGGGACATAAGCCGCTGAGGCTGGTGTTCAGTTGCAAAGCCTAAGAACAAATGTAAGATGGAGAATGAGATGCCAGAATAATTTAGAACTCTGAAATTGCAATCACCTTTGAAGATGTATATCTGCTATCCACTTTTGCATATTTAACTTTTGAACATTTTTTCAGACATGTATTATGTGTGAACACAGGAGATTGCCCATCGATTCCAAAGTAGAATAAGAAGGATGAAGGAGTGTATAAGCTTGAATCCAGTCTGTAAGCATGCATATATATGTATGTACTTCGTGTAGTCATTGAAAGAAAGTTCTAGATGCATCCCCTGCAAACTAAAAAGTTATTAACTCAGTGGGTTGAGATGGTACAGGGTTTTCTCTTGTTATTTCACGCAACCTGAATTGCTTAAAGTTTTGCAATAAGCAAGATTTACATACTGTTACAATCACTGAAAATCTTAAAGGCATATATCCATTGTAAAGGATAGGATAGC
Source organism: Peromyscus californicus insignis (assembly GCF_007827085.1). Taxonomy (NCBI): domain Eukaryota; kingdom Metazoa; phylum Chordata; class Mammalia; order Rodentia; family Cricetidae; genus Peromyscus; species Peromyscus californicus. Next base: position 70,572,208 of record NW_026294551.1, read on the forward strand.
CTTGGTTCTTCAGAGCTTTTCAAAACATAGGGGCCATCGCATGGGGAGTGGCTCAGGAGACCTTCATATTTTCTGGTCCATCCTTCAGGTAGCTCTGTGGTCTGGGGTTTGCCATGCCTCCCCTCTGGGGTGTTTGCCTCCATCCCTGATATTAGGGGATATTAGTGGGTATATCAATAACTGTCCTCATTGCTATGATCAAATCCCTGACAAGAAGCAATTCTGGGAGGAAGGGTTTACTCTGTCCCACAGTTTGAAGGGATACAGCCTATGGTGACAAGGAGGCATGTGGCAAGAGCCAGAGTTAGCTGTCACATGCTTATGCTTCCAGGAAGTAGAGAGCACACAGGAAGTGGGGACAGACATCCAAACCTCAATGCTCCAAAGCTAATTCCAGTGACAGATCTCCTCCAGTAAGTCCCCATCTCCTAAAGGTCCCACAACCTTCCAAAACAGCACCACCATGGGGCCAAGTGTTTAAACACAATTGATGGGAGCCACTTCACACCCACACACCAGCATGGGCGGTACACACTCTCATGGTGGTCTTCTGCAGTTCTTCCCAGTAAACAGAGAGCTCTGCCTACAACCCAAACCAAAGCAGACTGTCCACTCTAGACAGAAAGATTGTAGGAGTCAGAGGATGGGGGAGTTTGCTGTGAGGTTGTCTCCGAGTAGTATCAGTAGCTACATCCGTAAAATCTCACTAACATGACCATCCAAACATGAGCTGAACAAGAATGACACTAAGGGGCATGCCAAAGTAGACAGAGAAAAGCTCCTGAGGCCTCAACCCTACACAAAGAACTATAGCAACTGAGGAAGGCTGGGAACAGGAGACATGGTCCCTCCCAGGGAAGAGCTCACCAATTGGTTGTCCAGTGCCAATGGCTAGCCTTGCCAATATACATACAAGTAACATTATGCAGATTAAACAGGTTCTATTTAGGAATATATATTCCTAATATATATAAATATATATTTATAATATATAATATATATGCATACATGCATGCAATAACAATTTTTTAATTTTTATTTTTTCAAATTTAACTTTTGATTCTTTATGGATTTCACATTATGTATCTTGATCCCACTCATCTGCCCATCCCTTCCCATCCCTTCCTATCCCTTCCCATCCCTTCCCATCCCTTCCCATCCCTTCCCATCTGGTCTCTACCACTGCAACCTCCCCCCTGCCACAGGATAAAATGAGACAAAAAAAAGAAAAGAAAAGAGAAAGAAAGAAAGAAAGAAAGAAAGAAAGAAAGAAAGAAAGAAAAAGAAAAGGAGGGAGGGAGGGAGGGAGGGAGGAAGGAAGAAAGGGAGGGAGGGAGGGAGGGAGGGAAGAAGGAAGGAAGGAAGAAAGGAAAGAAAGAAAGAAAGAAAGAAAGAAAGAAAGAAAGAAAGAAAGAAAGAAAGGGAGGGAGGAAGGAAAAAGGAAGGAAGGAAGGAAGAAAGGAAGGAAGGAAGGAAGGAAGGAAGGAAGGAAGACCTCCTTGTGGAAGCTGTAGTGTGACACAGTGAGTCACATAGTCCTTTAGTCCATATATTATTACTTGCAAGTGTTCATTGCAACGAGTCATTGGTCTGGTTTGAGGTCTCTGGTTTTTGCTACATCATCAAAACTGAGGTTCCTCTTGGATATCTGTCATTGTCCTGTGTCATGCAGATTCTCTAACTTTGGATCTGCAGGACCAGCCTCTTCACATGCTCCAGTAGATCACAGATTGGGTGGATGATGGGATGGGCCAACTCTTAGCTCTGGTTCTGGGTCTGGGTGGTTGCTGGGTTGGTCAGCCCCGCCAGATCTCCCTCATCCTCAACACCAGGGTAGATCTTCAGCACCGCCCCAGCTATGTAGTAAGCACCAAGGGGCAGCTACAATTCCCTCGCTCTCATGTCCTCAGCGTCAGCTCACCGACACCTGCATCACCAGGGCCGTCTACTGTGTATGCAAGAACAATTAATGAAAACAGAGGCCATGAACAGAAGCAGAGAAGGAGAAGTATATGAGAAGGTTAGGAGAGGGGAAAGGAAAGAGAAAAAAATGTTTTAATTATACTGTAATCTCAAAAATAAAATAAAATAAAATAAAATAAAATAAAATAAAATAAAGAGCTCCCAAATCCCAGCAGCTATCAAAATGTAATGACGGTGGGAAAAAGTCAAAGGCACCCACTTTGTGAAATGTGCCCTTCTTGCAGGACCACAGGCATGTGAGCCTTCGATGAGAGAAGAAGCTCCATGGCACTTGTATGCCTGGACATCCAGGAAGATGTGCAGTCTATAGCCTAAGCAGTCCTGGTCACCAGAGTTCAGGTTTGCAGCTGTGCTGAGAAAGAGCATCCTAATTCTCATCCCTCCCTTTGTTCCACTTGTAAGGAAAGAGTGAAAGTTTTCTTTTTTTTCTCCTTAACCCCACAGCAGAGGGAGGGACTGAACCGTGAAACCAGCTATGGAATTAAAGTTCTTGCTGAGATACCCCTCCCTGGTCCTTGTTAATGTCTTGGTGGCCTTTGGCCCTTTGTTCTCTATAAGGTTTTTTTCTCCCTCTGCTGTGAGTCTGGCCTCTACATTCTCCAGAGCCTTGTAAGGGAAACTCAGGGTACAGGACCCCCCAGAACGCTCGCTAACAGCAGTGCAGCTGCTGGGCTGAGGCGGGGCACAGAAGCCACGCTGCCAGCCCTGCCTGCCTGCGTGGCGGGTACCAAAGTGGAGGGAGGAGGAGGGACCAGCCTAGGGCTCTCAGTTAATGTTTGCTCGTTTGAGTCCAGTGACAGCCCCTGCTGCTCCTCTGATTGCCAAATGAAGACACTGACTGGCAACCCACTCTGACAGTTATTTCCCATCTGCCTCACCCCAGGCCCCTACTTCGTCCTCTTCTGGCTCTGGACCATAGAGGCTGACCTCTGTAGACGACCGTCAGTATGCTTCAGCTCCTTTCTCCTCAACCGGGATGTACCAGTCATTCAGGGATGAGCAAGAGGGGCTGGTCCCTCCTCTGCCCTGGCCTACCTGACCTGTTCTCTCCCAGCTCTCGCTCCTGCCAGGTGGCCCACATCTGTCACTTCAGCTCTCATCAGATTCCGCTGACACGACTTCCTCCCTGTCTCATCAACGTGAACGCAACCATAACTGCCCACTGAACTTCTAACCCCCGAAGAGCACGGGCCATGGCCATTCCGCCTTCTCTTCAGCTGGTGCTGTCTTCTTGGTAAAAGCCCTTCCTTTGACATACCTGCTGTCATTTTCTTCTGGGGGCACTATTTTGTAGCTGACTATTCCCAAGGAGAGACGGACAATCATCTATTCCATCTAGATAGGGCACCTGACAATGGATCGAAGGAGCCAGTCCACCCAAGTCTCGCTTGATGAACCAGGAATCTGTTGGTGTAGCTTCCAGGAACATGACTGGAAGGCAGCCGAGTGTGCTCAGGTAGAGAACAATGCAGAGGAGCATCTTACTCAGGATGGGTGATGAGGATACTGAGGAAAGCCTCTTGGAGGAAGGGACCTCTGACCTCTTAACTTAGACCAAACAGAAGAGGGAACTTGCCATAGGAAGCTCTGGCAAAGGCAAGAATAAGTCAAAGGCTCTAGAGGGGAGCCATAAGCATGCTTGAGAAATACAACGTCGGAATGAAGTCAGGAGGACACATGGGGTGTACAACTTGTGCAAAGGTCTCCAGGTTCTGTTCTTTGGTGAGAAGGTTCCTGATGGATCAGAATAATGGACTAGTATGAACCAATTGAAGGGTTTCTATCAGTTTATCTTCTTATTGGTGGGGTCATCTTAGGGAGTAGAGAGGATCTGGAGAGAGCAAAGAAAGAAGTTAGTAGGCATCACAGTCTTCAGGCAAGAGGGGTGAGGAGGTAGACTGGAGGCATCACTTAGAGATCCATCTGTTGTGGAGATGGATGTTTTATTTGTGCACCCCAATAAAGCTTATCTGAGGATCAGAGGAAAAAGCCAGCCACTATAGTAAACATAGAGGTCAGACAGTGGTAGCACACACCTTTAATCCTAGCATTCGAGAGGCAGAGATTCATCCGGATCTCTGTGAGTTCAGGGCCACACTGGGAACAGAGCCAGGTGTAGTAGCACACACCTTTAATCCCAGCAGTAGTTAACCATAGAGGTCTGGAGGTCTGTACAGACAGACAGGAAATGATAGAGCTGGGTGGAAAGAGGAAAGTGATATAACTGGGTGGAGAGAGGAAGTAAGAGGGCAGGGACAGAAAGGAATATATTCATGGGTATACAGGAAATAGGTCTCTCGGGAGACTGAGGAGTTGGTGAGGTGAGGTTGACTGTGGCTTGTCCTTTTCCTCTGATCTCTCAGTTTTCACTCCAATATCTGGCTCTGGGTTTGTTTGTTTTTTATTAATAAGACTGTTTAGCAATTTGTCTTACAACCGATGGGTGTGGAACACAAGAAAAGACACTAGTGCAGTATGACACCAAGATGCAAGGCCAGCGTCACTGGGTGGTCCAGTCCTGATCACTGTGATGAGATGCATAGGGGTGAGAGGGACAACAGGAACGTGTCATGTCTGGAAGTGTCCCCTCACTTCCTTCACACTACCACAATTTTCCAACAGCGTAACTGTGCTACTTCTAAATTGGAGGTCCTAAGGACAGATATCTTGGCTTTTAAAAAAAGGTTCCTGAGACCACTGGTCCCCTGGATTTATTTAATCCTTTGGGTGCCACACACAACACAGTGAAACCCAAGACAGCACAGAAAGAACCAACAGGAGTAAGGTCTTCTAAACGAGAAATTTGTCCTGAGCCCCAGGCTGCATGAAGAAGGGTCCACTGTACACCAAGGTTTATGTTTCCTGAGATCTGAGGTAACAACTTCTACATGGCTTAGTCATCTACATACCATGGTCTTGACATTGCTAAAGATATATTGAAAAATACAGAAAGGCAATAATTGAATATCTGAATACTTTACCACCTGCCAAGCACTCCACTAAAATAGTTTCTATTCTATCTGAACACCATCTCACTGAACCAAGCTTCTGAATTGATGACATCTCTTCTATATAAAATGGGAGAGTGCTGGCATAATGGCTCAGAGGTTATGAGCAAACACTGATCTTGCAGAGGACCTGGTTTCAGTTCCAAACACCCACATCAGGTAGCTCAGAGTCCCTGGAACTCCAGCTCTAGGGGATCTGACACCCTCTCTGATCCCCACAGTCACCTGCACTCACTTGCACATACCCACACACAATTTAATTTAATTAATAAGTACACAATTTAATTAATATACACACAATTTAAAATGATGAAAACAAATCTAAATAGAAGAGGAGCCCTAGAAATGGCTAGAATGCCCACACAGTGTACCATGGGCACCCTGGATCCTGGTGCAGCCCGAGATAACTACAACTTCCCAACACAAAGTCATAAAATTAATGAAAACGTTTTGCATGTTTCTGTGATGTATTTTGGGAAAGCTGGCTGTATGAGCCTTAAGTGTGAACTTTGTAGATGACAACATCATGTCACAATGTCAAAAGGATGGACATGCCTGGCTCTCAACAGAATACATTCCTTCCCCAAAGCAGGTTCAGAAAGCCTGTGATGATGGAGCCCACACAAAGCCCGTCAGACAGCTCCAAACTCTCATGTGTTTAGCTGAGGGGTGATCTTCTGAGGAAAGTTTCAGAAAAATCAACTCCCCATCCTGCAGACTGTTTTCCTGTTCCTATCTAGGATGCAGGGAAGAGTCAAAAGTCAAAGGACACACAGAGCCTTGAGCCATAAACTGAAGGCTGATGTATCTTCTTACTGGAAAGTCAGAGCTCCCTTCACTCCAGTCTCTCTCTCTGCCTTCCCAGCAAGGTTTACAAGCTCTCTTAGTCTAATCCAGATGTTCCACACATTCACATCAGGCAGCTCATAGTACATAGTTCTGGATAACCTGCAGCTCCAACTCGCAAGCGATGAGCAGCAATAACTAGCAAGCGGAGAGAAATAATTCTAGAATCAGCACATGTCATCAGTTAGCAGCTGACAGCCCAAGGACAAAGGATGTGATGAGCAGAAAGAAGAACTGGGAAAGTGCAAGGCCACACAGTGTCCAGACAAGCATCGCCGTTCAGTACAGTAGCTCAAGGGGCTGGCATTGAATTGCTGTGTGGTTTAATAAATGATTCCCAGCACTGGATCAGGAGGGATGTCCTCTGCCAACATTTCCAAGGTAAAATGTTCCTGGGCTACCCCATACCTGACCCTCAGCAGGAGAAGCCATGTTATCAGCTCAGAAAAGCAGGCATTTATCAACTAAGATGCGTCTAAAACAGTTGTGAGCCTGGGAAGAACGGCTGCGCAGCGGCCTCCGAGGACAGTCATCAGCCGAGGCTTTCCTGGACAGTGATGCTCTGCACCAGCGAGAGTGACGGGATTTAGTGCAGACTTGCAAAAAGAAGAGAGGAAAGGAAAGGAATAGAGGAGGAGAGAGGGGGAGAGGGAGGAGGGAGGGGGAGGGAGCGAAACACCATCGTGATTTAAAACTCACAGCTGACATTAGGATTCTCTCTTCGTTCTTTAGGGAAAAAAATGATATGCATCCACTACTCCAGTACCAGAGAGTTAGTCCCTGCCTCCTGCCCCCTCCCCTCTATACTCTGTCTCTTCCTCACTTCTTTGCCTTTAATCCCTAGCAACCTCTGGTCTTTCTGCCACCTCCCTCCTCTTGTCGGAATGCCCCAGCACATAGCCTTCTCAGACTGGCTCTTCTCACAGGGCAGCATGCATTCAACTTTCTCCCCTACCCTTTTATGACTTGATAGTACTTTGACTTTCAGTCCGGAATAATACTTCATTTTCTAGATGGACCACAGTTTTTCTACCCATTCTTCTGTGAAAGGACGTTTTGGTTGTTTCTAAGTTTTGCCAATTATGAATAAAGCTTCCATAAATATCCATGTGTAGACTTAGGTTTCATCTCCTTTGGATATATATAAAGGAGTGTGGTGGCTGGATCATGTGGTAAAAATGTGTTTAGTTAAAAAATGAAATATGTATATTTTTATGAGAATCCACCAATCTGTTTTCCAAAGTGGTTGTACTGTTTTACACTCCTACTGGCAAGGGGTGAGTTCTGAGTGCTCTGGGCCCTCTTCAGTGTTTGGTGGTCTGGGTATGCTGGGGCCTGACCATTCTGTGAAATGTGCAGGAGTGTGTCATCGTTTTGTGTTTCTCAGATGACGTAATATGCAAAACAGCTTTCCATCTGCACATTTTCCAGATGCTTATCTCTTCGATGAGATGTCTACTAAATACATTGACCTGTCTGTGTCCTGATTGATGGGTTTTAAGCATTCTTCCTTCTTAGATAATAGCTCTTTCTTTATCCATGGACTTGTCTCTGTGTCTGTGGCTTACTTTCATTCTCACAGCAGCATTTTTTTTTCGCAGAGAGAATAGTTTCATATGGATGAACTTTGTTTATCAATGATTTCCTTCATGGATAATGTCTTTGGTGTGATCACTACATGTCAGTCCAAACCTAAGGTCATCTAAATGTGTGGATTTCCTCCTGTCTCATGTCCTGGGACTTCTACATGTATGATGATGTGTTACTCACCTTCCTGTTACTGTGACAAAATACCTATGGATGTCACCTTAAAGTAGAAAGGATTTATTTTGGTTCACAGTCAAAGGCTAGTTTGCTGGTCCATTGTTTTAGGCCTCAGACAAGGCTGAGGATCACAGCAGAGAGTGGCAGAGGAGGCTGCCACCTCAGGGCACCCAGCAAGCAGATCATAAAGGAAGAGGAAGGGACCAGTGACAAGATGCACTCACCACGGTGATACAGGCCTTCGGGAGTGAAGGAGCCTCTCTCGGAGCAGATGGGCCTCACACAGAGACTAAGGTGGCAGTCAGTCAACAGTTACTAAAAGTCACCCTAGGTCAGTGGTTCTGAGTTCTTTATCTTACGTGGATGAGAGATGAAGATGTGGGAAAGCAGAAGAGAGCAAAGTAAACACATATTTATTCAGGCAAAGTGAGAAATTAAGGAAAGGTGAGAGGAATTCCAGAGCTTGGGAGGGCCAAGAGAGGAAAACACAGATTGGCACAGGCTGCTCATCGAACTTAATAGCAGAAGTGGGCAGACTGAGGTCATTTCCATTGAGGTTGGTTAATTCTCTGGGTGAATAACAGACTGAGCCAATGGCGGGGGAAGAGGGACCTCTCTGCGCATGCCCATATGGCCCAAACCTAGGGGAGGATCGCACTCTGCTTCCTCAGTTAGGAGTGCAATCAGGTGTTGAACCACCTCTGTAGCATTGTTAGCGGCTGACCTTGGCTCACCTGCGGCTGGCTTTGCCGTCCTGGCCTTGTAGATATTTCCTGTCTCCCACATTGGCTGGTGTCTCACTGGCTCTTACTTCAACTGTGTTCGCTTTCTTATCCAGTTACCTGGTCAGTTTATGGTTTTACTGTGGGCCTTTCCCCCCTTGCTGCCTAAGGAGGGCTAACTCCTGCCTCAAAAGGACTGTCTGAGTGACATCCTTTCCTCAACTGGGTCCTATTTCCTAACTGCACATTCAGCTATGAAATCACCAGTGAATTACCCCCCCTGACCAAGCTAACACTCTCACAACACCATCACCTTTCTGAACCCTGCCTCTGAACATTCTGGGACAGGGGATCAAGCCTTCAGAACAATCATCTCCAATCAGGGGGCACTTCATCTCTAAACCATAACACATGGTCTGTGATTTATTTTAAGCTGTTTTTTGTGAGAGATATAAAGATTCCACCCTGAGGAAGCGGAGTGCAATCTCGATTCTGTGTTTGTACATAGATACTTAACTGTTCTAACATGGTTTGTTGAGAAAACTATCTCAATATATATAATAATTAATAACATATAATCCACTGTATTATATGTTTTTCCTTGCCAAAGCAACTAACTGTATTTATATGACTCTCTGGTATCTGCTCTGGACTCTGCTCCTTTAAGAGTTTGTGTGTTCTTTCACAAAATTCTCAATGACTATAGCTTTACAGAAAGTCTAAAAGTCAAGTCCTCCTCTGGTCTTGTCTTTCAAGCTTGTACTGGCTATTATGGGTGTACTGGCTGGTTTTGTGGGTCAATGTGACATAAGCTAGGATCATCAGAGAGGAAGGAGCCTCTTGAGGAATTGCCTCCATGAGATCCACTCCATGAGATCCAGCTGTAAGGCATTTTCTCAATTAGTGATCAGTGGGGGAGGGCCCAGCCCATGGTGGGTGGTGCCATCCTTGGACTGTCAGTGGCCTTGTCAGAGGAGCGGCAGATGGCAATTGAAGTTCAAGGTGTCAGCCCACCAGGAGGCGAATCCCTGATGGATGAATTTTGGATGGACAAGACCCCAGGTCCCAGAATGTCTTTTGCTTCTGCTGTGCCTTTACATGCTTGCCACTGCCATCTTTCTCTGGTATCTGGCATGGTGTGAATGGGTGTGGGGAGCTTCCCACTGCCTGTGATGTAATGTGTTTATCTCATGGAAACATCTCATTCTACTGGGCATTTTTACCTGTGGATTTTTATGAAGATGATTTCTTTCTAGACTGTACTGTCTAACTAAAACAATGATTTTATATAATAATAATGATAGTTTAAATAGAGTTTTGATGATTAAAAATATAAACAAGGAAGTGTCACACAACTAAAACACATGAGTTTCTATTGAGGAACTGTATAGACTGTGACTTTGATTAATGATTAAGGACAACAATTGAGTCCCAGTAGCCCAGCTAGCTTAAATTCTTTTAATCTTAATGTTGGGAGATGTGTTCACAGGTTTCAGAGTATATCATAGCTGAAACAAAGCTTTGAAAATAACTTAAAGTTAGACTAAGATGTTTTTGTCAAACAACTTTGAGATGAAAAACTAAAGAAGACAATCTACAGTTTTAGAAAGGCACATAGCTGAGTGAGGAACTCTTTAAGGTCAGGGAACAAGAACAGAGCAGCCCAATTATCATTAGCTGACATACCTTTCTTGCTAGGATTGGTTGATGATCAAAGGTGATGATTAATTCCTTGTACCCATTTCTGCCCTCAATCCCCTGATATAAAAAACTATTGATGAGTGGGTGTGCACCCTAAAGATTTAAAGTAGAATTGACTGTTTGCTTTTCATTTATAAAAGTTTAGATTTGTGATTCCTTTAAGATTCCTTATAAGATTACCTTTCAAGATAAGTAATAATGTGATTGGTCCTTTTTTTTGTAACTGCAAAACTCAGCCTGCCGGTAAAAGAATACCTTGCTTGCCTACACTGTTAATTTATAACAAGTTGCTTGAGTATGAATGTATGTGGGTTCTTGGAATAATTTGTTTTTCACTTGTAATACATAAAATGTTTAATCATGTTAAGGGATATGGAAAACATGCTGTTTTTTACTTATATTCATTGTAATCATTCACTTGAAAAACAGAATGTAACCACATTGTAATTTTTATATTGCCTGAAAGATTTTGCAGGGGTATATAAGCTGTAAGGGAAAGAATAAAGATAGAAAGAGTTAGAAGGAAAACATCAAGAATGAGAGAAGGAAATCACCAGGAAAATAAAGAATAAAGAGAATGCAAAAGAAGAATAAAGCAAAGATCTGAAGGAAACCATCAATAGAGTGTGTGAGGGTCTTTTCCCTTACCCCCTCAGATAAAAAAGTCACAGTACACTGACTCTGTGGACTTCCCTTTGAGCCCTGCAGCTGCTAGAGGTTGGTCCTCCAGGCAGTGAAACTAGACTCGTAATCCTGGATTCTACGAGAAAACGGACTGAGCAAGCCATGTGAAGCAAGCCAGTAAGCAGTACCCCTTCATGGCCTCTGCATCAGGTCCTGCCTCCAGGTTCCTGTTCTGTTTGATTTCCTATCCTGACTTCCTCCAGTGATGGACTATGATCTGGAAGTGTAAGCCAAATAAACTCTTTCCTCCCCAACCTGCTTTTTGGTCGTGGCATTTTGTCACAGCAATAGACAATAATGGGTCTTTTAACTCTTCATAGGGAGAAGAATCAGTTTGTTGACACCCACAAAATACCTTCTACACATCCAGTCTGGAAGAACTGACTTCTTGGCAATAATTATTCTTCTTCCATTCATTCATTCATTCATTCATTCTCTCTACTTAGTTCTATCATGTAGCTATTTTCATTTATATATTATATATATTATCAAAAGTATTTAATTTTTGAGTGTTTTACTATAAGTGTTATGTCTTTTGTTTCAAATTACACATGTTCATTGGCGATGTAAAGAAAAGTAATTGACATATCATAATTTTATATTTGTAACCTTGCTGTAAGTGGTTATTAATTTCTGAAGGATATTTTTTATCAGTTCTCAACCATTTTATACATAGACAATCTCCAAAGACTTTTTCATTTCTTCCTTACTCCTCTGCACACATTTTTTTCCTTTTCTTATCTTATTGCGTAAACCAGGACTTCTGATACAATGTTAAAAAGCAGTATCTAGGGAGTGCTTCCTTGCCATAGTTAGTCTTCTTTTGTGGGCAAAGTTTTCAAGCATCAAATATGACGTTGACTGTGGCTTTTTCATAGATAATATTTATCAAGTTGAAGAAATTGCCCTCTTTTCCTGGCTTATTGAGACATTTTATAGTTGCTTGGTTCTCTCTCTCTCTCTCTCTCTCTCTCTCTCTCTCTCTCTCTCTCTCTCTCTCTCTCTCTGAGATAGTATCACTACAAATAGCCCTGGCTATCCTGGAACTCACTCTGTAGACCAGGGGACCTGGAACTCACAGAGATCCACTTGTCTCTGCTTCTCAAGTGCTGGGATTAAAGATTTGCACCACCATACCTAGCCTTTATTGAGTCATTTTAGTCATGAATAGGTGTGAATTTTCTCAAATTTCTTTCTTCTATTTATTGATATGACTACGTGTTTTTATCCTCTTTAACATGTCTGTGGGATAAATTTTATTAGCTGATCTTTTTTGTTTTTGTTTTTGTTTTTTGTTTTTTGTTTTTTCGAGACAGGATTTCTCTGTGTAGCTTTGTGCCTTTCCTGGAACACACTTGGTAGCCCAGGCTGGCCTCGAACTCACAGAGATCTGCCTGCCTCTGCCTCCTGAGTGCTGGGATTAAAGGCATGTGCCACTACCGCCCGGCTATTAGCTGATCTTTTAAAAGTTGACTATGTCTTACATTTGGAATAAATCCCACTTGATTATGGAGTGTAACTTTTTATACATTGTTTGATTTGCTAACATATCTTGTTAAGGCTTTTTACATCCATGTGTATGGATTGGTCTGTAGTTTTCTTTCATGTAATATTTTGCCTGGTTTGGATAATAAACTAATGCTGGTCTCATGGAGTGACATGTTTACTCTGCTTCTATCTTCTGAAAGAGACTTTAGAGAATTTTGTGTGATTCTCCCTTAAATGTTTGTAGAATCACCTGTGAATCTTTTGAGACTGTTGTGTCTTCCGATTTTGAAAGGTGATTAATTATTAATTTAATTTTAATGACTACAGGCCCACTCAGATTGTCCACTACTCAGTGAGTTTGGCAGGTTGTGTTTACAAAAAAGTGGTCCACTTTATCTAGCTTATTGATTTCATGGGCTTAGCCTTCTTTACTCTGTCCTTTGATTTTACTTATCCCCCATACATCTGTAGCAACATCCTCTTTTTATATTATTAATAAATGGTATCTTTCTCCCTTTTCTCAGTCAGCTTGGCTGAATACCTATTGATTCTATCAGTATTTTGAAAAGAACCAGATTTTGGTTTCATTGATTTTTCTCTCTATTGATTCTTGTTTTCAACCTTATTGATTTCTGCTGTGATTTCTTATTGCTTCCTTTCTTCTACATTCTGTGTTCTGAACAGTCTAATTCTTCTGGCTTCCTAAGGTAGAAATTTATGTCACTGATCTTAACTCTTTCTTCTTTCAAATTCAGCATATAAAATTCTGTCTAGGCCCTGCATTCACTGTACTCTATAAATTTTAATAATTTGTATGTGTATACATGCATGCATGTGTGTGTGCTTGTGTCCATGTGCGTGCATGGGGGCCAGAGTCTCTCACTGAACCTGGAACTCACCAATGTTTGGCTACACTGGTGGCCAGAAAGTCCCGGTGATTGTCCTGTGTCTACTGTCCTTGCCTCTGGGGTATAGGCCTACGTGGCTATACTCTGCATTTGTGTGTGTGTGTGTGTGTGTGTGTGTGTGTGTGTGTGTGCACGCATGTGTGTGTTGAGTGGTGTGGTTCTGGGGATCTGAACTCACCTCCTCATACCCGTGCAGCAAGTACACTTACCCACTGAACCATCTCCCCAGCCTAATTTTAATAATCTTTTTAAGACTGGGTCTCATTAGGTAGTCCAGACTATCCTTGAACTCTCAATTTTCCTGCTTCAGCTTGCTAAGAGACAATTGTCACTTACATTGGTGACAATACATGTCCTTGTCACAACCTATCTTTTAGGAGTTTTGTTCTCATTATGAAATTGTCTACATTCTGAGGTCCTCTGTCCATGTCAGGAGGGGGTTCACAGGTCAGGAAATGTCCTCCATGCAAGTGTTCATCCCTGTTCCAGCCAAACATTGCCTTGGACTTCAGACAGAACCAGGCACATATAAATACCTACATACACATACTCATAGCACCACATGCTCAGTTAGGTGGTTTGTACTTCAGGGCCCTTTAATGATGTTGTGCCTCAAGCTCCTCCTGATAGTGGGGAGGAGACTCAGAAAAAGTGAGGGAAGTAATTCTAAAATCCTGTAACGGTTCATATTAATTGATTGTCACCTTCATAAGATCTAGAGTCACCTAGGAGACAAACCTGAGGGCATGTCTTGAAGGAATTCCTAGATTAGGTTAACTGAGGTTGGAAGACTCACTCTAAACATGGGCAGTATCATCCCACAAGCTGGGGTCCTGGATTGGATAAAAAGGAGAATGCGAGCTGAGCGCCAGCATCCATCTATCCTGCCTCCTGATGGTGGATTCAACATGACCAGCTACGGCAAGCTCCCACCACCTTCCCCACCACGAGAGACTGATTCCTCAAGCTGTGAGCCAAAATAAACCCTCATCCGCCCTCCCCTTCCCTCCCTTCCTTCCATCTTCCCTCCCTCCCCTTCCTTCCCCCCTTTCCCTCCATTCCTTCTCCCCTCTCTTCCTTCTTTCCTTCCCTCCATCTTTCCTTCCCTCCCTTCCTTCTTCCCTCCTTTCTTCCCTCCCTCCCTTTCCTTCAGTTGATTTTTCAGGCACTTGGTCGCAGCAATGAGGAAGCTCACTAATGCAGCCCCTCCTGCAGCTCAAACTCGTCATCACCCTGCCTCAGAGACCTCTGCACTCATCACGTTTGTTTCTCAAGGCCTTGTTTCCTCAGACAATGAATTGTCTGGACTACACTACACTACAAGGCACCCCAGACAAGCTGGAGGCACCCCATTAGGACATCAGCTCCGGAAATCTGTGCTGTAGGAACATGGCCCTCTCTGCTCCACCTCAGGCCCCTGCCTAGAATCTTCCCTTTTGCTTCTGAGGATTAACTCTTCTGCATATTGGGCAGGAAATGAGTTCCTGGCTGTTTATTGTGGTCAAATCTGTCAATGAAGTCAATACAGCAGCAAAAGCCAGAGACGCTGATGTCTCTTTATTAATTCATGAGGTGCTTTGCAGTCCACTACTGTCCACACCGAGATTGATGGAAGTGGAAAAAGAAACGCAAGTTAAATTATGTCTCTGATAACTTCTGCTTAACTGGCCTGCCAAGACCAAAGAGATTAAACATCTGTGATTTATTCCCATGTTAATCTCAATAAACACACACGCAGGCGCAGGCGCTCACACACACTCACACACACCAGCTAATGAGAGACTGCACCAGACTGCCTCCCAAGCACGGCCCTAACCGTTTGCAAATGTGGAATCAGAGAAAGGCCACAGCCGACGAGACGTAACAGGAGGCTCATTATCCGTTTCTCTCAGTCCTTCAGTCCGCCGTCCGTTTGTTCATTTCATCTTTCCTCACCAGCTTCCAGGCCTGCTATAAAAAGCCTTGTGCTAGACCAGAAGAGGATTCTGGGAGATAAAGTTTGCCCCCTTTCTACCAAAGAGTCTGGCAATAATTAATTTAAATGTGTATTTCAAGCAGTTCCTGCTCTGCCTCTTACAGGCCCTGTAGCCTTATGCAAACCAGTTAGTTCCCGTATGTACTCTCTCTTCCCCATGAGTGAAAGATGAACCTGAAGTGTTTAGTTATCACAGAAGCCACCATTAACTGATACTTGCTATATACTGGGGCTGACAAGAGTCCTGGCTACAGATTATTAATCACAATCTACAATCCTGTGAGGGAAATGTTAGGAATTTTTTCTTTTTCTTTTTTTTCTTTTTTCTTTTTTTTTTTTTTTTTGGTTTTTCAAGACGGGGTTTCTCTGTGTAGCCCTGATTGTCCTGGAACTCTCTCTGTAGACCAGGCTGGCCTCAAGATCCACCTGCCTCTGCCTCCCAAGTGCTGGGATTAAAGGTGTGTGCCACCACACCCTGCTATTCTTCTGTTATTCCTAAAGAGAGTGTGTGTGTGTGTGTGTGTGTGTGTGTACGCACACATGCACTTGAGAACAATGTCCACAGAGGCCAGAAGAGGGCATCAGATCCTCTGGACCTGTAGTTATAGGCAATTGTGGGTGCTGAAAACCAAACTTGGGTCCTCTGCAAGAGTAGTCTGTCCTCTTGACCACTGGGCCATCTCTGCGGCCTCCAAATTTGCTATTGTCACATCCTTGTAATCCAAGGCTCAAAGACAATGCACAAACTGCCCCAAACCTGCAGGTCACAAACTAGGTAATCTGAACTCATGTGGTAGAACTTCAGAGCCCTGCTGGTTGTTTTTAACTCTTTTTCTCTTTGGGGACTTACCACCCAGCTCCCAAATAATCACATGGAATCCTTTTCTTACTTATAAATGCCCAGTCTTAGCCTGGCTTGTTTCTAGCCGGCTTTTCTGAATTTAAATTATCCCATCTACCTTTTGCCTACAGGCTTTTACCTTTCTCTATTTCTGAATATCTTTTCTTTTCTTCTTATTCTATGTCTGGCTGTGTGACTGAGTAGCTGGCCCCTGGCATCCTCTCCTCCTTTTCTTGCTCCCCGATCTTCTTTTCCCAAAATTTTCCTCGTATTTATTCTCTCTGCCTGCCAGCCTTGCCTGTCCCTCTCCTACCTCACTATTGGCCACTCTGCTCTTTATTACACCAATCAAGTGTTTCAGGCAGGCAAAGAAACAGCTTCACAGAGTTAAACAAATGAAACATAAAAGAATGCAACACATCTTTGCATCAGTAAACAAATGCTCCATAGCATAAACAAATGTAACACATCTCCAACTAATATCCCACAACAACCCTGTTCCTAAAGGCTGCCTCAGACTCTAAGGCCAGGCCTCACATGCCAATGTCATGGAAGTTATGTGCTCTTACAGGTCTCTGGACTCCTCTGAAACCCCAAGGCCACTACTTCTGATCCCTATTGTTTTCCAGGGATTGGCTTGTTACCACCCATGCAATGTTTTCATGACCTCTTTACTCCTGGGACTTTCTGCTCCTGGTGCTAGTCCTGTGGAAGAGATGTCTTCTAACCTGGCATTTCAGGCTCCCAGGGTTGACCACAGAGCCAGAGGGATATTAGGTGATGGTACAATGAGAGCAAAGTATACAAGTGCACCCTGATATATATGCATAGGAACCTTGGAGTTCAGGCCCTTCTCACTGGGAAAAAAAGGTCCCAAAGGTGGGCCCCATCTTGGCCTTGGGAGGACCCTGGCCTTGGGATTCTCTCTGGACAGAAGCTGGTGATCTAATTCCCCTCTGTTGCTTCAACCCTCTTAGGCCACAACAAGCTGATGCCAGGGCCACCACCTCAACCCCAAGACCAGTATACACAGCTCAGTGCCAACAATTGATCTCCATCGGAGGCCCCAGCCTCTTCCAAAATAATATGACCCAAGCTAGATGCAGTACCTTCCCCCACACCTGTTTCTTCCCATTTCTTTCACCTCCCTATCTTCACGGGGAGCAGATGGCAGACCTTGGGATCTCCCTGCTTGCTAATGTCCTCGCTCCATTTCTTTTCCTCCCCCATAGTGGATACCAAGGTTATGTCTGTACTTCTTGTCTAAGCCAGCACCTCCAACAGAGTTCCTGTCTCCAGATTCTAGACCTCCCTGTTATCTTGTTGGCCAATGGGAGGTACATAGTAAGAGGAAACTTCAAGAGTCTTTCAATAGTGTTAGCCAAGAGTTATTTCCTGAACAAGTGCCCTTGAGCATGTGCTGTGAGCCAGGCCCCATGCTGGGAGCTATGGGAGGGTGGCAGTAACTATACGCCATGCCCTTGTGCTCACACACCAAGGGGAGCATTGCGAGAGACAAAGAATGGCTGGACAGAAGTGAATGTCAGACAGTGGTGTGCTCAGTGCGGGGAAAGGCATGGGAATAGAATGATGAGTGTCAAGGTCGAGACCTGTCTTAGCTGGGATGTTCACAGATTGTAAGATAATGCCGGTTAAACCCTTAGAACACAAAGGCCAGATTCTAAGTACATTGTATTCATTCATGCATTTAACTGCCCTAGCAACCCACTGAGGTAGACTATTAGTCTCATTCTGAAGATGAGAACGTTGAGCATAGGGAATCCCTGTTCACAAAGGAGCCAGGCTTCTCATCTAGACAATTTGATTCTGCCCCCTTCCCTGTTGCTACCACTGTGGTAAGCTACCTGTCCCAGGAGGTGATGTCTAAAGTGAAGCCTGGTGTAGGAGAGGCTAATGAGTACAGATTCTTCCTGGAGTGAGCCTAAGACAAACAATCATAAATAGGTGGCTTATGTGAAACAGGGATCTCGGGAAGAAGCCATGGAAAGGGAGTGAGGAAGTGACACAGAGAACAGACATGTGACATCTACTCTTCAATGTCACCTTGACTAGATGTAGAATCACCATGGAATTCTACTTGTCTATGAGAGTGTTTACAGAAAAAATTAACTGAAGAGGGAAGATACATCCTGAATGTAGGAGGCATAGTTCCCTGGACTGGAATCCTGGACTGAGTAACAAGAGAAAAGTAGGCTGAGCACCAGCATCCGCCTCTCTCTGCTTCCGGACTGTGGGAGCAACATGACCAGCTGCCTCATGCTTCTGATACAGTGCCTTTTAAACCATGATGGGCTGGACCTTCAAACTATGAGCCAAAACAAACCTTCTACCTTTACGTTGCTTTTCATCGAGTATCTTGTCATAGCAACAAGAGACATAACTGATATAGGAAGAAAGCCAGTCAAGGCTGTATTAACAGTGTGTTACCTCCCAGGGACACTGGGATCTGGTGTAAAGCATGAGCCTCTGCATCTTCCCCGGCCAAGTCCCACCTCTTCAGGTAATAGCTGCTGTCATGGAGCAAATCTCTGGTGCTTATGACCTGTTCATTTAAAGGGACAATAGAGGTTCCCACCAGAGAAAAAGCTGCAGGCAAAAAGACACGTAGGTGCTAGAAGGTGTAGTTTGGCCATCTTCACTAAAACCCGAGACTCAAGCAGATATGATATAGTCAAGGCATCAGAAGCACCTACTAGAATATTCCACATAGAAAGGATCCCTCTATGGATGAAGTCCCAAGGGCAGTGATTACCTTGGTATATATGCCAAAGAGGAGAAGCAAGACTCAGGCTCACAGATCCAAGCTGTGTGGTGGAAATTGCCACCAGAGAGGGCACTAGAGGCCAGATAGAACTTTAAATGGTCTTTCTAGTTGCTGAGAGGGGAAATGATTGCAAGATGCAAGGACAGAAGGGATCCTTAGGAGACTGTGATATTAGTCCCAGTGACATGTGTTGTGTTGCCTTGCCTTAGGGGAGCATTTTGTCGGGGTTTAGATTCAGACTATAGTTAGAATTGACAGCTGATAAGAACTGAAGATGGAAAAGTCCATCCTGGGGTACAAACAGAGCTGAGGGCTCATCTACCGAGACAGGTATCAGGGAGGGTGCAAGCTCAGAGTAGCAGGGGTTGGGAATTGAGAAGTCTGTTTTAGACACTAAGTTGGAGGGGTGCTGTGGGATGGTCTGTATGTCAAATGTGTTGCTCTGATTGGTCAATAAATAAAACACTGATTGGCCAGTGGCCAGGCAGGAAGTATAGGCGGGACTAACAGAGAGGAGAATTGAGAGAACAGGAAGGCGGAGGGAGACACTGCCAGCCGCCGCAATGACAAGCAGCATGTGAAGATGCCGGTAAGCCACGAGCCATGTGGCAAGGTATAGATTTATAGAAATGGATTAATTTAAGATGTAAGAACTAGATAGCTAGAAGCCTGAGCCATTAGGCCAAACAGTTTAAATAATATAAGCGTCTGTGTGTTTATTTTATAAGTGGGCTGTCTGACTGCCGGGGCTTGGTGGGACCCGGAGAGAAAACTCTCCAGCTACAGAGGGGCACACTAGTAACTAGATTCTTGAACACAAGGACTAGAGGTCAGAGGACGGTCCAATTAGGCTTGCTGTGCAATGTTGTAACCACCTCCAGGTCCCCTTGAGAAGCCCTCAAGATATACTAGGAATCTCCTAGTAGGTAGTGTACAGGTAGCACACAGTTGGAAGAGGTTTGATGAGCTTAGAAAAGCAGGGGAGAGCCGAGATGAGCAGGAGAAACAGTGCTCATGAGGTACCATGGTTCCAACCGCTGCACAGCCCACCTTAGATGTAAGATAGACAGAGGCTTGCTCTGGTCTGGCAGGCCTTGCTTGCAGAGTGTGGAATGGATCAGATTGCTAAATTTCAAGCACACAGTCCCTGTCCTAGTTTCATCTCTGTTGCTGTGACAAAATAGCCTGACAACAAGCAAATTAAAGAAAGAAAGGGTCCATTGGGTTTACAGTTGCAGGTTACAGTTCATCACTGAGCGGAAATCATGGCAGGAACTCACAGCAGCTAATCACACAACATCCACCATTGTCCAGAGCAGAGAGAAACAAATGCCCCCATGTTGCCTGCTTGCTTTCCTGCTAATCATCGAGCTTTTCCAACTGTTTCATAGTTCAGGGCCTCCTGCCTAGGGAATGGTGCTACCGACAGTAGGTTAGGATTTCCCATATCAATCAACAATCAAGATAATCCCTGCAAACATGCCCTCAGGCCAACATGATCGTGGTGGGTCCCTCTCTTCCCAGGTGACTCTCAGTTGTGTCAACTTGACATTTAAAATCAGCCAGCAAAGTCTTCTTTAGTCCTTGAGAACTCCTTTCTGGTTGTGTTGTTAGATTATTTCTCCTAGTTCCCCATTTCCGGTCTAGTCTTCCCTCTCTAATACATTAGTCAATGCTGCTATATATCTAGGTATCCTTGAGAAATATATTGTGTTGGTTTATGTTTGCCCCATAACTCAAAACATTATAAATTCTGTTCTTTACTTGATACTGTGTTATAATCTATTTGCATTACTATCAGTATATTTAATTTATTTTTCTGACTGCATCTAGTTATAAAAAGAAAAAAAAAATAGATAAAGGTTGACCAGATAGCTCAGTGGGTAAAGGTACCTGCTGCCAAGCCTGACAACCTGAGTCCCATTCTTGGGACCTGTATGGTAAAAGGAAAGAACCAACTTCTGAAAGTTGTCCTCTGACCACCACACATGTGTGGTAGAATGAACATGAACACGCACACGCACACGCGCACACACACCCTACAATAAATAATTGTAAAAATATAAAATAGATGTTTAGGTTATATTTTCTTCTGAAGAGGACTGCCTGGGCTTCCTGAAACTCCTTTATAAATTTTGCTACAAGGAATAGTTTTCATCTGTGCTGACAAGACAGTGTCTGAATGAAAGCATGTGGTCTTTAGGAACATGAACAACCATGTGAGCACTGTGGAAGCCATGGGGCAGCAAAAACAACAAGATCTTATGCTTGTCTGTGGGTGATTGATAGACTGGACTTGTGTGTATCTTAACCAGCAGACCAATCCTTCCATAGTGCCAGAGGGCATGGCACCCCCACCCCATCTGCTCACAATAGCCTATACTCTCTCTCTGCTTCTGCAGAAGTGCTCTGGGTTCCATATAGCACTAGATAATCTTCAGTGTCATCCTGGTGGAGCACCCAGGGAAACACCTCTAAATGTGTCTATGAGGCATTTCCAGAAAGGTTTAACTGAGGAGGGCAGACTCAACTGAACGTGGTGACGTCATCTCATGAGCTAGCATCCTGGACTGGATAAAAGGAGAAATGGAGCTGAGCATTCCTCTCTCTTTGCTTCCTGGCTGTGGTTACAATGTGACCACTCACCCCCATGCTCCTCCTGTCCTGACTTCCCTGCCATGATGGCCTGTGCCCTCAAACTTTCCTTAAGTAACTGTCCTCATGTATTTTATCACAGCAAAAAGAGAAGTAACTCATACACACTGTTTCTTTTTTCCTTCCTTTTCCCCTCCGAATCTTAAGAATTCAGGTTGATACGGTGATAAAACTAAACAACTGGGAGAGCGAGATGGCTCAGAGGTTAAGAGTGTGTAGCTAAAAATATGACCTCTCTACTTCCCACTCTGGCTGTCATGCCGTGTACCCCCCACCATGATGAACTCTAGCCCTATGGAGTTGTAAGTAAGAATGAACCCTTTCTTCCCAAGTTGCTTTTGATCATGGTATTGTTTTTTAATCACAGCAATGGTAAAGTAACTAATCTAGCATATTATAGTAAAACCAAAGTGATCTCCCACCCAAACTACCTTCATTCAGTTTAGGAACCAAGATTGCATTCTCCGGACAAAATGATGTCACAGCTCTTCCTTGACTTCTCTTCTTCCATGCAGTGTTTTCAGGGTATGATTATCTGCTCTTTGGTGACATTGTTAACACAGCTGTCACAATACAGTGCTATGGCCTTCTTTGTAACTCCATTTCCATTTCATTAAGACTCCTAGTTCTGCCAAGGTCTTGGGCCACCTTTGGCATGTATTTCTAGAGTTTTATCTAGGTTAAGGGTTTTTAAACTTTTCCCACTTACAACCACGATGAATTTCACCTGAGGAACTGTGTAGTGTATGTAAATGTCCACATGAGTGTATGCACATGTGTATACAGGTGTGCTGGTGGAGGCTAGAGGTCAATATTGAGTGTCTTGCTCAATTTTTATCCACTTCGTTTTTTTGCAGATTTTGTTTTTCTTTTGTGTGTGTGAGAGAGGGAGAGGGTAGCAGAGGGGGAAAGAGAAGGAGACTGTGTGAGTATATATACGTGCATGTGTAGATAATCACAGAGGCTAGAAGAGAGTGTCAGCTGGGTGGTGTGAGCCACCTGACATGGGTACTGAGAATGAAACTTCAGTCCTTTGCAGGAACAGGAAGCACTCATAACTGATGAGCCATCCTTCCAGCCCCTCCATCTTAAAGTATTTGTGACACAGTATCTCACTGAACCTGGATCTTGCCATTTCAGCTAGACTGTGATGGCTAGCAAGTCTCCAGAATCTACCTGTTTCTACACCCCACCTCACCCCACCCCTTGTGCTGGGGCTATAGATATACCACCATGTCTGAATTTACATGGAGTCTGGAGATCGAAACAGCAAGCACTTGACCATGAAGGCAACTCCCCAACTCAGACCTGATAATTTATAGAACTCTGGGTGTGTTCTATGCATAAAATAGCCATACTAATCAGATATTTATTGGCAATAAATCTAAAGAAACTTATTTTAAAACAATTGCCTCAATACACACACACACACACACACACACACACACACACACACACACACACACACACACACATACACACACCATACAATATGGGAGAACTCTGACAGAAATGTCTTGGATTCATTAAATACTTGCATTTGAATCACTTTTTGGTTATTGCATGTTAAGAAACCTTCGCTGTTGTCAAATTCTTTGCAATCCCTACCTTCAATTATGGGACCCTTCACATGGGTCACAACCCACAGTTTCCGGAGTTTTGATCTTCCTTGCTTTTATCTTATGTTTTTCTTGTATTTCTTCCTCTCCCATCAGTCTTGTCTAGTTGATTAGTGTTATGGTTTGAATTTCAAATGTCCCTCTGTAGGCTCGAGCGTGTGAACACCTGATCCCAGCTTGTGTGACTTGGGAGGTCATGGAACCTTGAGGAGGTGGAGGTTTGTTGAAGGAAGTACGTCACTGGGGGTGGGCTTTGACGTCCTGGAGCCCAGCCCCACTTCCTTTTGTCTCTTTCTGCCTTCTGTTCACAGATGAAACAGCTAGCCTCAGGTTTCAGCCGCCCTACTTTCCCCGCCATGATGCACTCTGTCTCTCCTGGAACTTTACACAAACAAAACCCTTCCTCACAAACGATGCTTTTTTTTGGTCAGGGTGTTCCATTACAGCAACAGCAAAGTAACAGATATAATTAACTTTTCTAAAGGACATTCTCATAATTGTTAACTTCCTCTTATTTTTGTCCTCTGGATTCATACATCCATTTTTTTATTTTTATTTATTTATTTCTTTATTTTGAGACAGGGTTTCTCTGTGTAGCTCTGTAGACTTTCTGGAACTCACTCTGTAGACCAGGCTGGTCTTGAACTCACAGAGTCCACCTGCCTCTGCCTCCCAAGTGCTGAGATTAAAGGTACGAGCCACTACTGTCCAGCCCTCCCTATATTCTTATGCATATCTTTTTAACCTACTTATCTGGACTTAATCTGTTTCTTTGAACTTTGTAAGTTGAAAGATTAACTCTCATGCTGTCATTATTTCTTAATAAATAGGTGTATTTAAAGCTGTAAATTTATTTTTGAGTACTGCTTTGGACATGATCCATAAAAGTTGACACATGTCACTGTCTTTCCCTTCTAAGTATTCAGTGACTTCTCTTTGAATTCTTTTATAGCTCAATGCCATTTGGTAGTACTTGTGAAATTTCTAGACATAATTCTAAAATTTAATTGCATCATGGTCAGAAACATTGCATGAAAGATGTTAATTCTTTTAAATTTGTAGATTTTTAAGTTTTTAGTAAAGCTGCTTTGAAGGCTACTATGATTTGGATATCTATCCCCACAAAAACTCACATTGAAATTTGCCACTGTCAGGGGCTAGACAGATGGCTTAGCAGTTAAGAGCTCTTGCTCCTGCAGAGGTCCCAGGTTCAGTTCCCAGTACCCATATCATATCAGGTGGCTCACAAATACCTACAACTCAAGCTTCAGGAGACCTGACACCCCCCTTTGACCTGCACAAACCCTGACACACAGACATATATGATGAGGTAATTTGAGTAAGAATGGCCCCCATAGGCTCATAAATTTGAATGCTTGGTCACCAGGGAGTGGCACTATTAGAAGGCATGGCATTGTTGGAGAAGGTGTAATCTTGTTGGAGGAAGTGTGTCACTGGGGGTTAGGCTTTGGGGTTTCCGAAGCCCAAGCCAGGCTCAATGCCCCCTACCCCGCCTCTCCTTTCTCTCTTCCTGCTGCCTCTGGATCAGAACATAGAACTCTCAAGCTACTTCTCCAGCACTATATCTGCCTGTGTGCCCTCATGCTCCCCACCATGTCAACAATGGACTAACCTCTGAACTGTAAGCAAACCCCAATTAAATGTTTTCCTTTATAAGAGTTGCCATGGTCATGGTATCTCATTACAGAAATAGGACACGGACTAAGACATATAATATGAAGGCATTATCTTTGGATGGGGTCAGTGATCAGAGGAGTAAGCACCTGCTATAAGGGTGAGCACTGATGTCTCTCTGTCCCTCCCAGACTGTGTCATACCCTTTGCCATGTTATGGTGCAGCAGGAAGGCCTTCACCAGATGCTGGATCCACACTGTTATGCTTCTTGGTCTCTACAATTGTGAGCCAAGTCAATCTGTCCATCATAGAGACCCAGGCTGCAATAACCTGTTATAGCAACAGAAGACACACCAAGACACTTGGCTGAGCATGTAGTAATTTGATGGGTTGCTACATGTCTGTGAAAAGTGTGTATTTTGTTTCTTGAGATAGCTAGGTACTGATAAATTATATTACTGTAGTCATTTATGTTTTTGCTGATTTCTGCCTGCAGCCCAGACCAGTCTCAAACATATCTAGGCAAGGATTTTCTGTAAACTCCTGATCCTCCTGCCTCTGCTTCCTGGGTGCAGAGGTCACAGTTTTAGAGTACCCATTAAGTCACTAATTTTTAAGAGGGTGTTGTTGTGGGATATTTTGATCACACTCTGACACTCCCAAGACTGATAATCAAGTTTACCTTGAATCAGAGGACAGAGCTAGCTACTAGCTGACCAGAATTATCCATAGAGGTTTTGGAGGATGCAGGACATAACACCGGAAGTAGTAGGGAGGAGCTTAGAAATATTCCTGGGCCCGCTGGGTGGTGGTGGCACATGCCTTTAATCCCAGCATGGGAGGCAGAGCCAGGCAGATCTCTGTGAGTTCGAGGCCAGCCTGGTCTACAGAGTGAGATCCAGGACAGGCACCAAAAACTACACAGAGAAACCCTGTCTCGAAAAACAAACAAACAAACAAACAAATAACAACAACAAAAAAGAAATATTCCTGGGCCCTTTTGGATGGAGGAAGGAGAAAGAGAGGAGGTCACTGGTCACTTCTCTGCCGCTTCTTTGATCAATCAGGTTTTTGCCTCTATATCTGACTTCCAAGTTTTTATTAATACTAGAATAATGAAGGCAAAGGCATTATCTGACATCCAATGTATGGCAAGATCTCCTGGAGGCTTTTTAAGCTGCCACTTCTCTGTGCCACCATGGGTCACCAGCTTTTCCTGCCAGGGGTTTTTCCCATTGCAACCTCTCTGCAACAGCCTCACCCCAAGCCGTGCACCCCTGGCTGCACACCCTGGCTCCAAATGCTGCAGTTGCAGCCACCCACTGGCTCTGCAGCCACCTGAGTCAGCCACCCGTCAGTGACTCTGGCATTCAGGTGGTCCAGTATCCTCCCATGCTGCATCCTAGCCACATGGGCTTCTCCTGCCTGTTTTCCCCTTGTGTCTGTTTCTCAGGCCTCTTGTTCCCCTTCCCAGTGTGGCATGGCACAGGCACCTGGGCTGAGCAGAGCTAGTCTGGCTGCCTGGCCAACCCCACCCCCACAGCCAAGCACCACCTTCATAGCTGGCTATCCTTGCATAGCTTCGCCTTCGCTGGCATCGTCAGCAGATCTGGTGAAGCACCTGGGAATTCTTAAAGGGGGAATTCGTTTTAAAAAATAAAACTAAAAAAGTTTTTCCCATGTTAAAAATGGGAAACAATATTATGATGCAGGGAGTTAAGTCTCTGTATGGTTCCTCGATGGATGGTTTGAAAATGGAAAAATTAAATAAAGGAACAATCAACTTACCTTGGATTGGCATAATGTAGATTATAATTATTATCAGTTCAATAATTCAATAATTCATCCTTTAAAAGTGGTTTGATATAAGCCAAATATGAGAAATTGACTGATAAGATACAGTCCTTAGCAGGACCTACTAATAAAACTAAGAAAAATATTCACACAGAGACAGAGGAGTTTAGAGCAGAACCTACCTCACCACTGCATTATGAAACTGAAGAGGTGTGGCCCAAGGTTATTAGAAAACCAACCTTAATTTATCCTGTTACCATTAAAGAATGACCACCAGATGATAAACATCCCCAAGGCTATTCAGAAGTTAACAGAGATCCTATAGAAATGTGAGATTTAAGGAAGCAATAGTTTCATATGGTATGTATTCACCCTTTCTGAAGCAGATGGTAAATTTATGAGCAACTTGGAACAGAATTATTCAACAAGACTGGAAAGGTTTACTATAGCAGTATTGGAAGCTAGTCCTCAGTTACAATGGAGAACATGGAGGAGAGAGGAAGCTAGGCTCATAGTACAATGAAGTAGGGCTAGAGGTATAGAAATTTCCCAAGACCAGCTTCTCAGTGAAGGACAGTGTGCTGATTTTGCAGAGACAGTTCATATTTGATGATCACACCTTGGCCCTATGCTGTCCAACAGCTTTGAATACTTGGGACAGGGCTGAAGAATCAGGAAAGAGGACCAAATCATTTACTAAAATTATACAAGGCCCAAAAGAAGCCTTCATTGATTTTTTTTTAACCAAGATTGACTTCAACTGTAAAAGAATTATATCAGACCCAGAAGCTAGACAAATATTGATTGAATATTTGGCTTTTGAAAATGCTAACTCATAATACAAAAGGGTAATCAGGCCTTTAAAGGCAAGATCAGCACCCATAGATGAATGGACCTGAAATACAGCTGATATTGGATCTCACACTTATGATAATATTTGGATAGGAGAAGTGATTTCTAAAAGTTTCAAGAAAAATCAAAAGGTCAGATGTTTGAATAGTGGTAAACAGGTCATCTGAAAGGAATTATAGGCAAGGTATTCCTAGAAACAATTTTTTTCTAGGAAAAATCTAAACAGAAGGCCCTAGTCTTCCGGAATAAGCAAAAGGTGTGGCGAAGGCCAGCATTGGACTAATGAATGCAGATCAACAAGGGACAAGCAATGTAACCCTTTGCCATTGGGAAATGCCTTAGGGTCCTCTCATAGGTCCCAATATCAAATTTTGTTCAATCATTCACTGTCAGCATTGGGAAAACTCATCCACAAAGCAATTAAAAGACTTAATGCCTATTGTTAAAAACCATACTGCTCTGGATGACAGAAAAGCTTCAGAAGATGAAACAACTTTTTAGGAGAGGCCATAAAACAAGTATTTTGGCTAACTTCTAAAAATACAAATAAATGACATTGTAATTGAAGGCACAGATGTCACAGATGTAACAATTTCACCCACATCTAGGTTGGCCTCTTCAGGAAGTAAATATTCAGCTTCTAGGGACTGGAACTTAATCTGAGGTAAAAGAAAAAAGTACAAGGTGGGTCAGATGTATAGTGCCAGAAGGACAGGTAGGGAAATTAAAGCCATATATGGCTAACATACAAATGAATTTATGGGGACATGATTTCTTACAATGGAAAACCCAGATTAACATTCCTCCATTCTCAGAAACAAACCATAAAATAAAGAATGCTTCTGAGAGAAATAGTAAAAGGTATTATCAAGAACAGTCACCAAGCATTCAGGTTGTGCATAAACATGGTACAACAGTTGTTGATCTTTCAGAGGTACCAACAGCCCTACCTTTAAAATGGTTAACTGACAGACCTGTCTGGGTGGAACAATGACCTTTGACATCAGAAAAGTTACAGGTACTAGAACAGCTGGTACAAGATAAGCTAAATGTTCAACATATTGAAGAAACTGACTAGTCCTTGGAATTCTCCTATATTTGTCATAAAAAGAAATATGGAGAATGGATAATGTTAACAGATTTGAGGGTCATAAATAAAATAATTTAGCTGATGGGTGGTCTACAACCTGAAATTCCCCTGGCTTCTCTATTACCTAAAGGATGTTCTATTATAGTTATTGATTTAAAGGACTGCTTTTTTTTAAACTATACCTTTACAAGAACAGAATAGAAAAAAATTTGCCTTCACAATGTCTACTTAACAAAAATTCCCAGCCTGTTAAAAGAGATCAGTGGACAATTCTTCCACAAGGGATGTTAAATAGCCCCACCTTATGTCAATATTTTGTACAACAGTCATTGGAAATAATTTGTAAACAGTTTCCCCAATCTATAATTTACCATTATAGGGATGATATCTTACTAGCTGATTCAGATGCAGATACCTTAGAAAAAAATGTTTGAAGAAGTAAAGAAAATTTTGCCTTGTTGTGGATTATAAATTGCTCCTGATAAAATACAAAGAGGAAATTCTATTAATTGCATAAAATATAAGATAGGTTTACAAAAAATTCAACCACAGAAAGCACAAATCAGGAGAGATCAATTACAAACCCTTAATGATTTTCAAATGTTGCTGGGAGATATTAACTGGCTATGACCCACAATTGGATTGACAACTCAAGAACTAAGTAATTTATTTCAAACCATAGGTGATAAGGACTTAAATAGTCCAAGAAAATTATCAGCTGAGGCTGAGAGAGAATTATCTTTGGTAGAAGAGAAATTAAGGATACACATGTGGATTGCTTGGATCCAGAGATTGACTGTATCCTTATACACATTCTCCTACAGGAATTCTTATGTGCAGAGAAGATAACATAATAAATTAAAATTTCTACTGGTAAAACATTGAAGACCTATTTAGAAAAGGTTTCTGACTGGATTCTGAAAGGAAAATTGAGACTTCATCAATTAACAAGAATAGACTCAACAGAAATTGTGGTACCTTTTACTAATGCTGAAATTACCTCATTTGGGTAGAAAAATGAACATTGGCAAAGAGCTTGCAGTAATTTCTTGGAAGAGATTAGCAAAAAACATCTCAAAATCAAAAGACTTCAGTTTATAAAAAGAACTAATTGGACGCTTCCTCATATTGTACAAGAAACACCAGTTTCTGGAACCCCTACATTCTATACTGATGCAAATAAATCAGGAAAGTCAGGTTATAAGTCAGGAAATTTAGGTAAAGTGGTTCAAAGCCCCCATGATTCTGTTCAAAAGTCAGAATTATATACTATTCTCATGGTATCATTAGATTTTCCAGAACCTCTTAATATAGTTATTGACTCTCAATGTGCAGAAAGAGTTGTTTTATCTATTAAAACCACTTAACTTATTCCAGATAATTCAAAATTAACTTTGTTATTTGTTCAATTACAAGAAATAAACAGAAATAGAAACCATCCCTTGTATATAACACATATCAGATCTCATATGGTTCTACCACGCCCTCTAGCACAAGGTAATGATGAAATTGATCAGCTGTTGGTAGGAGATATGCTAGAAGCATCAGAACTTCATGCTAATAGCAAAGGTTTGAGAAAAGATTTTTGTATAACTTGGCAATAAGCCATGGAAATTATAAGGAAATGTCATACTTGGTTTTTGTATAACCAGGTAACTCTATTACCTGCAGGAAGTAACCCAAAAGGTACTCAAATGAAATTTGATAAATGGATGTGTTGCATTTTGTGGAGATTGGAAAATTAAAGTATGTGTACCATACCA
Source organism: Peromyscus californicus insignis (assembly GCF_007827085.1). Taxonomy (NCBI): domain Eukaryota; kingdom Metazoa; phylum Chordata; class Mammalia; order Rodentia; family Cricetidae; genus Peromyscus; species Peromyscus californicus. The sequence continues at coordinate 70,602,322 of NW_026294551.1, forward strand.
CAGATACATATTCAGGATTTCAATGGGAAACAGCTTTGAGTTCTGAACAGGCTGATTCTGTAATTCTGCATCTATTAGAAGTCAGGGCCATCATGGGAATACATGTAAAAATTAAGATTGATAATGCTCTAGCATCCAACTCTAGTAAAATGAAACAGTTTGTTTTTGCATATTACAAAATAAAGCAAATTACAGGTATACCACACAGTCTTATACAACAAGCAATTATAGAAAGATCTAATTGTACTTTAAAAGATATGCTCAATAAACAGAAAGGGGTAATAAAGATCCCCAGAGATAGATTACATAAAGCTTTATTAACTTTAAATTTTTTTAAAGATTTATTTATTATGTATACAGAAGAGAGCACCAGATTTCTTTACAGATTGTTGTGAGCCACCATGTGGGTGCTGGGAATTGAACTCAGGACCTCTGGAAGAGCAGCCAATGCTCTTAACCTCTGAGCTATCTCTCCAGCCCAAACTTTAAATTTTTTAAATGCTAATGAGAAAGGAATGACAGCTGCAGAGAAACATTGGGATAATAGAAAAAAACCTGCTGAATTAAGCCATTCTGTATACTTTAAGGATATGTTCACCACAGAATGGAAACCAGGATGTTTTACATTGGGGAAGAGGTTTTTCTTTTGTTTCCACAGCAGAAAAGAAGCTATGGATATCAAGATTGATAAAGGTTAGATCTGAAAACGAGAAACCTCTTAATTAAGAAAGGCAATAGTTTATCAAACAGCATGGCCATTCGATTTAAACTAACTTATAAGACTTACAAATGCCTTTTATTTAATGAGATATAACCTTCCAAAAATAGAGACTCCCCCAAATTAGGGTTGGGGCAGGGTATTGCTTTTGTCTTTCTAAGAGAATAAAAGCATCCAATTAAGGAATCTGAAGACCACTGGACAAATGAGACATCTGAAGAAGAAGGATGAATCATTCAGAGAAAATGTTCCAAGAAAAAAAGTAAATTGGCCTAATGGTATAGCACACCTCCAACAGGATAAAATTTCATAAATCTTCCCAAATGTTTGTTTCTGTTATTCTCTACATACATATAAAGCAAATGGTCTTTTTGTAATCCCAATTCAATTAAAAATTAAATCTGGCTTTGGGGTTGGAGCATGGCTCTCTTCTTCTCTAAACTCAAGCATGCTTTTTAAAAAGAAAATCCAAAATCTCTGTCTCATGCCAGAAGAGCCACCAGGTATGGGACAGAAGAAAAAAAAAACAAAATTAAGGAACTATTCTATTATTATTAATCTCATAATCCTTTAGTTTTATTTTGACTCTTTAGAACTTTTCTTAAATATTATCTCAAAATTTATAAGATTTATGTATATATTTAAACTTTCTGTCATGATATTAATGATCATATAAAGTACTAATTAATTCTAGAACTAGGCTTCATCTAGCTTCCTGTGTGTGATTTCAGGTTTGAGTCTGAAGTAGGTAACTAGGAATTAAGCTTGTGTACCCTAGATGTACTTAACAAATTGTGGTCTTACCTCTCAGAGGTCTGCTGCATATGACATTTAAAATGTTTAAGTCTTCTGAAGTGACACATGACCATTCCTGTCAATGACCTTTGAGGTCTCTAAGAAGATGATGGGGCCCCATAACAATGAATCCACTTGGAGAGTGGTAATGCCACTAAGCTGACAAACACCACTCAAAGATTAGCTCTGAACTACAAACTACTCAGGACAACTTCAAAGTGGTTAGCTATGATGGTCCAGCCTTGTAGACTACTCCAGTCAGGACTACAGATGAGCCCTGCACTTTCCCATCACACCTGGACAACAACTAGCTCTCCAAGGACTTGACCATTATCTCAATTTTCTCAGGGTCCCCTAAAGATGCACACACACACACACACACCACACACACACACACACACACACACACACCCTGAAACAGCAGGAAGTAATTTAAAAAACATGATGCCCACATTCCCAAATGGTGGGATATGTGGGTTTTGGTCTTTTGGTAGATTATGAATATTTGTCATCATTTAGGGGATTTGGTTGCAAGTTGTTATTGGTCATAGTCAGGGAAGAAACTAAGCAAAAGAAATTAGATTCAGGGATCTCGTTCTGAAAAGAAAAAGGAGGATATAAGAATAATAGGATAAAAGGGTAGATTATTCAATCTACTTTTAAACTATAAAAGCAAGTACTAGTCTTAAATATTTTACATTGGTATCAACTTTTGTATATTGATACAAATTTGAGGCTATTTTTGTTATACTGTATATATGTTTCTACTCTTATTTAAGGTATTGGACCTATACAGCTACATTCATTTAACAATGTAATGTAAATTTCTAGTCCTTTAAAGTTATCATTACAAACTATTTGGATAAGTAAGAAATACAGGTTAGTAGTTAGTTATCTAACAATCAACTTTGTGGCCATATTAGATATGTTTTCAAGGTCAAAGATATATTTTAGATAGACAGATGGTCTTCAAATACTTCAGAGACCTACAGAATATGGCACTTAAGGTATTTTATGTTTTTTGTTTTTCTTTTTTCTTGTTTTTCGAGACAGGGTTTCTTTGTGTAGCTTTGGCACCTTTCCTGGAATTCACTCTGTAGCCCAGGCTGGACTCAAACTCACAGAGATCAGCTTTCCTCTGCCTCCCGAGTACTGGGATTAAAGGCATGCACCACCACCACCCAGCTTTTCTTGACAGTGAGACATGTCTGCTCCTGGCAGCACTAATTTACATAAAAAAAGGATGATAAGCATTGAAGAACCTCCATATGGAGTTTGCTTTCATTATGGCAAAGTTAGTCACTGGGCAAGAACTACCCTTGCCTTGAATGCTTACAGTATGCTGTACAAATTGGACAAGCAAGACACAAAAGAAGGTGACTGCCCAACTTTGCCAAGACAAAGTAGGACAGTTCTTCAAAATTCTTGCTTCACAGAAAAGTCTGTCAGATATTCTAGGGCTGTAGGCTAAAGATGGATGCACCATTGCATAAGAACCTTGGGTGTCTGTCCAGATGTCTTTGTCATTTCCATAGTTCTGTATGCTGTTTGCTCTGCATTTCTTGTTTACTCGCGTAATATTATAGCCTTCCCAGGTCTCTGATGAAGTTGAAGACTAGATAGTTATAGTTACAGTTTTCCTTGTTACCAAATTCAGAAAAGAAACTCACAAAAGAGGTGTTAAGTGTATAAAAGCTTAAGTTGTTTATCTAAGAAAATGTTTAGAGGTTGTTTGGGTTGGCAATACAAGTTAGGATAGAAAGTGAATTAGGTACAAAACTTTGAACTCACCAAGATAAGATAGATAATTGGAGTATTTTATTTAAATTTGCCAAATGCAAATGGACTGTACATTCTGAATGTAATTCTTACCTGTTAATTGTTCTTATTGTATATAGTTTTACCATGTTATAGTTAAAACCTTTAATTTTTATGTAGACAAAAGGGGGAAATGTTGTGGGATATTTTGATCACATTCTGACACTTCTAAGACTGAAAATAAGGTTTGCCTTGAAGCAGAGAGTGGAGCTAGCTACTAGCTGACCAGAATTAGCTATAGCGGTTTTGGAGGAACCAGGACATATAGAGAAACACAGGACATAGTATGGAGGGGCCCAGAAAGATTCACGGGCACTTTTGGATTGAAAAAGAAGAGAAAGAGGAAGTCACTGGTCTCTTTTCCACCCACCACTTCTCTGATCAATCAGGTTTTTACACTGCTATCTGATTCCTCAGTTTTTATTAATACTAGAATAATTAAGACAAGTGCTTAGGGTATATCAGCATCTTACATGGTTTTTATTTCTCAGCCTGCTCTATAACCATTACTTTATTTACTTTTATGTTATGTTGTGAGGACGTGAATGTTCATGGTCATTATATTTCTTGATCTATTACCTATTCTGTCAATATGTAATGTCTTTTTTTCTCCTTCCATTATTTTGTGACTTGAATTACTACTTCTCTGATGTTAAAATTTCTAATTATCTATCTTGATATAGGGGACCATTATGGGATTAGGAAGAAACCTGGTGCCAGGGAAACTCCCAGAAATCCATAAGGATGACCCCAGCTAAGACTCCTAGCAATAGTGGAGAGGGTGACTGAACTGGCCTTCTCCTGTAATCAGATTGGTAACCACCCTAATTGTTATCATGGAACTTTCATCCAGTAACTGATGGAAGCAAATGCAGAGACCCACAGCCAAGCACTGGGCCGAGTTCTGGGAGTCCAGTTGAAAAGAGGGAGGAGGGATTACATGAGCAAACAGGGCAGGGCAAGATCATGATGGGGAAACCCACAGAGACAGCTGACCTGAGCTCCCAGGAGCTCACAGACTCTGGACTGACAACTAGGGAGCCTGCATGGGACCAACCTAAGCCCTCTGCATGTGGGGGATAGTTGTGTAACTTGGTCTGCTTGTGGCCCCTAGCAGTGGGACCAAGATCTGTCCCTGGCACATGAGCTGGCTTTTTGGAACCTATTCCCTATGGTGGGATGCCTTGCTCAGCCTTGATACAGGGGGAGGAGCTTAGTCCTGCATCAACTTGATAGGCCATGTGTTGTTGACTCCCATGGGAGGCCTTATTCTTTCTGAGGAGTGGATGAGGAGAGGTAAATAGGAGGTGGGCAGGGGTTGGGGGAGGAACGGGATGAGAGGAGGGAGGGGAAGCTGTGGTTGGTATGTAAAATAAATAAAAAAATAATAAAAAAGTGTCTATCTATCACAGCTTGTTACTTGGTAACTGTTTTCCTATCTTTTCTACAGCCCTTCATTTTTAATATATAACCTGTAAACATACTGCTGGATATTAAAACAAAATTGATTCATATAGAGAGCCATTGTGGCTTTATTAATGAGTGTAATGTAACTTATAATGACTGCGATTCTTTCTTTATTAACATTTATTTCTGCCTTTTTATGTTTTCTGTTCCCTGTGCTTTCTGTGTATCCCTTCCTTCTAATATTTTCTTCAGATGGTTTGCAAGTTAAACATTAGATTCATCCTCTTCAGGGAGCTGCCCCCTCAGCTATTAAGGATGGCCTTAGGGGGCTGAAGAGATGTCTCAGCAGTTAAGAGTTCTCACTGCTCTTGCAGGGGACCAGAGTTCAGTCCCCAGCACCCACGTCATACAGCTTACAATCACCTGTAACTCCAGCTTCAGGTGATCTGATGCCCTCTTCTGGCCTCCATGGGCAAGGCATTCATGTGCACACATCCACACACAGACACGTATACACATAATTACAATATGTAATAGAAACAAAAATTTTGACAAAACCATCTTTTTCTCATCTTTAAATTATTCAAGATACTAATATGTATTTTCCCCCTTAAAAGGAATTTCTGTGTAAGTCAGGCATTGTATTATGCACCTGTTGTAATCCCAATGTTGGAAGGTGGACATAGATAGATCCTGGGAGCTTACATGCCAGTCTGTATAGCTGAAATGGTGAGGTTCAATGAGACTCTGTCTCAAAAACTAATATAAAGGGACTGGAGAGAGAGCTCGGATGCTAAGACCACTTGCTTCTCTTACAAAGAACCTATGTTCAGTTCCCAGCACCTACATGGTGGCTCACATCTACCTCTAACTCCAATCAGGGGATCTGTGCCCTCTCCTGATCTCTATAGATACTACAATCATATGGTAAACCTACATGCAAACAAAAACACATAAAAATAAATAAGACTTTTTAAAAATACATGGTAGAGGTGTAATTGAAGAGAATAGCTTGACATCCTCTACCCTCATGTAATGGTGAGGATGCATGCATGTACAAGAACACACACACATTTCAGAAGCACAGACAAAACTGAAGAGACAGATGGAAGAGTGGAGGGAAGGAGATAAAGGCAGAAGCAAGAGGCTAATGAGAGTAGAAAGATGGGTAATTGACAAAAGGCAGGAGTTGGGATCTGAGGGAAGGGAGCCAAGATCTTGCATTTACGACACGGCCAAATTCAAACAGTGAGAAAACTCTAGGTTTCTTTGATGCCATTCATAGTGTCCCAAGACTGTTTTTCTTTTGAGAAAAGATTCTAAACTATTTGATGACTACTTAAAAATAACCACTGTGTTCAAAGCCCTCTTTTAGATCTGGGGACAAAGTAGTAAGCAACAAGGTTCAGTGTGTTTCTCAAATTCCCAGTCAAGTGAGTAGGTTCCAAAGCATCACCACAGAGTGTGAAAGTGTGGGGCATCTTGGGAGCATCCAGCAAGAGATGCTCAACCTGTCTGTGGGGATCAGGGAACTCTTCTGTATTATGTAATATCTTAGGTGGTACCAGTACCACCACAGAAGTGGGCTCCACTGCTGCCTTCCTGCTGAACACTGGCTCTCCACATCCTATGGGTTACATGAAAACATCCTAGGTGTGGCCAAGGCATAGTGCTTGCACTGAGCAGGGGTCAGTCTGGGTTCTCTGGCAGCCCAGCATGGGATTCACATGGTCCCTCCCTACCCTGTCTCCTAAGCTCGAGTCAGTGGGTAGCTGTAAACTCATGTCAATGTGAGTGACTAGTTGCTTCCTGAGGCCACCACCTTCGCTCTGAGCCTAAGTGTCACACCTGCTCAGCATCTTCATTTTCATTTCCACATGATCAGATACACAAATTTGGAGAGATTAGGGAGCAAATATTTGGAGAATGGAACCAGTTGTTCATGCTTCAAGACAGTAAGTCACTGTGTTCGTGTTGATTGTACCACTTGTCATCATGACCTTGGGAAAACTCTGGAAGCTCCCAAGCCTCGGTTTCCTCATCTTTAAAGACATTGTGATAATTCTCATGGTAGTAGTGGGAACTAAGTGACGCCATGTGAAACAGAGCTTGGGACTCAATAAGGACTTTGAAAGAGAGTCGCTTAATAGTCATCTTAGAATTAGCATCATCATGCATGTTAGCGTTAGCATTAGCATTGCTATTCTGTAGGCTGGTAGTACTAATGAGGGAGATAATACTGCTATTTTTTTTCTGGTTGAAAGTATGTTTCAGATAGAAGTTTTCTATAGTTGGTCAAAACATAGAGAAAATACCAAACATGGTCTCCAAGGGCTATATAATACAGTATTCAATGCTCGTTTCTAAATTTGGCTGGAAGAATACACAACGTTCTCAGTCATAAAGATCATTTTATATTTAAGAAACTATAACAGATTCTTTGTGGATCTTGGTCTTATCCTTAGGTTTAAGAGTCCAAAACATCCGGTCACGTTTTCATCAACTTAAATTTGTTCCCTCATTTGTTCCCTCATCCATCCATCCATTTATTATTTATTCACCAAATAATTCCTGGATGCCTATCAGAGAAGCACAAAGTAGGCATTCAATTAATGTCTGTTGAACTAAAGAAATTAATTACCAGTATCCAACTATACACGTGTCTATTTGATTATATTTGCAAATGCAATCAACACAGCATTTACTTTCTTTAAACTCTGACACTAATTAGCTGACCTGTGGCCAATAAATTTTTACTCCTTGAGGGTTGGGTTTTAGAAATTTTTGTTCTCCAGGCTGGGGAGGAAGCTCGGTTGCTAGGATATTTGCCATCATGTAGGACCCTCTGGGCTCCTCTGCAGCAGGGTGTGAATGGGGTGTGGTGATACTTGCCTGCCATTCCAGCACTCAGGAGGTGGAGGTAAGAGACTAAGACTCTCCTCATCCACATAGTTCAAGGTCAAGGTCAGCATGGAATGCGTGAGACCCCATCGAGAAAGAGAAAAGGAAAAATGAAGAGAAATTTCCCATTGTGTTAAGCTTCCTAGATCATTGAAGGGATGTATAAAGCAAGGTTCAAATGCTCTGCAAATTACAGTACCATAAATAGAAAAACAGATAAAATCATTCCCATCCCTAAATGTGAGACTCTATCTTTTCTATCTAATTATCAATTTTATATATCTTCCTTTTCCCATCTACAATTGACGTGCTCAATAAAAACATTAATATTTACCAAAGTACAGTGGATATTTTCACTCTGGGGTTAATCACTTGTGAGTTTACTGGAACTGAAATTCTCACAGCATTCCTCCTCTTGAGGGCAAATGCAGGAGGGAGTTGGAAATGTGACACCCCAATGCCACCACTAAAATGCTTCCCTGAAGACAATCTTGGTTTTCATTCCTGCTGTCTCAAGATGCTAGGAAGACATGCTAGTATTTATTTTTAAACTATGTATTTACTGAAGGGTGGCACGTGTGCCATGGCACCCATGTGGAGGTCAGAGGACAACTTGTGGGATTTGGTTCTCTCCACTCTGTGGGTCCTAGAGACCAAGCTCAGGTTTTCGCTCTTGGCAGAAATCCTTCGTTAGCTGAGTCATCTTGCTAGCCTTGGGTCAGTGTTTAAAGCACACAGGTGGCTAGAAGAAAAAAATCAGGAACTCAGATGTGTCTCATTCACAGCTCCAAAGTCCAGAGGGACAGCTCAGGTGCTGGATGGTGGCTGAGAGTTTCCTGGGGGCCAATCCATATCTGGCCATGGGCACAATTCATTCTTATATCCATAAGTCAATGACTTATTTATTTAACTGTATACACTAGGAGGCTTTGGCACATTGTTCAAGTTTCATATAAAAACTGTCCAATAATTTAGTCTCATGAGAACATGAAAGCGGAAGATATCTATTGCATTGGCGGCATTACATTGAATTTAAAAGGTCAATCATAGGCATTCTCAAAAAAGCAAAATTATAGGGAGTGCTTACCAGGCATTGGGGCTAGAGATGCAAGTGATTGAGAGTTACTGTGCTGGTGACAAAGCTCTGTACTGCAAATGTGGTGACATCTATTCATGTATTTACAGATATATACATAGATAATGCACATTATAAAACCTTGGGAGCCAGGCTGGATGGCACAGGCCTATAATCCTAGCTTACTTGAGAGGCTGACATAAAAGGATCACAAGTTCAAGGCTTGCCTGAGTAACTTTGTGAGACCATATTTCAAAATAAGTAAAGAGAAGGTTGGGGATGAAGGTCATTGATAGAGTACTTTGTCTAACATGTGGGAGGCCCTGGGTTTGATATTCACTACCTTAAGTAAAGAAACAAAAAACACTTGTGAAATTCAAATAAAGCCCCAAGATGATTTAAAAGTCTTGCCCTACTATCAGTTTCCTGCTTCTGACAATACATCCTGGTTGTGTAAGATATTATCATTGACAGGAGCTTCATGAATGAAGTGACCCAGGGCTTTGTCTACTTCTGAATTGTAAACAATTTGAAAGTAAATTTGGGGGCTGAAGGGATGGCGCTCAGGGGTGAAGGACACTTCTTGCTCTTCTAGAGGCCCCAAGGTCGGTTCCCAGCACCTATGTGAGGCTCACAACCATCTCTAACTCTCTGCAGGAGATCCAGTGCCCATTTCTGGCCTTCACAGATACACACATGTGTACACACACACACACACACACACACACACACACACACACTTACAAAATAATAAAACTAATTCTTTAAAAATAAAATTTCAAAGAAGCCAGGGAGCCTCTCTTCACCAGTAACTTTTCACGGATCCACTCCAACAGCTGTCAGTCAACTAATAGACTTTTAATTTGGGAGAAGAACATGAATTTTGTGTCCAAAACATAAGCAAAGTGTACTTTGTATATAGAGGCCACCAATATGCTTTTGTAACCATGGCAACCTTTCTGTCATAGTTGAATGATACAGGAAATGGGGTGTTTTCTAGTGACATCATTGTGAGAGAAAGAAGTTGGAGGGAAGAAGTGTTTTTTTCTTGTGGGCTATGTTTTGTTTTGTGGCAAAAGCTTGGGCTGACTTGAACTTGAGATCCTCTTGCCTCAGCTTCTCCAGTGCTGAGATTAGAGACAGGTCTGTGCCACCACACCTAGCAAAGACTAAAACTATTTAAGCCGGAAGCCATCTTCTGCTTGCTTTGAGCTGGTGGAGCACTTGTGAGTTCACCTGGTACCAGGTGAATGTAACAGCAAGCCTTGGACCATAAGAACAAGCTAGGGAGGCCACCCAGAAGGTCAGGGACGCCAGCCAAGCTTTGCTTCTGAATAAAGCTGGGGTCCTCAGCCTGAAGAGACATTGTGAGGAGCTATGTGCATGTGTGGAGCACAAGACTGGAGTGCTTTGAAAAAAATTCCCAGGGAGCTGATGACCAGATTTGTCGAACATGAGCCAAGGGTGGGACTGTATCTGTGGCTGAAAGCTGGCTTCATCTCAACATAGAAAATGCCCCCCAACAGGCTTCCCTAGACAAGCATTGTGTTCCCAGACATTGGAAAGATCTGAACATGGATCAACTGGCTAGCTGTTAAGAATGCTATGAGAGGACCCAGCTAAGGGTCTCCACCCTACCCCTGAGAGAATGATGCCAATATGAGGACATGGGGTAGGAGTCCAGATCCAAAGGTGAGGTTCCCTGTGTTTCCTCTTTCTTATTTTTTTTAATTCCATTAGTTAATTCTAAACTCATTAACTCTTCATTAGTTTATGTTGTCCCTAAACAAATCTCACATTCACAGAAAAATGAAAAGCTTATGTAAGGGACATTGTCTAAACTGATCCTGGTGGCCTATGTCTAATTCTAATACTTGAAAGATGAAGGCAAGGAGGTTAGAAGTTCAAGGTCAGCCTAAGCTACATGAAACCTTGCCTCAAATGATGAGTGAGAGACAGAGAGAGACAGAGACAGAGAGAGACAGAGACAGAGACATAGAGAGACAGAGACAGAAAGAAAGAGAGACAGAGACAGAGAGAGAGAGAGAGGAGAGAATGCCCAAGAACCTGGCACTACGTCACTGAGGATATAGATAGTGGGGATCTAAGGCCGGGAGTTTGGCAGCTCTGGTGTGTCCATTCCAGGAAGCTAGCCTGCTTGCCCACCTCAAGTCCCCTCATACTGAAAGTCCATATAGTTTATGAGCCCTGAGCACTGCCTGGCACAAGCTTCCCCGGTGGAGATTCATTTCTCCTTTGCAGCTTGGCCAGTATTTGGATTTCCCACTTAGTTCTCATTGAACTAGCTATCATAGTTACAGCTCCCTAGAAAACACCATACAGTAACTCTGTCAGGTTTTTATTTGCTTGGACAGATCGTTGTATTTCAGCAAGGTATTTTATTACCTTAGAGAGTCATGAATCACTTCAAAGGGAGATGAGCGATGACCCACACACACGATTTTATATGGGAGGCTGCTCTTCCTACTGTAGATCACGTGTTCTTGATTAAAATGTGAGAACAATTTCATTTCCTACGTATCTTGGGAAATGGAAAATAGAATCACACCCACATGTCTACATGCCCACGAGGGCCAGAGCTGAGAAGTTGACTCCAAGCCCTACGCTGATTATCATCACTCAGAAATTTTTCCAACACCAAAGCAGGTCTGTGATGGCCTGTTGTGGAATATTCCTTTACACTGTGATTGGTTTAATGAAAACCTAAATGGCCAATAGCTAAGCAGGATTTTCAGGGCAGAGAGAATGCTGGGAGGAAGAAGAGTGGAGAAGCCAGACAGATGTGGAACAAGTCAGACACACAGAATGGGAGAGAGGTAAAAGAATGTAGATTAATAAAAATATGGGTTAATATAAGTTATAAGAGCTAGGTAGGAACAAGCCTAAGCAATAGGCTGAGCTTTCATAGTTAATAAGAAGTCTCTATGTACTTATTTGGGAGCTGGCTGTGGGAGCCAACAATGTCCCCAACCAAGGCAATATGAGGCTCTTCTTGAAGCTGCATCTTTCTGGACAGAACCATGCCAGTGTCGAAAGACCCCATGAAGTACAGGAATAACATTGAAAGAGGAGTTATACTTGCAAGGAAAATGTTTCATTCTGCTGCTATAACAACCAAGTCCTAAAATCTCTGTTGCTCAGCCTAACAAAAGCATAAAGCTTCTCTGGGACTGTTAGGTCACATTCCATGGTGTCTTGGGAAGTAATCCAGTCCTTTCTATCTTGTTAAAGCAGGAAGAAGAGAGGACATAAAGAAGATGGAGGCTGAGGGAGGGGTAGCTCAATTGGTAAAATGATTGCCTTGCAGTCACAAGGACCTGAGTTCAATCTCTCAATCTGTGTTGGAGGAAGGGGGAAATGGAAGGAGCAGAAGGATCCATGACTTTATATTTCCAGTTCTGAGAAAACAAGACACAGACAGATTCCTGGGGCCTGCTGGCCAGCCAGTCTAGTCCTCTGGGTGAGCTCCAGGCCAGGGAGAGATCCTTGTCTTTAAAAAAAATGTAGAAAACACCTAGAGGAATCCAAAGTTGTCCTCTAACCTCCAAACACATGTGTGCATGTGTACATGTGTGCACACACGCGCACGCGCACACACACACACACACACACACACACACACACATGTGTGAGTGTGCAGACACATACATAAATAACTCCACCTACTTTGAAATATCATTGCCTTTACTCACACCCTACAAGCCAGAGAAATACCTGATAAGACATCTCTGCCTCAGGACTTTGCTTCAGGAATATCTTTCTCAGTGCCTGGATTCCATTTTGCCTGCCATTCTCTGGAGCTGGTGGCCACTGGGATACAGGTTTGCTCTGGTGTGCAAGCAGTCTTCATTTCTCTCACTAAAGGAGAGCCTGACTTCTTCCAGAAAGCTTGTCCTGGAAACAAAGGCCATGGTTGGATGTGCTGAACCCGGAACACTTGGTACACTGGGGGTGCCTAATAGAAGAGACAACGGTGCCTCTCCTCTGCATTCTAAATATGAAAACAACTGTCCGTAAGGAGGCATGGACCAGGTGGGCCCAGCCCTACCTCCTAGAGCCCTTTGCTCAAGGGCCTGTCTGGAGCACCCATGGTTGAAACCGACATAGCATCCCATGTCTGTACCACTCAGGGACTGATGAGGCTGGGCAGCTAAAGTACCCATTAGGCAAGGCCCTAATCTCACGAGGCTCATACTAACCAAAGTCTTCCTAGAAAAGTCAAACATGGGAGTATTTCCCCACATCTTTTAATTCTCCAATTAAAAACAAAACAACAAAACATAGTTACCAAAGAAACAGCTTCTATCCCCAGTTCATGAACCTGCCAAGCTGCTCTGATATCATATTATATAACATTAAGAAATTCACATTACAGCGTCTTCGACATAAAGAACTATTCTAGGGTACAAGGCATTTTCTTTTTCTTTTCCAAATCCAGCTTTAATTAGAAAAAAATTGATGGAAAATATAGAACTACCTCACCTCATAACTACTTTTAAGAAATCTATTTGGGAGCCTTGAAAATATTGGTGAATTATAAAAGAAATTGAACTCTGATATTTTTCTCCTGTTTTATTATTCCCTATTCCCTAAAAGCCTCCGACATTGGATTTCTATAGCTCAGGAAAAGGATGTATTTCCCCCCTTAGAACCTGTAGGTATTCTAATTATATGTAAATCAGTTCACAGAAATAAATATCTGTGGTTAAAGGGTATTTAAAATGTTAAAAGCTTTTTCTCAACTGTTCACTGTTTAAAAAAAATGAAAGTCTATTTCTAGAACCCTGGAAGCTTAGAGGCTGTGTTTCCCTTTCACGCATGCACACAAGAGCATTCCCAGGCAACATTGACTCCTGGATGCTTAGTCTAAAAGTGCCTCGAGTGGGAACCACAGTTTGATTACAATTTTGGAGCCATTCTATGTTAATCTCCCCCTCTCAATGCTGAAAACCTCCCCTTCTTTATCCAGATATAAAATATACAGTGGGGCAAAGAAACAGGATAGAAATTAATTTGTTCTGATATTGAAAAAGAATCTTACCAGATGGGTGGGTGGATGGATGGATGACGGGTGGGTGGATGGACAGATGGATGATGGGTGGGTGGATGGACAGATGGATGATTGGTGGGTGGATGAATAGATGATGTGTATGTGGGTGGATAGATAGATGATGTGTGGGTGGGTGGATAGATAGAAGATGTGTGGGTGGGTGGACGGACAGATGATGTGTGGGTGGATGGATGGACAGATGATGTGTGGGTGGATGGATGGACAGATGATGTGTGGGTGGATGGATAGATAGAAGATGTGTGGGTGGGTGGACGGACAGATGATGTGTGGGTGGATGGATGGACAGATGATGTGTGGGTGGATGGATGGACAGATGATGTGTGGGTGGATGGATAGATGACGGGTGGGTCGATGGATAGATAGATGATGTGTGGGTGGGTGATGGATGGGTGATGTGTGGGTAGATAGATAGATGATGTGTGGGTGAATGATGGATGGGTGATGTGTGGGTAGATGGATGGATGGATGGATGATGTATGGGTGAATGGATAGATAGATGATGGATAGGTGGATGGATGATAGGTGGATGCCCTTCAACTTGATGAATATATTTTTAAAGATTTATTTTTTAATTATGTGTATGGAAGGGTATGTGTATGTGAGTGCAGGTGCCTGTAGAGACCAGAAGAGGGTGTTGGATCACCTGGAGCTAGAGTTACAGATGGTTGTGAGTATTTGATATGGGTGCTATGACTGGAACCTGAGTCCTCTGCAAGAGCAGTAAGTGCTCTTAGCCATCTCTTCAGACCCAGGATGATACAGTTTTAAAGAACTCCTGTTTTCTGATACCTGAACTACATTCTGCTCTAGTCTCCTAGCTACAAACAATAGCAAAATGTTAATGTTTCCTAAATTCCACCTCTGGGTTCCATGCTCCCAAACCTATGAAATACCTTCACCTGCCTTTGCAAACAGAGACCATCAAAATCCAAAGTCCTGGTCTTTGGGCAAAGGGTCCCTCCCCTACTATCTCCACCTCAGAGAGGCAGCACCATGCATCCAGTTCCTCAGATCAAGAACTGTTCTCTCCAATTCTGCTTATTTCTGTCCTTTCTTTACATTCCACTCTCAGGTTGTTGATTGAGTCCTATTGGCTCCTTTAAAAATATGTTTGGTCCCTGAGGCACCATTGGGAGGTCACCCATCTTCAGGGGAGGATGGTTTCAGGGTTGGGTATGTGCTCGCTAATAATGGCTGTGATCAAATACCTGACAAAGCCACATAAGGGAGGAGTTTTGCTTGGCTCACAGTTTGAGAGGGTCCAGTTCATCATGGCGGGGAAGACCTGGTCACATTGGTCCACAGTCAGGGAGCAGAGAGAGATGAATGCTGGCACTCAGCTTTCTCTTTTTCCCCTTCTGATTCATTCAGAGTAGGTCTCCCTCCTCAGCTAAACACACAGTCACACCCAGAGGTGTAGCTCTTAGGTTAGCCTAAATATAGTCCAGTGGACAGTGACAATTAACAATTCCAGGGTGGCGTGGCATTCAGCTCCTACCCCCTGGACTCAATGTAAGGCATAATGCAGAAGAGTTTCACTGAATGCTGGCATGAACATCTGTGGACAGGCTACTCTACAGTGGAGAGAAGCAACATCTTCCTCGGGACACACAGCTCCAGCTCCTCTGGGCTCAGTGAAATACAGGAACAAACCAGCCTGCAGATCTGAGACTTCCAAAGTGTGTTCCTAAACACACTGAAGGGCTGATATCCTGAGCCACCATGCACAACACTCTCCTGTCTATCTGGCTTATGCTGCTTATGTGACTTCGCAAGTGACCATCAACTAGTTTGGCCTAGGGATAGTGGGGCCTCTTTTAGATCACATCAAATGGCAGGGCATCATAGAGTTGCATCAGGACCAGATCTCTCTGCCTAAGGAGAAGTGATTCTTGGATATGAGGTCTAGGTCCACAGAACACATGAGCATGGGCCCACTGGGCATGATGCCTTAGGCAGGTCCTGGAAAACTCAAAGACATTCTGAAACCTAACTAAACATGTCCTAAGCAGAAAGGGCTTGAAGGTCCTCTGTGTTTCACTTGCCCTTAATGAAGTGACATCAACAGAGAAAATGAATCAGATAAAAAGGAGAAGGCAAATTATGATATTAAAAATTCATTTCCATTTAGCAAATTTGCTATTTAGCATCACAATTCGGGATATTTTAATAATTATGGCCTCAGATAAGTGGCATAATTGGATGTCTCGCTGATAGGATTGAAGAGGCACCAAAAAGAAAAAAAAAATCCTTCCACCCACACAGCTTCCGTACCAGCCCAAGAGCTCACCCTCTCACCCGGCACCGGCTCCCCCAGGGATGGACCTGGCCCTTCCCCCACTTCTCTTCTGCAGTTGACTGCCCTCGGAGTTCGGCCAGCCGAGGCCCAGCTCTTCTTGGTGAGCAGGAGACACAAATGAGGACCCAGAATTCTGAACCACGGAACAGGAAGTGAGAGTCCCGGAATGCCACCCTGCACTCCCAGAGTGTGTCTTCACACACTGACCTAAGTACTCTGGAGCACAGCCCACACCTTAGCCATTCAGAACAGAGGAAGTTCACAGGGAAAAGGCAGGATCTGAGCAGCATACCATCCTGCTATGGGATGGCACCAGGAAGGGCTGGACAGTTCGCTGTCCTCTGTGGTTAGGCCTTACGGCACTCACGTGGCATGTGCTGAGGGCCACCGGCCTCTCTCTAGGTAGCTTCTATGGAGCTTCTGGAACAAGCAAGAGAGCCTGCTACCACCTTATCTCAAATACTCTACACACTTGACAGACACCAGGCAATTCCAGAAGGAACTAATGCTTGAAACAAGCTTGAGGAGCTAGAGGCTGTTAATGAAGGGTAGAGGAGGGAGAATTACGCTCTTCAATGGTATAGCCATTGGTGAGGTGCCTGTGCTCCTGCAAATAACCCCTCCATCATGCTCCTCTAAGCAGGCTTAGAGGAACTCATTCAATCACACCCACAAAAAGACATGGAAGCAGACAAGAGAGGGTAATGAAAAGGTAAATAGGATCAGGATACATTATACGTATGTATGAAAATGTCAAAATGAAGCCCATAATTATGCATAATTGATATATGCTAATAAAAACTTCTTTCAAAGAGGAAGGAGGATTTTGATGTTCTCCTGGCCTCTTCTTTCAGCATCCCATCATCACAGGGAAGGTGACTTCCTCCAAGGGCTGCCACCCCCCACACACACAAGTCCCAACCTGACCACTCTGTGCCAAAGAGTAGGACTTCTGAAGAGCAAGGGTGAGCTCCAATCACACAGCCATCAAGAGCTGTCCATGAGGCAGAAGATAAAGGTCCAAAGCCTGGTGTAGCAAGCAGTGTGTGATCTGAGTTCCACCCATCTCTCAGTCCTCCCTGTTCCCACCACTACTCCATTCCCACAAGGCCCTTGTGTTTAGCTGCATACTCAGCTCTTCAAACACCCATCCTATCTACTGCGGGGTCCTGTGACTTGTTCTACCAACACACTCTTCTCCCTCTGCCCCAGTCAATGGAACTGCAGCTCAAGCCCTACTCCAGAAGGATGGGAGGGAAATAGAGAAGCTCAGTCAGGAGAAAGCTTATTTCTGCTAAGACTTGATCAGTCAGGGTTCTCTATAGGAAAGGAACTGATAGACTGAATATACAGTAACAGCGGATTGAGGAGCTTACACAATACAGTCTGGGTAGTCCAAAAATGGCTGTCTCACCCAGAGAGGCTGAGAATCCAGTAGATGCTCAGCCCACAAAGCTGAACACCACAGTGGTCCCAACCTGGTACTAAGGCCCAGAGGATCCCTGAAGACCTGCTGGTCTTCAGTCCAAGCTGGAAGCCATAAGCTGGCTCTTAATATCAGTAAAGGAATGTAGCAGTGGCAGCAACAGAGTAGATGAACTTGCCTATGAGAGTGAAGAGAACCAGGCAAAAAGCAGTAGCTTGACTTCTCCTGCTGCTTTTTATTAGGCTGCCACCCAAAGGTTCTACTGACATTGTTTTAGGGTGGCAGTTTCAACAATCTGATCAAGTATGAGCACCCAGTGGCTGGCCTTTCACTGACTGATTAATCATTACAAGATTCAAGTATCTGCTTTTAATAAGTATCCTTCGTATTATTATTTGCAAGCCTTACATTTTTCCATGGCTCTGATAAGGCTGGCAGGGACCAGATTTCCCAGAATTCCCATTGTGTATATGTTAGAACAGATTTGTAGAGGTGCTTTCTCTGCTCAGCCAGATGTACTCTGACTGGAGACCCAAGCTCTGACAAAAGGGCAAAACTAACTCATTGGGTAAAGAGCAGCCTTTTCAGAAAATGGGCTGGAATAATGAGAGATCCATCTGTTAGAACTGCCCACATTCCAGGTGCTCTCCCATCCTCCACCCCACCTTCAATCTTCATCGTTACTAAAGGTCAATGTGACATGTTTCTCTCTCTCTCTCTCTCTCTCTCTCTCTCTCTCTCTCTCTCTCTCTCTCATATCCCCACTCAAAGGCAGTCTTTCCTGCCACCCCAATAAATTTTTTTTTTCCGAGACAGGGTTTCTCTGTGTAGCCTTGGCTGTCCTGGAACTCCCTCTGTAGACCAAGCTGGCCTCGAACTCACAGAGCTCCGCCTGCCTCTGCCTCCTGAGTGCTGGGATTAAAGGCGTGTGCCACCATCGCCCAATAAATCTCTTGCATGAGGTCTATTGTGTGGTGTGATGCATGGTGTTGTGCAGCATTCTTGGCTCTCCAATCACCAGGATGCCCTTTCACCACAAAACCATTACACCATCTGCAATCAACTCATCAACTGATCAATTAAAAAAACCTTTTATCTATACCCTGGCTCATACAAAACAATTAAGACAAATTGATTGGCCCAAATGCAAAGCTATAAATCTTCTGGAAGAAAATCACTAAAAACCCCCATGACCTTGAACATTTCTTCAGTGCAATGCTAAACACCCGGCCCTTAACAGAACAAACTGCTGAACTGGACTTCATAAAAATTAAGACCTTCTATTACTTTAAATCACTGTTAAGATTAGAAGGAATGGAGAAGTGGTTCAGCAGTTAAAAGCACTTGGTGCTCTTGCAGAGGACCCAAGTTTGGTTCCCAGCACCCTCATCAAATGATGCATTGGACTTAAAGCCCACACTTTATTCACTAACAAACAGTCCTTAAAGACATGATTTTTGAGTAAAGGATAAGACCAGCATCAGTATCCTAAACAACAACAACCACAAAGACAGAGAGGAGAAATTTAAAACAATAGATAGATAGATAGATGAACTGGAGACAGCGGAGATCAGAGTTGAAAGTATCCAGGAAGATGTAGGAAAGTAGATTGTGTTGCAGAGCAGAGTGACGATATAATCACTCACCTCCCAAGGGGTCTGGGAGAATTGACTCAAAGCAGGCCCCCTGGGGCTACCAGTGGATACCCAAGTAGCACTGCCAGGCTCTCTGTGAAGTAGGGACCTCAGCAGCCACAAGGCAGAGACAGCTCCAGCCTGTTCTGTCTGCCAGCTCTCCCCAATACTTGTCACTGGTCATTATGCACCTTCCTCCTCCAAAATGAGATGGAGCAGGGTGGTTCTCTGCACACAGACCTCTTGTACTCAGCAGAACCAAGAGCAGTCCTTAATTTGACATTCAGAGTGTCCACCAGTAACTATGGGTTCTAATTGGATTCCTCTGACTCTAATTTGAGTTACCGGGCTCACTCAACTCTTGCAGGTATCAAATTTTAATTCTATGCAAATCAACAAATGCTTATCTGGAGCCTATTATGTGCACAGAGATATGGCCAAGGAATCAAGAAAATGTCTGCTCTGCTCCCCCAGGACTCGTGATCTAACAAAAAAGAAAGATACAAGTAAAGGGGCCATAATTCCAGGTAAAGGACGATAAGGGCTGTAATAAGAGACCTCAACAGTGAAGACAGGGAAAGAGACAAGACTATTAAACTCTAAAAGTTTCTCAGCGCCAGATCACACAAGCGCGTGCGTGCGTGCGTGCGTGCGTGCGTGCGTGCGTGTGTGTGTGTGTGTGTGTGTGTGTGTATTTGTCTATGTATGTTCATAGAGACACATACATGTGAAGGCCAAAGGTCAACCTCTAGTGTCATTCCTCAGGCTGTCTACCCTGTTTGTTGAGACAGGGTCTCCCACTCTCCTGGAGCTCACTGAGTAAGCTAAGGTGGCTGGCCAGCAAGCCCCAGGGGTGCTCCTGCCTCTGTCTCCCCAGCACGGGTGTTATAATTGCTCACTACTATACCTGGCCTTCTTACTTTTTTCACGAGGGTTCTGGGGGCTGAACTCTGGTCCTCAGGCTTGTATGGAGAGCACATTATACCATCTGAGCCATCTCCCCCACCCTAATATACTTTTTCTACAATGCAACGTTATTGTTTGTCCCTTAATAATGAGTAGCCTTAGGACACACTTAAACTTAGAGGTGACTCTGGCAATTACTCTTAATAGCTAACTGCAGTACAAGGCTGTGAAATACACCAACAGGGGTTACTGCAGATGGTGCTGGACTATACTTAAGCCCAGGTCACTATGCTGTATGAGGATCGCCATGCTCTTTTCCACAGAGAAAGGCTTGGTTTTGTTTGCTTACTACTGCTGTTATAAAAAAAAAAAAATGACCCAAAGCAACTTGGGCAAGGAGACTGCTTATTTCAGCTTGCACTCATCACTTGGGGAAGCCGAGGCAGGAAAGCAAGCAGGGTCTTAAAGCTGAAACCATGCAGGAACACTTTGCTGGCTTGCTCCCAGGCTTCTGCTCAGCTAGCTTTCTAATACATCTAAGGAGCACCTGTCTAGGGATAGTTCTGCCCACAGTAAGCTGGGCTATCCCACAATGATGCTCAATTAAGACAGTCCCTCACAAACATGACCACAGGCCAATCTGATCCAGGCAGTTCCTCAGTTGAGACTTCCTCACACGACTCTAGGCTGTGTCGGGTTGATAGCACAAGTTAACTAAGACAAGACGCCTTGCATTGTCACCTGATCACAACTTTTTTCATCCTGGGTGGTTTGTTGTCTGAGACAGAGTTTCATGTAGCCCAGGCTGCCGGCAAACTCCCACACTTGCTGGGTAGCTGAGGATGATCATGAAATTGTGATCCTCCTGACTCCAGCTCCCAAATAGTGAGATTATAGGTGTGTGCCAGGATATCCAAACCCCTCATCTGTTGCATTTAATTTTGCACTGAGGGCTATCATGTCTACCACTCAAATGAAATGCCTCTATCTACCTCCTAACTGCCACTCCCCCAACCCGTTGGAAACTTTCTCCAACCTACTTCAAAGCGTTTGCCTATCTTCCTAATGGTGAGGGTCACCACAGTCCTAACCTTCAGACAAATGAAGATTACAGCCTCAGCATGGCTGATGGCTGCCAGGAGAGTCTGCCCATCACACCGAGGAGCCGGGACAGGAAAGCGACTGCTAGAAGCCATGACCAAAAAGAGAAACAAACTTTACTAATTCAGAAGCAGGGAGACAAAAAGGCTTTGACCCATCAGACAGGAAGCGAAGCAGGCAGGAGCTGTGATGTAGCGCAATGACAGAACACCTGACGAGTACAGAAAAGGTCCTGGGTTCGAGCCCCTGTGTAGGAAGACAGCCAGGCCTGGGGTGTACACCTGCAGTCAGAGAACTCAGAAGGTGGACACAGGAGGATGAGGAATTTAAGGTCAGCTGGGACTCCATATGACCTCTTCAGAATGAAAGGAAAGAGAGAGAGCAGGAGGAGGAGGCAAGACATGAGGCAGACAAGGGCGACATGTAGCTTGGTATTGGAGCACCAGCCAGGTGTGTGCAAGGCCCTGCGTTCCATCACAGAAAGAAAGAGAGAGGGGGGATGGGAGGGAAGGACAGAGGGAGGGAGGGAGAAAGGAGCCAGTCAGAACTAGGGGCCTGTTGTACATGGACACGTGTCGTGAGTTCATAAAACTGTACAGATTAGAAAGAGATCTTACATGTTCTGCTGCATGAAGATCACAGGGAGTGTACGTCAGAGCATCATGGCTGACACACAGCAGTGTTCAATAAATGCGAAAGGGTACACATCACTGCATGTGATCTGTGGCTCCCAGGAAGGGAACCCGCTTGTGTCCGTTAGAATAGAAAACTCTGCTGGCAGACTTCTCACTGTGACCTCTTATTCATTAATTTAGCCAAGTCATTTGGACCGCCCTTGTGTTGTGCCCACATTGTATATTAGGAAACATTTTAGGCTCTTGACTTATCTCAGTGGACAAGCCTTCATAGAGGCCTTCTAGGATGGACCATGAGCCCTTTACCAAGTCCAGTAAAAGACCTGGGATTTAACCCTTCGAGGCTAACTTACCAAATGGGGCTGAAGCAGGACTACTCTCAGTTGAAGGGGATTTGAACTAGACAAAGATGAAGACTATACAAAGTCGGGGTGTGGGGGGGGACCAATGAGGCAAGCCTCCTTAACTCACTCCAGTGGCTCTCAATGGTCATCTCAAGGGTCTGCAGAGAGGCAGGAGGGAGCCATTTTCCCTGAGAGCCTAGGTAGGGGAAACCCTGAGGTCTGGGTTATAGCCTAGAAAGAATACAGAGAAGCACAATGGGGCCCTGGCAGCCAGCTGAGATGCCCCTGTCCTCACTCTCTTTGCAGGGAAAGACACACAGGTATGAAAGGATTAAATGGATTCTTCGCTTTCTACAGGGATGAGGGGATAGATATAACAGGTTTTGTAGGGGCCACAGCAAAAACATAGACATGACTGAAAGACTAACTTCTGTTCATTGTGTTTGTTCATTAATTAAAAAAAAAAAGATCCCAGTAATGAAATTAGTGTGGAAAATGAGACTTCCCTTGCTTGGGACCACTACCTCCTCTGACATCCTTTGGGTATTTTCTCAACTCCTTCCAGACAGGAGACTGCCTGTAACAATTCCCTTTGTCGGAAACACTTTACATCCCAAGCAGTCTTGGCTCTCTGAGAGTAATCCTGCTTGTAATGAGACTTTATATCAATTAGTTTCCTCTTTCAGGATTCCTGTTCTCCAAGCTTGCTTTGAAATACAGCTCTCCGGACTTAGTCGTTTCCCATAGACTAACCTTCTTCCCGGCCTTCGAAAGAGCTCAATAACAACCAATTTGGAACTTAACAGCAAAAAACATTAGTACTAATTCTGCCAATTTTTCTATGCCATGAAGACACAATTAAATTTGATTTGAATTAAATCTACAAGCTCAGATTTTTTATTTTTTAAAAAATAGATCTTTCTTTTGGGTTTCCTGGGACAAAACTGAATCAAGTTGGGGTTAGCCTGAAAATTAAAATGTGAATATTGTCATCATGAAAATTTCTTACATTCATAAACTGGTCAAGAAACTTGAAAGTGTGGGGTTGGGAGAGGGGGAGCCCTCTAGTCCTCTTACCTAATTCCGTATTCTGTTAAGCTTTTGCTGATAACAGTTTAAATTATTCCTAGCCTTTGTCTGCAGCAATGATTTTAGTTTCCTCTTTCAAATACCTATGACTATAACACTACGCTTCCCCAGATGCCATGAGGAGTTTTATGAACTCTTTTAGCGCCCTTCCCTGGAGAAGGTAGGTTTAATAGACAAAAATGTCATGTTTCATTAGCACATGCCCGCTCACACAAATTTAGACTTCAGAAAAGAGACCGCTTGTAAACCGAACCCAAAATTGACAAATTGTGCCTCTGTTTAAAAGCCGAGATCCTCAAATAGAGACGCATGCTCACATGTGTCGACCTGAATCCACAAGGCGTTCACTTTCTCCTGAAAGAGAAACAGCTCCTGTGAAGACTTCCTGCCAGGGCAGCACATCTACACAGACCCATCCTGAAGTGGCACTGAAGGTCACTGGGTGCTGGGGACTAGTGGGCTGTTAGCCACCATTTGTCACCTACATGGATCAGAACATAGAGTTGGAGTGCCTTTCACCTCACTGTTCATGATGTGCGAGGTCTTCATGTGGCCATTAAGACAGCACAGACATCCTGGCACGGAAAAAGATAGTCTAAAGAGACTCTTGTGTCCCACAGTTGGGCTAGCAGACTATTGAAACAATGGACCCCATGAAACTGGAGTTTCCCCTCCCGTCCCCCCCTGGGGGGGGGCTCTCATGCTGGGAGAGGAAAAAGCCTAAACCCCTAGTCAGCAGAGAGGAAATTGCTAGATCACTCACAGAAGAGATGGCAATGGGTCCATGGTGGGCAGAACCACACCTGGCTAGGACTGCTCAAGTGCTCATATCTCTGAACCTCTATTTAAACATGAACTAACTCCGCTTGAGGACCCTGAAGACGGATGAAGATGACATGGGTTAGATGGCATGGGTGGTCTCCTTGTCCCTATTCTAAATGTGGCCAATGAATGAACCCCCTTTTCAGCTTCTCACTATTAATTTGGCTTTTTCAATTGAGTTATGGGGAATGGGTGGCTGAACATGGCTTGTTAGGGTCACAGGCTATGACCCCAAATGTAGTGATATGTTGTGTCCCCCAATATATTGTGTGCCCTAATAAAGCTTATCTGAGGATCAGAGGAATAGGACAAGCCACCGACAACCTCACCTCACCAACCCCTCAGCTTCCAAAGAGACCTACTTCCTGTATACCCATGCCTACACGCCTTTCTGTCCTGCCATCTAATTTCCTCTCTCCGGCCAGCTACATCACTTCCTGTCTGTCTGTACAGACCTCTAGACCTCCATGGTTAGTGCTGGGATTAAAGGTGTGTGCCACCATGCCTGGCTCTGTTCCCAGTGTGACCTTGAACTCACAGAGATCCAGATGACTCTCTGCCTCCTGAATGCTAGGATTAAAGGCATGTGCTACCATTGCCTGACTTCTATGTTTACTATAGTGGCTGGCTTTTTCCTCTGATCCTCTGATAAGCTTTATTAGGGTACACAACATATTGGGGGACACAATATATCACCACACCTAAATCCTGTCATAGAAATACCTTGTACAGAAAAACCATAAAGTGAAGGAGCAGAGACTCCAGCCACTGCAGACACCCATCAAAAGGCTGTAAAAGGTATCATACAACTGACGAGCGCTTTGTCAATAGAGATCAACTCTCCAGACTTCTAACCCTAAGAAAGTGCTCATCCCAGGCTCTGAGCAGTCTGGCAGGTGCCAGCAGAGAGCACCCCAGATTCTGGGGCAGATTCAGAAGCTGCCAGGCACTGGAGAGTGCAGCAACACAGGGCAAGTGCTGGCCTCTTTGAGTTTTTATTAGCAATTAAGATGTGTTTATTCTATTTCACACATAATACCAAAAGCAGACCATGTGCCCGGGACTATTCTAGATACTGAGTCAACAAACCAGTAAAGTCCCCACACTCACAGAATTCATATGCTTAATGATTTGGTTTGATTTTTAATTACATGGATAGCATATATATGTGTGTATCTTCATGCGGGTGTATGTAAGTGTGGGAGGGAGAAAGCCAGAGGAGGGTGGCAGGTCCCCTGGAGCTGGAGTTATAGTGGTGATTATGAGGGGCCATCACATGTGCTGGGAACTGAACCCAGGTCCTCTTGTTACAAGGGCAGCAAGAGGTCTTAACCACTGAGCCATCTCTCCAGCCCTGATGTTTTATTTCACTTTGTTTCAATCTAATGGTTAGATCCCGGATCCTTTCCGTGCTGTTATGAGGAGCCTTCCAGGTCTGGCCACGCCCTTTGCTGTCTCTTTCCCCTCCAGGTACTGCTATGAAGAACTGACAGACAACGTCCAACCCTTGCAACCTTTCTCTCCCAGCTCCCCTCACCAGCATCAGAAATGACTTGAGTGCGGGCACGCAGCATACGTGACATATTAACCACACCTGTGCTTTGTGGGGTAGGACCTCTCTGCTTCCTCAGAAACCCTTGAAGGCTGGTCCTCTGCTTTCTGAGCTGCTCTTCGGACCCCGCTACACCACCTACAGCACTAACAGACCTTTTCACAAAACACTTACCCAAAGGACTCTCCGCCTCTCTCCGGAAGGTCCTCTCCGCTAACAATCCAGTATCTATCTATCATGTACACTCAGGCATATCCAACTCGTGACCTGAAAGGCAGCTACATGGCCATTGTGAAGTGGAGATCAGCCATATCCCACTAGATATCCCACCCCAACCAGATGAGGGGTGGGAGTTTGCACAGGTCAGCAGAAATGTCGGCTGTGGCCTTGTGACT
Source organism: Peromyscus californicus insignis (assembly GCF_007827085.1). Taxonomy (NCBI): domain Eukaryota; kingdom Metazoa; phylum Chordata; class Mammalia; order Rodentia; family Cricetidae; genus Peromyscus; species Peromyscus californicus. Next base: position 70,628,331 of record NW_026294551.1, read on the forward strand.
GGACACAATGCCAGGTTTCTCTACCTGTTTTCTCTCCTGCTTCTGCAGCCAAATTCTCCTCCTCTTCCTCCCCCCTCTCTCTCTCTCTCTCTACATTAATTAATATGAGGGCTGACTAGTGATTAACCTCCAATTCAGTCTCTTCCAGGTATTTATGTGGAACTGTAACTGAATTGTAAAAAGAGTTAGTTTCACCTGAGATGGATCCAGTGACTGCTGGAGCTGTGTGTCCTTTCAACTTGAGCAGGAGCGTTCATTTGTACAAAGGATAATTTCATCTCGTGAGGTGACCACACAGGTTCATCTACAAAAGTTTAAATACGCGTGTAGCTGTGGAGTCACCAAGGAGGCAGGCAAAGTAAATCAGCCCCCAGCCCTTTGGTCTGGATTGCTCTTTGGAGTTTGGTTCTGGGATTGGAGGTGAGGCTTCTTTACTGCTGACTGCTGAGGCCCTTTTGAGATGGAAGCAGGAATCGTGGAGGGGAACTCCCTCAGCCTGCCTCTCCCTAGAAGCGGCCCTCTCCTTGGCTTGGCAGTTGAGTCCAATCTCTATTTTAAGGAAATTCATTGAGCAGACCCCACCTCAGACATTGGGGGTCCCTGCTCCCTAAGACTTCTGATAGCCTAAGTCCTGGTAAACTCCCCCTCTTCCTTCTCCTTCAGGCCTCAGACTAGGGTCACTTTCTACAGTGACCTCTGGTTACAATAAAGCATTCTGTTAATGGATTCCATTTTCCCAACCTGACTGGCTGAATTCTGACAGTACTGACCCAGCTGCTATGTGAAGAAAGTCCCAAGAAGCACAGTGCTCAATATTGTTGTTTGTCTGTAACGGTGTGTGTGTGTGTGTGTGTGTGTGTGTGTGTGTGTGTGTGTGGTCACATGCAAGGGATCGTGCATACATATAGAGGCCAGAAGACAACCTCAGGACTTTTGTTCCTCAAGGACTATCCTCCTCTTTTTATTTTAGAAAGGCTCTCTCCTTGATCTAGAATTCACCAAGTAGACTTAACCAGCCTGCAAACATCTACCTGTCTCCCTAACATGGAGAGTACAAGCATTCACCACCACATTCGGCTGCTGCTGCTTCTTCTTTTGCTTTTTAATGTGAGTTCTGGGGAATTGAACTCAGGTCCCCATACTTGCAAGACAAGCACTTTACCAATACCACCTCCCCATCCCCCATCAACACCATCCAAGGTTTCCCAGAATAAGCATCAGAACTGGGCTTAGAAGGCACTCCGACTGGTATACGGTAGAGACACAGGGCTGAGCACAGGCTCTCCACACACACAGCAAGTTCTCAACTACTGGCAGGCACTGCAGTTTTAGATGCTTCTGTTCTTGTCATTACCTTCTTCATTGTCTGGTCTCATGTCCTAGCCTCATCAGACTGGCCTTCATCAATCAGACTCCTTCAGGCACCACGATAAGTAGTCATCATATTCATGGCGCAGGAACAATAGAGAGAAGACGCAACAGTGAGCAAGCTCCTTTTCCTAAGATGCTCACGACCTGGAGGAAGGTGGAAGGCTGCTGTTGGCTGGTCTGTTAGCTGTTCCCAAGGCTACATGAGTTCCACTAAGATACTCAGCAGGAGGCTGTACTTAGAGCAGCTGAGATTTGCTACCATGACAGGTGTAAATAATACTAGACCATGAAGAAAACAGTTCAGATCCACAAGCAGGAGTCCACCCACTCTCCCACCATGAAGGGATCCATGGACCTCTCTCCATGAACCATGCAAACTCTATTTCTACTCAGGGAAATTCATCAGAAACAAAGGTTTTCAATGGCGGGCTGGTCACCCAGGCAACCTCTGCCTAGCATGTACCAAAAGTCCAGACTCCCAGGAAGAAAGCAAATGTTGGACAAACAGCACATGGTCCCCTTCAGACTGATTATTGCATCTTATCCTCTGGTCTCTTCTCAACCACAGGGCAAGAAACAGCCCAGACTTTCCTATTACAGGACAACTTGACTCCCTCTGGGTCCTCAGCACATATCTGTCCAGGGGAAACCCTTCCTGAACCCCATGAGTGAAGGATTCCTCCTTACAGGTACCCTGTCCTCTCCCCCCCCTCATGCAACAGAAAACACAAAGTACCTGAAGTTACCTGGTAAACACCCCCAGAATAAATTTTGAATTTATGACAGCCAGCATTCACCAGGAAGTCACTGCACTCCAGGTACCCTGTTGTCTTTCTAGACACTCTCATCTGGTACAGGTGGGAAACCCCAAAACTCAGAAAGATGAATGATCTGGGTGGTACAGGTGGTCATGGGGCAGAGCCAGAAATGAAACCAGAACTGGAGATCAGAAGATTCTCCATAGTGTGCTGTGGTCTGCTTTAATGACAACCAAGTGAGGTAAGGGCAGCCAGGCCAGCCAGAGATAAGCAGGACACAGTCAAGCCCAGGTATAACAGGTAGCCACCTCCCCCTCAATGGACCCTGGGTTCTGGTGACATTTGATGAATAGCCCAATGGCAGTTTTATAGAGGCGGCAAATGTGGCAGGGACAGACAGGCAGCAAGGTGTGCTGGCAAAAGCCCCCCTCAACCTCCTTCTGGCTTTATTTCCACTGCCTTGCTGTCCAGAGAAGGCAAACCCTGAGGCAGTCCTTGGGAAATGATTGCCTTATCCACAGCTTTCTTGTCCCCAAATGGTCAGGAATGAGGAGGAGAGAGGACAACCCCATTACCTTGAGCATATGTTCTCCAGGCACAGAGACATGAAGGGGACAGGCATTCCTCTCTCCAACAGATCCAAGTCACATGCTAACATCTGGAGCCACAGATGGACTTTGCCACGGCCCCTAGTGGGTCTCTGTTCCATCCATCCCTGGATATGTTAATATATTCTAAAGCCAAAGTGTAAAAGTGATTTACTCATTGAAAATCAAAGAGGAGAGTATCTGATCGTCCTATTATTGAGGAGAAAGAAGAAGAAAAAAAGAAACTTGACAATTGTTCTTGATAATAGGATGTACTTGACTTACATGTTCCCGGGGCTGATTATTGCAAATTGTGATTTCAGAAATGCTGCTAATCAGGGGAAATTAGGGGGCCACCCCAGGAGGAGAACAAAACTAGAGGGAACTCCAGCTGCTGGAGACTCTGCATGATGGGAAAGCAAGGATAACTCTCACCCACAGTAGAGCAGGCCTGGTCTCTAAGGACCCAGTGGCCCAGGTTCAACCTTTGGAGTAGCAGAGAACCTGTTCTAGAGGAGAAAGCCAGAAACTACACCACGGCCCTAACCAAAACCAAGGCCAGCTCTGCTCTGACAGCCTTCCCTGAATCAGACCCAGAATTTGAGTCAAGCCACATCTGGGAAATGAGCTCCTGGTGTGGAGAAAGTAGCACCCCACTGTTTGGTGTGGGACCAAGGAAGAGAGGCCTCAGTTTGGCTTGCAGAAGGGTTAACTGAAGCTCTCAGCCCTTCAGGGCAGACTGGAAGATCTTCCCACAGGTACAGCCTCTTAGTCCCATCGTTGCCCTGTGTACAGGAATGTCCCATTCATAACTTCCTGTGTCTAGAGGGAATGGTGTTGGGCTAGCCCTTAGCCAGAAATGACACGTTTCAGAATGGAACTATAGAGTTACTGTATTTTTATTGTTGGGCATGTATGTGTGTCTGCACAAATTCATTCCATGTGAGTGCCCAAAGAAAGTGAAAGGAGGTGGATCCCCTGGAGTGGGAAATACAGGTGGTTGTGAGCTGCCCAATGTGGGTGCTGGGAACCGAACCTAGGTCCTCTGGAAGAGCAGCAACTGCTTGTAACTGCTGTGTTATCTCTCTAGCCCCTAAAAGGGGTCTTTGATGCCATGAAAACCTTTTACGGGCAGTAATATGAGTTCAACCCTCCCAAGGAGGAGTAAGGGAACTTCCTACTCTCCCACCCAAACCCCTCATCTGGTCTTCATCTCGGCTCCCACCACCTTCTACTTGACCCACTGAGGCCAAGAACTGTCTTGAATTAATACCTAAGAAAAAAGCTGCCTTCACCTACGTATTACTCATTGGGTATATACTAGTCAGATTTCCATCACTGTAATGAAATACCCGAGTCAATTAGCTTCTAAACAGAAAGGACTCACTTTGGCTCACAGTCTTGGAGGTCCAGTTGGTGTTTGGGTAGACTCATTGCTTTAGGGCTCTTGTGGGTGTGTGGGCTATGGCCCAGAGTGTGGAGCAGAACCCACTGCTACTTCATGGCCAGAAAGCAAAAGAGAAAGAGAAAGGGGGTTAGGTCCCACAGTCTCCTTCAAGGACACACCCCCAATGACTTAAGTACTTAGGCCCCTCCTCCTGAAGGTCCACAACCTGTCCCCTAAGTGCTACATGGGAGCTAAGCCTTTGGCACATGGCCTCTAAGGACACCTGACATCTTGCTGAACACCAGTGTCGTACATGAGCATCCACGTATGTATGAAGCAAAGACTGAGAATAGGCTGCCACCCACTCACTCCATTCTGACAGGCGTGGGGGTGGTGACGGAGCACAGTCCAGTCAGAGCGCCACTTGTCCCTACACTGTACCTACCCATTCAATACATTTGGCCCAGTCAGGGAAAGTGGGCAATCAGGTGACCTCCTGCTGAAACAGAAGGTGGGTATGAAGTCCAATGTGTGACCAGAAGTCTTGGCACTCAGGAGACTGTAGCCATAGCCCACTTCTGCTGGTACCCTCCCTATATTGGAGCTGAGACCCACATGGGGACAAAAGCCCCGGAAAAAAAACCACCAGGTCCCCCGTATAACAGAGTAAGGTCTGTGCAGAGTCACCCCCAAGATTTTCTTTGGAAACCCCTTAGCCATCTTGAGGAGGAACCCGAGCGGCTGATGTCAAGTTGCTTAGAAGAAATATGTGTTCAGCCTCTGGGATCTGCACAAGTCTTTGTACATCATGAAGAAACAGAGAAAGAGATTTGACACCGTCCATGTTGTCTTAAGCAATTTCTCAGTGTGGTAGTTGAGCAGGGTTGGAAACACACAAAACAGCAGCCAACGTGTGAATATCTCAACAACAGCTACAGGCGCGGGAAAACCCTAATGAGACAAGATGAATGGTATGTTTGTTATTCAGGGAGGGTACCGGCGGACAGTTACATATGCTGTCCCTAAATTAGAGCTATTTGTTCTCATAGAATTAATTGCAGAAATAAATAAAATTTATCTTCAATATTTGACATGTGATCCTAAAAATTAGAATTCATGAGCTCACGTTTTCAATAACTCACATATAAATATAGACAAACGGATGTTTTAATGCAAATTTAATATACAGTAGTTAAATTAATGATTTTTCTCCGTTCGTTTTTAATTGGGAAAAAAAACCCTCACTGCCACACCATATAAATCAAACTAGTCCAGCATGTCGGCGTGAGAGAGAAGTCTGCACGTCCATGGCCACGTGTCAAGATCCGATTTGTTCAAAACAAATGGTTCCTGTTCCCAGTTCCATATACAGCACCATGTTAATGCATATTCATAACCGGCCATTTCTTTTACCATTTTTTTTCTCTTTTGAGTTTAATATTTTCGGTGTTAAAAAATAATTACTGAGGTCATCTGTTCCCAAGGGCCATGCAGGCCAAGAATGCTGTGTACACTGATAGTAAAGGTGTGACCGGGGCTGAAGACAGGGCTGCGTGAGAGTAAACGCATTTGCCACACAAATCTGAGGACCTGAGTTAGAATCCCCAGAACCCACATAAAACTGGACGTGGGTAGGAACATGTTTAATCCAAGCAGCTAGCCTGTTGTAGACAGTAGAAAAGCAGCAGAGACCCTGCCTCAAACAAGGTGGGCGGTAATGACGGACCCGTGAGGTTGCGCCCCTCCCCCCGCCCACGCACACAGATTGAAGGAAGTGTCTCCCACTGTCCTAAGGTTTACTGTTCAGGACTGGATAGGGGTTGCAGGGTTTTGTATGGAGCCCCGCTAGGCAAAAGTGGGCCAGGTGGTGCGGGCACCAGAGGTGGTAGAGGACAGGACCCAGGACACGCACATCTGCTAATTGCTCCTACATTGAGCTCACCTCGCCTCATCCGTGGTGATTGCCTCTTGATTTCATGCTAGATGACTATACTGCTACCGAGAGCCTCTTGGTGAGTTTGTGGACCGTACCAAAAAGGCGTTTTTATCACCGGTTTAATGCCCCATGGCTGACAGGGAACAGGCGAGAGAGAGGAGTGAAGCTGGCGCTCGGGCATTAAAGGGATCATTAAGCGTCGCGTTGGGGAGAGGGCTTGTTTTCAGTTACATGGCTAGCACAGGCCTGAAGTGATGCGTAGGCAAAAGATGGGGGGCGGGGGGACGACACTCACCTTGCCTTGCCAGCTGCAGCCCCGTGCCCCCATTACCTTGTCCTCCCACCACTCTGCCAGGTCAATTCAGGGTAGGCACAGAGGGGCATTTGCCCTTAACTCCCCTCCTGCCTGTGCCCCCTGGGCAAAGGATGCAGCTTGTCTCCCTTCCCCAACCTGTTGCTTCTCAGCCAAGCTGAGCATCCCAGAGAGGCAGCCACTACTCCTGACTCTGTCTCAGCCAAACTACTCATGCAACAGAGATTTTACAAATTCTCCCCTCCCACTACCCACGGAGGTCCCCGTGTTGTGCCAGGCAGAGAGGTACGCACAGGTTCTCTGTCAAACCTAAGCCCCGCCCTTTCTCTCAGCTTCCAGTGTCTAGGGACTCATCACCCAGAGGCAGAGTCTGTGGAACGTAAGCATTCGATAACAGGACTAGAAGTGTTTCAAGAAATAGGAAATCAGCTTGGTGGTAGAGTAACTGACGCATGGATATCACACAGGGGATGGCAGTCTGGAGAGACAGCTTTACATAAGAAAAAAAGAAAGCAGGCGTAAGTATGGGCTGCATAATTTACAGATGACCCAGGGCAGCTGTAAATAACGAAAATCCCAAAATTATTATTCATTATCTTATCAGTCAACCTGCTCCTTCCCAAAGAGAAGCTCCAGGGATGGAGCTATATCTGTGACAAGATTTAAATGGCAGCCACGTCGCTGGAGTCTACAGTCAGGGGACCTGCTCCGAAGAACCTATAAATTGTGTCCTAACAAATAGTTGGGAGCATTCAACTCCAGACCATGTGAAGAGGACCCATTCAAACCCTGGTTGCATCAAAAATACGCAGTCCTAATTGTCAAGATCAGTGACTCTTCAGGTGTGTGTGTGTGTGTGTGTGTGTGTGTGTGTGTGTGTGTGTGTGTGTGCGCACTCATGGGGGTATTTGTATGTGTATATGTGGGTGTTGGGGTGAATGCAGGTGGTGTTTGGGTATAAACAGGTGGTATTTGGGTATATGCAGGTAGTGTTTGGGTGTATACAGGTGGTGCTTGGGTATATACAGGTGGTGTTTGGGTGTATGCAGGTGGTGTTGGGGTATATACAGGTGGTGTTGGGGTGTATACAGGTGGTGTTGGGGTATATACAGATGGTGTTGGGATATATACAGGTGGTGTTGGGGTACATACAGGTGGTGTTGGGGTGTATACAGGTGGTGTTTGGGTGTATGCAGGTGGTGTTGGGGTATATACAGGTGGTGTTGGGGTATATACAGGTGGTGTTGGGATATATACAGGTGGTGTTGGGGTATATACAGGTGGTATTGGGGTGTATACAGGTGGTGCTTGGGTATATACAGGTGGTGTTTGGGTATATACAGGTGGTGTTTGGGTATGTACAGGTGGTGTTTGGGTGTATACAGGTGGTGTTTGGGTATATACAGGTGGTATTGGGGTGTGTACAGGTGGTGCTTGGGTATATACAGGTGGTGTTTGGGGTATATACAGATGGTGTTTGGGTGATGCAGGTGTGTATACACCTGTGGGTGTGGGTGTATGTGTGAAGACCAGAAATCAGCCCTGGGTATCATTCTTCAGCTGTCCTCCATCATATTGGCTTTTTTTTCATTTTCTATTGTCATATATGTCTCTGCATATGTATGCTTTGCATATGTGTGAACATACATGTAGAGGCCTAAACCTGATGCCAGTATTCCTCAATTGTTCTCTCCCACCTTATTCATTGAGGCAGGGTCTCTCCATCAAACCCAAAGCTGGCTAGTTTGGCTGGCTTCACTAGCCACCTTGCTCTGGGGGCCCTCTGTTTCTACATTCTGATTTTAAGACCATAAACCCTTTCACTTTCCCCTTCAATTCCAAGTCCACATGTTTTGCATATGGTACCTCAGATGGACAGGACAATAAACACAGAGGTAAAGTCCTGGGTTGGCTGAATTGGGAAGGAAATAAAGAAATGGTCCCACGAGAATATATCTGTCCACACAGCGATGGCCGCTGAAGGCCTGGCACACTGTGTCTATGGAGAGAAAAAATAAACACAAGTTTGAAGCCAAGGGCAGTCACGTGTCCTTGGAAACAGTTAAACACCCTGTGTACATAGAGCTGGCTCTTCCGTGTAGCTTTGAGGACTGGGTGCTGATGCAGGCCCTGCCCAGGATGGGGCTGTCCCCTTTCTGCCACCCACAGGCCACTCGGTGGAATTCTCCAGGGCTTATCACATGGGTCACAGTCATAATGCAGTCTGAGAACACTAGGAGTAGACAGGTCTTAGCCGGATGCAGAGCACCCGGGTCCCCTGGGCACAGATGCCTATGTACCCAGCCTGCATCATTCTTGCCAGCAATTGCCTTCCAAACACCCGTCCTTGTTGTGATCCAGCAACGTCCCTGAGGCTTATCAGCTCTGACATACTCCCGACTCATTTGTTTTTCCTGTTCTCCCCACAATCACTTCTAGAGGGGCATAATTTCCCCAGCAAATGGCGCGGTTGTCAGAGTCCCCTGATTAAGAGGTCTGCAATCATTACAGCAGAATAACGTCTGCACTGCGGCTGCAAAGGAGTGGATGAACGGTGCCCAGGACTGGGCTGGAGATCCCAGTTTTCTGACGCCAAAAGAAAGCCACCGTTAGGGGGTTCCTATATGCTTTCTGTGGCAAAGCGAGCGGCCCTCTTGTCCAGGCCAGCCTGGGGACACCTTAAATGCCAACAGCGACAGTGACGACTACAGCCAGTCTCTGCCTCTTAAAGAGGTGTTTTCTCTCTCCAGTGCCTCATCTATAAAGCAGGGCTAAGAGAACAGCCTACCTGACCGAGAGGAGGTGATAGGATTAAATGAGGTAATATTATAAAAATACCGAACTGGTGTCTAGTGCACGCTAAGTGCTTTTAAGTGCTGGCACAGCAAATGGGCTTCATTTGTTTCAGCATCAGAGTTGACCGTGGATACTGGATCCCAAAAACATGACTCAGGAGTCTGATATGCATGGCCACATGCATGTAGAAGGTGACACCCGCTCATGCTCCCTCCACGGGGCCACGGGAGACTGGCAACAGAAGCATTGCTGTCCCCATTTCACACTCAGAAAGACTAAGATCAGAGGGATAAAGGAGACGACTTCTTCAAAATTTCAAGCTGCTTTCTTGTCGCGGCTGCATCCACAGCTATGAGTATGCTCAGGCTTCAGAAGAGGCTTTCCTCTAGCGTCCACTACCATGGTAAAAAGAAGATCTGGTTGGACCCCAATGAGACCAATGAAATCTGCAATGCCACCTTCCGTCAGCAGATCCAGAAGCTGACCAAAGATGGGCTGATCATCCAGAAGCCTGTGACTGTCCATTCCAGGGCTCGATGCTGGAAAAACACCTTGGCTCAACGGAAGGGGAGGCATATGGACATATGGAAGTGGAAGAGTACTGCCAATGCTCACATGCCTGAGCACGTGACCTGGATGAGAAGGATGCAAATCCTGTGCTGGCTTCTCAGAAGATGAATCTAAGACAGACCGCTATCTGTATCCTAGCCTGGACCTGAAGGTCAAAGGGAATGTATTAAAAGCAAGCAGATTCTCACGGAGCACATCCACAAGCTGAAGCCAAACAAGACCCACAAGAAGCTCCTGGCTGACCAGGCTGAGGCTCACAGGTCTAAGACTGAGGAAGTTCAAAAGCGCCAGGAGGAGCGCCTCCAGGCCAAGGAGGAAGAGATCATCAAGACTCTGTTCAAGGAGGAAGACATCAAAAAATACGGCCTCCTTCACGTCTGTACACAGTGGCTTGGCTGTGGCCTCCCGTGGATCAGTCATTAAAGTAAAACAAGCCTAAAAACAAAAAAATTACAAGGTACTGTGTTCCAAATGTCAAATGACCCCCAAATGCTCATATTTGAACACTTGGTCCTCATCTGGTGGCATTGTTTGGCAAGGTGGTGGAACCTTTAGGAGGTGGAGCCTCATCAGAAGTTGGGGGAAGCAGAGGCTTGAAGCTTTATGACTGGGCTCTACTTCCTGTTTACTCCTTACTTCTTGCCCAGCATACCTTCCCCACCATGATAGATTATGTCCTCTCTGAACTGTGAGCCAGAATAAACCCTTTCTCCCCTAAGTGGCTTTTGTCAGGGTAGTCTATTATAGCACTAGAAAATTAATAAAGACCCAAGGATAGAATGAAACCAAGGTGTCTCATCCCATTTGTTATCTCTATTGATGGCTATGGTCATATCCACACAGCAGAACTTCAGATGTCGGCAGTCCTCTCTCTGGCTTCAGGCCGCCATAGAAACAGTGGAGTGGCTGACTTCTATGGAAGCTGTCCGGCATGGAAGGTGGGCGGGAAGATGAGCCTCAGAGAACGAGGAAGTAAGGTGGCCATGGCCACTGAAGGCCTCGGGGACAGCTGCCCAAGTACCCACAGAACATGCAGCAGCCTGACATAAGCGATGGTACCACACACTGGGAGCTACAAGGGGACAGAGCCTGTGCTCGGGGCCACCGCAGGGGAACTGGGACTGAGGAAGCCCCTTTAGCCATGTGTCACTGTCTTAGAGTCGGCTGAGCTATACGCTGGAGTGAGGGGCACCAGTTATGTAGGTGAACGTGTGCAATGGGAAGGGCCAGACCGGGGCAAGGGCCGTGGTCATCTGCTTCCCTTGCTGTGACCAAACACCTGACGAGAAGCCGTTTAAGGGAGGAAGGTTTTACTGGGGCTCATGTTTTGAAGGATTTGGTCCATCACAGTGATGTAACCGGTTGCAGCCGCCATCGGGAAGTAGAGAGATGACTGTTCACATTCCGCCAGCTTCTGCCTTTTCACTCAGGGCGGGCCCTTTCCGCATCAGTCAAATGTATCAAGAGATGCCCTCAAAGATGTGCCCAGAGCAGGTTCCCTGGGTGATTCTAAGTCCAGTCAAGATGCCATCATAGGGAGAGCTCAGAGGCTGGGACACAAAATCTGAGCCTGCAGACAGAGGCCAGCCATCTAGGTAGCAGCTCAAGAAGCACTGACTGATGACATCGTTTCTGCCAGGTCCACCCTGCGGTGTCATGATAAAGCTGTGACTAGAGCTAAGTCTCTGTCCCTTAGAGTTTACACTACATCAGCAAGAGGTGATGACCCCTTCTAGCAGGGTAGGAGGTCACCGGACAGAGAAGGGCACACAACAGGTACATATTCAAGGGATGAGGGGTGTCCAGAAGGGAGGTTTGCAGGTTTAGAAAGTCTTTCAGCCCTCTACGCGCTGAGGAATATACCAAACAACACATTCAAATGCTTTCTTTTGTGTGTATAGGTATATGGGCACACACAGTGCAGGTGTGTGTGTGTCTGTGTGTGTGTGCACATGCATCCATGCACACATATAAATATACATGCATATAAAAGCCAAAGATCAACGTTGGGTGTCTTTCTTCAGAAGTTGTCCATCTTGCTTTTTGAGACTTGGTCTCACACTGGGACCTGGGCTTCAACAATTAGGCTAGGCTCGCTGTCCACTGAGACCTCAGGACCTGCCAGTCTTTGCCTTCCCAGCATTTGAATACCAAATACCACCAAGCCTGAGTTTTTACATGGGGATCAAACTCTGGACCTCACGATTGCGTGCAAGCACTTTATCCACAGCGCCATCTCCCCAGCCCCACACATTCAAATATTTTCAAGTGTTCAAAACCTTCAGGTATCTTGTTTACATGCCTTTTCTGTTCTCCAACTGTATACATTCAACTCTCAAAATTAAAAATAGTAAGTGAGGATCTAGATGTAGTTTCTGAGAACACAGATCCAAAATAATTGTAGCCCCAGTTAAGAGAAATATGAACACCTTGCATGGCAATGTGGGCATTATCTGTCCAGGCTGGGATGGCAGCTGTATGGGGTCAGGGTCCAGACTCTTGAATGTCCCACCCTCCCAAGGGCCTCAGATGTTCTACCACCACTTCCAGATGAAAATGGAAGGGAAAGAGGGAAAAAGAAGGCATGGCCACTCAGAGAACAGCCTAGAAGAGCTCCCATTTCTGTCCTTGGCTCCCATTGGCTAAAACTCAAGAAATGGCCGGGTCTGGCTCTGGAGGAGGACAGAGAATGAAGCAGTGTGCCCTGGTAAACACTGATGGCTCTCAAGAAGAGAATGGAGCAGTGTGCCCTGGTAGACACTGATGGCTCTCAAGAAGAGAATGGCTCTTGGGGACAATCAGTTCTCTTTAACAACAAAGGGCTTTGTGCTTTGTCATTGACTTAAAATGCTTTAAGACTTAGCTGGGAGCAACCATCATTCTCGGCCTGTCTCCTCCTCGTGCTTCTGGAGACAGAGGAGAGGCTGTAGGCAGAACTCACACAAAAGCCAGATGCCTGAATTAACCTTCAAGGGGGATAAATAGGTCTCTTATGGGACTCCTTTTTTCTAAGTACAATTACTCTGACTTCCTGGGTAAACACGTGACTGATGGGAACTGGTACAGGGCCCAGGGCTTAAATCTGAGCCAAGTTGCTGGCTTTCCTTCACTTTCTGTTTGTCCCCAGATAAGGCCTATGATGTCACAACTTTAGCCCCAAGCTAGAGGGGTAGAGGTCCTGAATTCGATAGTCTCTCACATGGCTTTATCTTTTTGGCTCCAGGAGATGGGTAGCAGCCACTCACTTTCCTGTTGCTGTGATAAAACACTCTAACAAAATCAACTTAAGAAAGAAAGGGGTTGTTGTTGGTTTGTTTTGTTCATTTGTATGTTTGTCTGTTTTGCTCACTGTTTGTGGCAGGCAAGTCGAGGCAGCAGGAGCTTGAAGCAGCTGGTTACATTACGCCCGCAGTGAGAAGAATGAGCAATGAATGGATGCTACTGCCCAGCTCACGTTCTCCACCTTGTACAGGACTCCTGCCTAGGGAATGGTCCCACCCACAAGTAAGGTGGGGGTTTCCCACTTTAGTTAACATCAAGTCCGTCTCCCACAGGTATGCCCAGTGGTACATCTCTCGGGGACTCTAGATTCTGTCAAGTTGGCATCACAAGAGCCCTAGCCAGAGGTAGCATCACTGAGAGTATTGATGTCCTTGCTCAGCATCATGACCACCTGCTTATCATCTGCCCTGCACATGTATCTTAGGACTTCCCTCTGCTATCCACCCAACCTCCCAGTCTACTGCCTTGTTCTCCTCATGGTGGCCCCTCCGTGTTAGCTAACCACTCCCCATCCCATGTCTCTAATTGGCCCTTGACTCTTCTACTAAAGTACTTCTTCAGAATCCATCCTGGGCCACCCCCTCCCTTATGAAAACATGCCCCAGGAGTGTCGTCCCTCTGAGGCGGGAAGTCTTCAGCCATAGCAAACTAACTCCTAAACTCCACAGTCATTAACTCTGTTCATAATGTGATACTTGAGAGAAACCAGTCGAGCAGCAGTTCCTATTGTCAATCTTTGCAGTAAGCCTGCATCTTCAGATGACAGTCTCAGTGAATCCAGGCACAGCTATGGGTGTGTGTGTGTGTGTGTGTGTGTGTGTGAATGCCATCATTCATTCCGTCTACCAGGAGCATGTGCTGTGCTGGGCATCCAGGTGGGAAGATGTTCTACATTAGCTCAGCCACTCTGGGGGCCTCTCGATAAAGGGAAAACTTCGCTTGAGGACCCAACATCCTATTTACATACTTTAGCTTACTACTCCTTCTTCCCCCAGGTTCAGCCCACAACTGTGGCAGACAATGGTTTCATTATTCTCACCACCAGCAAAACTTCCCCCTGGTCCCCTCCTCCAAGTTATCTTCCCTCCCAAGAACACACTCATCTCCATCCTCTTACACAAAAGGACCCCTTCTCTCATCCATCTTCACTTCCATCTTAACATCAGATGAAGATCTAATCAGGGTATGATCTGATTAGACCCATAGCCTGATTGGACAAAGATCTAATTCTTCTCCAAGAAGCCCTGCTGGCTTCCCAGTCATTCCCGAATCCTGTCATAAGCTCAAGAAGAACCTCGCTGCTAGCACAAGGACAGAACTAGATTTGAATCAGACTGCGCTTGCTGGGTTTGTTCCTGAAGCAAGATACCTCTCTCCTTACATAGAGCCCTGTGGCTTATGTCACCTGCACCATGCATGTGCCTCACATAAGACATCAAGAAATACCTGACGGTTGATTATAGTTATTGACAACTTGCAAGTTGATTGCAGGGATCAGAGAAAGAATCAATCAGTTTCAATTCCTGTCTGTGCATTACAGCTGGCCCCATGGAGGGACTCTCAAGCATCTGGGCAGATGATAAATTCTGATGGCAATCCAGCTGTTTCCAAATATAAAGACGCATGGCAAACACTAGTGGTGTGAACTGAATTCTTGACTTTTCATATGAATATTTTAACACCATGTATGCACCACTTAAAATCTCTTCTGGAACCCTTTGCCCGGAGAGATGGTGATTGGCACTCCCCTTCTCCGGCGATTTCCAAATTCAAAACCTTCTGTGTCTTCTAACCATTTTCCTCTGCGCCCCGCCTGCTGCTCCACTGACGTGGGTGAGTAGGGAAAAACAAGCCCACCTTCACTGCCCTGTTTCCTCCACCTCAGCAGGCACATTCTGGCACTTGTGGCGTCTCCCAGAAAGCTCTGTGAAAGAGGGGCTGGGGCCAGGGAGAGGGTTCATTGGGTAAACCACGTACTAACGATGATGGGTAGTTTCATCCACTAGTCAGACTGCAGAATCACCTGGGAGATGGGTTTCTAGGCACGCCCGTGGAGATCATCTTAACTATGTCAATTGATAAGTAAAGACCCAGCTTCAAGGTGGGTCGACCCACACCCTGAGCAGGGGCTCCTTGGCTGTGTCAAACAGAGAAAGCAAGCTGAGCGGCAGCCAGCACCCATCAGCGCTCCTGCTTCTTGACTACCGATGCCACGTCACCAGGTGTCCCAAGACGTCTTTGTCACAGTGGAATAAGCCCGCTGTCCCTTTAGCCTCTCGCATCTGTTTATCACAACATCTGGAAAAGAAACTAAGACACTACAGAAGTTCTCGGACTTGAGTCTGGATTTCCGGAACTCACATGAAGACAGTAGCATGCATCTGTAATCCCCGCACTTCTGCAAAGAGATGGGAGACAGAGATGGGAGAATCCCCAGGAGCTCACTGGCCGACTAGTCTAACCTAAGCAGGAGTGGACAAAAGAACCTGCTTTAAAGGAGATGGAAGGTAAGGACTGATACCTGAGGCTGCCCTCTGACCCCCACATGTATACCATGTCAGGTGCATGCCTGAACACACACACACACACACACACACACACACACACACACACACACACACACACACACACACACCATGAAGGGGGAAAGAGAGAAAGAATGAGAGAATCTGAGAAGATTCTGGGGACCAGGGTGACTCCCAAGCCCAGTCACACCTACCCTGTGCTTTGTGTCCAAGGCCATTGAATTGGACCTTCCCCTTAACCACATTGGATTTCACAATTTGTCTGGGGAAAAAAATCAATTTGGAAAGGCATTTGGGGGGAAAAGCAAATAAAATTTTGTTACTGAATTTTATTTAGAGAAAAAATGTAGTACTTTCCATAAAAATGCAATTTGATTATATTGCAATTTCATTTCTAATCTGTATTTCCTATGCCAAAACATTCTTTAATGGATCCGAAGTACATAACTGCCAACTGCAGAGTCTGTGGCAGCCTCCAGAAGCAAGATGGCTCTAATGTCTTCTCCCACAGCTCTGTGCCACTGGCAAGGCCCTGTCAGACTCTGGAGAGACTTTCCTGTCAACATGTCATCTGTAGTTCTCAGCCCAGTACCCAGAGCTTAGAACCTGAGGCGTTGGCCTTTTGAGTCATCTCCTTGCTCAGTTCTTCATTGTTCCAAGAAGGAATCGAGGCTGAGCCCCGGCTGAATGCCTCTTCGGTGCGGCCAGGCACCTGCTCATAGCCAACCCTGTAAGGTTAGACTCCCTCAACGGAGGGAAAGCTGTCTATCCCCCAGACTGACAAGCAGAGAAAGTGTGGTACAGGAGCCACTCTGTAATTAATATCCACACCAGCGGGAGGCCACAGCCTGTGCACAGCTAAGAGTGGGTGGGGACAATTCCTGGAAGAAATCATTCCAAAGTGCAGGACAGCACCCCAGTGAGAAGGGACAGGGTGAGCTGCTCCAACTGTGGCTTCACTCACACACACTCTTACTTTTTCTAACATGGAGAGAATGTGGAAACCAGAGAACAACTTCAGGCATCATCCTCAGCACTGCCATCTGCCTCCTTTAAGCTGGGCTCTCTCAAGGATCCTCTTCTCTCTGCTTCCCTAGGGCTGGGATTACAAGTATGTGCCACCACACCTAACATGTTCATGTAGATGCTGGAAATTGAACTCGGGTCTTTATGCTTGTAAGGCAAGCACCTTACCAGCTGAGCCACCCCACCACACACCCCAGCCCCTTCAATCTCTTCTGCTGAAAACGTTCCCTGGGCCAGGCAGTGTATAAATACAAATGCCATGCTTCACCATGAATAAAGCAGGTATGTGTTTGTTCCCATGAAAATGGCAGATTGACGGGGGTTAACAGATAAGAAAGACACGTGACGGTGGCATCACAGAGGAGAGCAAGCAGCTGGGAAGTGGTGTGCACAGAGCTGGGGGAGGCCTCCCTGGGAGATGAGAATGGAAGGTGAGAAAATGTTTGAAGATGGATGATCGAGCAGGAACTTGTTGGAGCGAGAAGAATGTTCCAGAAAGAACAAATGCCAAGGGTGAGGGCTCTACAGAGAATGTAAACAGGGTGCACCCACAACATTTTAAGAAGTTGGGTGTCCAGAATGTGAGCCCCTGGCACTCAGGGAACTTTGAGACTGGCAGACCCTGAGCAGGAGTTCCTTTCTCTTTCAGTAGGAAACACTGGAGAGCTTGAACGGGTCTGTAGGGTACTCAGATTTGTCCGATATGAAAATCCCTCTGGCTGTAAAGGAGGATTGGGGGCTGCTGTTGACTTAGATGGGATGCAGTGAAGGAGGAGGGAATTCATGCACATGTCAAAAGACCTGGGCTCAGTCCCCAGATCCACACTTCAAAGCAGAGAGACCCTAAGAATCCCTTTTGCAGAGTGCTGATGGAAGGGACTGGGCTACGGTTGAGGCGAGGTGGTCATACCTCCCAGCAAAGTACAAGTTCTGTGAGATCCCCATGCCTCTACCCAGGAGGAGAGCCAGGAAAATACTGTGTCTTCTGACAGCATGCAGAGAGAAGGCCAGACTCCTCCTCCTGCATGCTGCTCCCTTAGCCTATCCCACGCCCTTTATTTGACGGTACCTAACTCATCTTTGAGGAAGCTGCTCAAATGTCAGCTCCTTGGGAGACCTCCCATCAGCCCCACTGCCACCCACACTCACTGTCCTGAGCAGGCCACATCAAAGATACTATGATGTGCTACTTAGTTAATGAGATTACTGTCCATAGGTCTCACACCCTTACGTGGGGAGCTCTACGGCATAGCAGATCTATGACCAGGGCCCAGCATTTAGTAGGTGCTCAATAAATGCATCTTGCATAAGTGTGGGATAAACACACACTCAAGATGGTTAGATGACATTCTGGCAAGCATGGAGGACTTCTATGGTAAGAAGATTCTCCCACTCCTCACCCACTTGCCTGGGTGGACAGGGCCTGGGTGGGTGGGGTCATTGTCTTTCTTTGCAGGAAAGATCTAGAATCACTGAAAAGCATCCATCTAGCATAGTTCAAGCTGTCCACTAACTTTCATCAGAAATTTTAAAATGGGGAAAACTTTCAAAGATAGACCATTCTACAGCTTTTAAAAACATGTACTACCATAATTAGAGGATTAGGGAGTCTTTTATGTGAACAGAACCATAATCATCATACTTTATTACAAGGAATTATATACAAATTACACAATTATAAAAAATTTGTTGCTTCCTCCAAAATTACAACACCCTACGCACCTTCTGAGGAAAATTGCATCTCCGTTTCCACCCAGAGGGTGAAAAGGAAGTCTGAACTGACGGTCTGAGGAAAATCAGTTAGTTGGTGTTAGTAATGGCAGTTTGCTGACACAGGGACCCACTGGGTTGTCTCAGCTCTGTCCTTCCAAGGGTCCTGGCTGCCTTCTTGATGTGGCTAACTGCTTCTTGTGCCTGGCCTATGAGCCCCAGCCAGAATCCGTGGGGAGGCCAGAGAGCTCCACCACCCAAATACAAGTTCCTCCTTCCATCTTCAGCCAAGCCGTGGGAAGAACTCGTGGATGAAACCTATGCCTAAGATGAGGTATCTGGGAGAGGAGACCAGTGACCAGCCCTCCACAGGGTGACACCGGTGTCCCACTGTCCCCGCAGACCCAGAGCAGCCCAACTCTGAGTACCTACTAAGTACCTACTAAGCTCTTGGCATAGATGAGCTAGAGGCCCCACTCCTGTCCACTGTAGCCCCAATGCCGCAGGGCTCCCCAGTCTTCTCTGAGTTAAGGACAGTCAACCTACTACCTTAGTCTCATTTTTGTCGCTATGATAAGATACCCTGACGAAAGCAACTCAAAGGGGAAAGAGTTTGCTTTGGCTCACAGTTTCAGAGGGAATGCAGCTCATCATGGCAGACAGCAGGAACATGAGGCTAGCCTATCACACCGCATCAGCAGTCAGGAAGCACAGAGCAAAGAGGAGGTAGTGCCTGGCTATAAGACCCCTCCCTGTACCAGCTTTTTAAAAATCAATTTGACACAAGCTAGAGTCATCTGAGAGGAGCAACTCTCAGTTGAGAAAATGCCATCATCAGATTGGCCTGTAGGCAAGCTTGTGGGGCATTTTCTTGATTGACAGTTGATGTGGGGAAGGCTCAGCCCACTGCAGGTGGTACTATCCCTTTGCAAGTGGTCCTAGGGTATATTTGAATGCAAACTGAGCAAGTCATGGAGAGCAAGCCAGTAAGCAGCATTCCTCCATGGTCCTGCTTTAGCACATGCCTTGAGTTCCTGCTCTGACTTTCCTCTGTGATGAAGTATGACCTGGAGATTATGAGATGAAATAAACCCTTTCTTTCCCTCCTTGCTTTAGGTGATGGTCTTTGTTGCAGCAATAGAAACCTCAGACAACCTCAAAGCCTGTCCCCAGAGAATCACTCCCTCCAGCGAGGCTCCCACCTCATAAGGTTCTACAAACCTTTCCAAACAGGGTCACCAGGTAGGGGCCAAGCATTCAAACACAGGAGACTAGAGGGAGCACTTCACACTCAAGCCATGACACCCACAAAATACAATTACACAAGTATTTTGTGCTGTGGGGTAATGCTCTTGTACACTGTAAAGATCTGTCACTCGAATTGGTTTAATAAAATACTGATTGGCCAGTAGCCAGGCAGGAACTATAGGTGGGGCGAGCAGACCAGGAGAATTCTGGGAAGAGGAAAGGCAGAGATGGAGTCACCAGCCAACCGCAGAGGAAGCACGATGAGAACGCCGAACTTAGAAAAGGTACCAAGCCACGTGACTAAACATAGGTAAGAATTATGGGTTAATTTAAGCACAAGAGCTAGTTAGTAATAAGCCTGAGCATTTATAAATAATATTACGCCTCCAAGTCAATTGTTTGGGAAGTGGCTCCTGGGGATTTAGGAATGGGCAGGAGAGAGAGAAACTTCCACCTACAATTTTGTGCCTTGCACTCTATAGTTTCTGGGGACACCATGGGAAGTAAAAAGAGGCATGGGTAGTGAGTTTTCAATTACTATGACAAAATACCTGAGTTAGTGCAGAAACTAAGGACCACAGCCCATTGTCCAAGCCTTTAAAACACAGACCTTCAGAGGTATTCCAGACTTGGGCTGTAGCCCACGGTTCCTATCTTCTGAGGGTTTACAGTCCAACATCCACGTGCCGTGCAGATCTCTGAGGGACAGGCTCCCAGTGCCTTCCCTGTGTTCCTCCTCCCTGGCTCCCTTCCAGCACCTGTTACTCTCTGTCTTTTAAAAGTTACTGTCATTACCAAAGCGGCCCCCTCCTTCATTCCATCATCTTGGCTCTAGGGTGTCAATATATGAATTTGGGAACGAACACACATTCAGTCCATGACATTTTCATTTTGAGACATCATTTTGTGGTGTCAGAAGAGGATCTGGGTCCTCAGATGCCTCACATCCCAGTTAGCCCTCCATTTCCAGCAGCCATGGGAAGTGACCACCACAGCCTGGCAAGGTCAGCCATGATCAGCAGTTCTGTGCGGATCTCTATATCCGGCCTCTCCTCCCCCATAATCAGGCGCATACAATGCTGAAGCTGAAAACCCACCAGCAAAGGGCTAGAGTAGTACATTTTCTCCTCCCACTTTGGAGTCCAAACTGTTACCATCACCATGCGCGTCAGGTTCTGGCTCCCCTTCATGGCCCACGGTTCCAGAACCTGGCACAGCAGCCTGCACCCTCATCCCACACACCAGCTCTAAGGACAGGAAAACACAGTTCCCTGCTGTCAAATGTCAAAAGCAAAGGCAGACTTCAAAAGCACCAAAGCATGAAGAATTTTTGCTTCCCTCAAATCTTCATTTTCAAGAGATTATTCACAAACACGGGTTCTGTTCAAGTATGTCTCTCCTCTAACACCAAAGGGACCAAGAGCTATAGGCCCCACTACCATCACTGACCTTCCAATAAGTGACATGTGGGGGATGTCACCAAACCCAACACTGAAGTCTAGCTCTTGCCTCAGCCAAACCCTGTGCTGAGGTTTCAATGTATCCCTGCAAAGTTCATGTGTCAGACACTTCCCAAATTCATTTATGAGTGGTACTTGGAGGTGAGGCCTTTGGGAAGTGATTACAAGGGGGGCCACCATGATGACACTAATGGCTTATAAAAGCAAGGAGACATGAGCTAGTATGCTTGCTCTGTCTCTCTACATGATGTGCTCTACCATGATGTGACACAGTATAAAGTCCCTTCCAGATGCTGAGCAGATACCACACCATGCTCTTCCAACCCCCTCCATCCAGAACCACAAGCCAAATAAACTTCTATGTTTATAAATTACCCAGCCTTTGGCACTTTGTTATAGTAACAAGAAATAGACCAAGGTATCCTTTGAACCTGTCCTCAGAAGGAGCCTAAAGCAAATTCCAGAATGGGGTATTACTCCTGTCTGAGACAAAACCAAGATAATCAAGACTAAATTTACTACTCTACACACAGTCAATGAACTAGGAGTAAAGAATGTGGGGAGCAGAGATGGAATAATATGGAAGTCAGGGCATGAATTGTCTTTGCAGAGCTCAGCCTTAGGCAGGTCCACCTTCCAACAAAATAGAGCCCAGAGATTTCTATGACTCTATCACACTCAGGCCTTGCTCCTCCCTTCTTTTGGATCAAGCCACACTTCCCATGGCTCTATTTCCATTAAGGCATTAGGACTTGTGGTAGTCTGAATGAGAATGGTCCTGCAAAGGCTCCTATATTTGAAATCTTAGCCCCCGGTTAGTGGAACTGTTTGGGAAGAATTAGGAGGTGTGGCCCTCTTGGAGGAGGCGTGTCTCTGGGAGTGGGTGTTGAGGTTTAAAAGCCCACACCATTGCCACTAACTCTTTCTGCCTCATGGTTGTGTCTCCAGATGTAGACTCTCAGCTACTACTGAACTCCATGCCTACCCACTCCCTGCCATGATGGTCATAGACTCACCCTCTGAAACTGAAGTTCCGATAAACTCTTCTATAAGTTGCCTTGGTCATGGTGTTTCATCACAGCAGTAGACAGGTAACTAACACAGAACTAAAGCTGTGTCTTCATTACCTATTATCCAATTTAATCTCATAATACAAACCTTATAAAGGCCAGGCAGTGGTGGCACATGCCTTTAATCCCAACACTTAGGAGGCAGAGTCAGGTGGATCTCTATGAGTTTAAGGCCAGCCTGGGCTACAGAGTGAGTTCCAGGGCAGCCAGTGCTGTTATATAGAGAAACCTTGTCTCAAAAAACAAACAAACCACCCCATGAAGTGGCTCTTATCCTCTCCACTGCAAAGACGAAGGTTCCCAGAATCTGGGGGGAAACCTATGTTCACACAGCTGCCATGTGGGAGCCTGTGGTAGACTCAGGTCTGTGATGACTCTTGACTCATTCTTTATTGCCGTGTAGTTTTCAGGGCATATGGGGAACCTCTGGTCTGGGCTCTTTTGGCTTTGTCTGGGGCCCCTGAAGATAGACACGATGTAGGACTTTCAGTTGTGCCTAGGTTTCTAAGGTCCTGTGACTGTCCTCTGGGAGGCTGTTCTAACTAATAGTTCTTGACAGACCCTCAGAGCCCATCCCAAGCCCATCTCTACCTAGTGTCTCTGGCCATGCTGTCCCTGTCCCCAGATGTCCTGCCCTACCTTGGCTCTCCTAAAGTATTTTGGAGGATCAGTGCATGCCAACTCTGTCCCCTCTAAGCTCCAATATCCTCCATCTGGAGTCTTCTTTGATTGTGGTTACTCTTTATTCTTGTTAGTCAAATCCTTCTGCCCTGACAAAAGGTCAACTCGGACCATCACGGCACTCTACACTTGTCTGGTATATGACCACTCCTTAAAAATGATCAGTCAAGGGGGCTGGAGAGATGGCCCAGCGGTTAAGAGCACTGACTGCTATTCCAGAGGACCTGAGTTCAATTCCCAGCACCCACATGGCAGCTCACAGCTGTCTGTGACTCCAGTTCCATAAGCAAAACACGAATGCACATAAAATAAAAATAATTTTTTTAAAAATTATCAATCAAAATGGATGACCAGATGGGGATATGGATTCCTTGTATGACTGTTTTTGACCAGGGTCAGTCAAGAGAGACCAGGGGGAGTGGATGAGTCACTGTCCTCATTGCTGTGAGCAAATGCCTGACAGGAGACGACTTAAAAGGAGAGGGGTCTTTGGGCTTACTATCTGTCATGGAGGGGAAGGCATGGTGGCGGAAGCACCAGGCAGCTGGTCACACCGTGTTTGCAGTCAGAAAGCAGAGTTCGAATGCTGGTGCTCAGCTCACTTTCTACTTTTTATTCAGTGGAGAACCCACCTGGTAGCGGTGTGTGTGTGTGTGTGTGTGTGTGTGTGTGTGTGTGTGTGTGTGTGTGTGTGTGTGTGTGTGTGTGTGTTCTACCTCCATTAACCCCATATAGAAACTCCTTCACAGACAGGGCAATAGTTTGGCCTCCTAGGTGAGTCTAGATCCATCAGTGCTCACCATCAAAGAGAAGAAAGTCCCCACCGAGCATCCTCTTCAGAAAAGCACCACCCCAACAGTCTCTGCATTCACTGGGCATCCAATGAGCGTACGTGAGTGCATATGTACACACACGGAGAGGCAGATTTCTGAGCTATGGCCTGGGTTCAGAACACTAGATGGACCCAAGCCTAGCCAGAAGGGGGAGAGTAACCCAACACTCTAGTGTAAGCTCCTGAGGCCAGACATCACTGTGCTCAGTGAAAGGGCCTGAAACATGATTAGGAGGAATTAGCAGAGGGCAAGGGGGAGGGTGGCTTGGAGAGTGCCATGGCAACAGTGGGCAGAGCTTTTGTGTGGCTCTCCTCTCTGTCCCTGTCACTGAATAGTGAGGGCATTACATAACAGGAAACGTGCTCGATGTGGGGGCTGTCAGCTCTGCTGGCTGGCCAGGGACTGAGAGATGACTTGTGACAATGCCCTTCTCGCTGTTCACTACCGAAAGGAAGGAGACAGGGAGCCTGGAGCTGAGGTCAACTTGAGCCAAGCCTTGTGAAACCCAGCCCACCCAGTGTCCACACCTTCCACAGCCACACCGGGCAGCAAGAGTTGACACCAATGGCAGCCCCTCCTTACCCAGATCACGCTGACTTCCACTTGTCCCAACAAATGCACATATCACCCTCTCCAACGTAACGAAAAGGACAGACCCCACCCCCTCCTCCCTCATTTACATGAGGTCCCCAAGAAAACTCAAGGCTTACCAAGGGCTAATGAGGAGTGAAGATGGGAGCCCCCACTTGTCAGAATCTATTTTTTTTTAAGATGCTGAATTTATCAACGCAATCTGAAGTGGTCCCCTCTGGCACTGGCAGAACTCATTCAGAGGATAGGCTTTAGTGAGCCTCTCTACAGACTCTAGCCCCTAGAGTCAACAGACAGTGAGGGCCAGTGGCCCGATGGAAGGTTACCACCTTCCAGGGAACCCTGTGAGCTAATTCACCAGCATGGTGAGTCCCCAAGGCAAGGGGATAAGGTGTGACACTCACAGTGCCTGCCTTTCCTGTTGGGGAACATGTGTCTCTTGGCATCCTCCCAGCACCTATTCCTGTCACTTGTAGCAGGCTTTCTTGGACCACCAACCCCCAAATCATGACACAGAGACTTACTATTAGTTATGAATGCTCAGCCTTATGCATGCCCCACTAGCTCTTTTAACTTAATTTAACCTGTTTCTATTCATCTACATCTTGCCTTAGGGCTTTTTACCTTTCTTTCCTTCTGTTTGTCCTGCTTTTCCTGCTTCCTCCATGTCTGGCTGGCTGGTGGCTGCCTGGCTGGCTGGTGGCTGCCTGGCTGGCTGGTGGCTGTCTGCCTGGCTGGTGGCTGCCTGGCTGGCTGGTGGTTGCCTGGCTAGTTGGCCCCAGGCGTCTCCCTCTCTTTCTCCTTCATTCTCTTTTCTTTCTCTTGAGCCTAGATTCCTCCTCCTCCTCCTTATTCTCTCTACCCTACAGCCCCACCTATCCCTCTACTGCCTAGCTATTGGCCGTCCAGCTTTTTAATTAGACCAATTGGGTGCCTTAGGCAGGCAAGGTAAAACAGCAACACATCTTTACATAATTAAATAAATGCAACATAAACAAATGTAACACATCTTTATATAGTTAAACAAATGCAGCAGAAACAAATGTAACACACCTTTACATAGTTAAAGTAATATTCTACAGCATAAACAAATATAACACATCTTTACACAGTTAAAGTAATAGTCCACAACAGTCACTAGGAACGAAAAGTCCTCAAAAACAAAAAAGAACTCCACTAGCTGCAGACTCCTCTCCAAGTTCTTATGCTCAGCACCACATGGATTGAGTATCAGCACATTCTGGATGCCAGGCTCTGTCCTCTCCTTTACATTTAACACAATGGACGCATAGCAAGCACCCAGCAGGTACATGTCTACATGGCAGAAATCAAATAGAGGCATAGTTTCAACATTCTAATGAGAAATTCAAAGTCACAGAGAGAAAACAACTTGTGTGGGTTAGTTTTTTGTCAATATGACACACCCCAGGGTCATCTGGCAAGAGAGAACCTCAGTTGAGAAAATGCTTCCATCAGACTGGCCTGTAGGCAAGTCTGTGGGGGCATTTTATCAATTAATGATTGATGTGAGAGGGCCCAGCCCGCTGTGTGTGGTGCCAATCCTGGGCAGGTGGGCCCTTGTTGTGAAAGAAAGCAGACTGAGCAAGCCATGAGGAGCAAGCCAGTAAACAGCACTCCTCCATGGTCTCTGCTTCAGCTTCTGCCTTGAGTCCTGTCTTGAGTTCCTGCTCTGATTTCCCTAAATGATGACCTGTAATGGGGCATATAAGCCAAATAAACCATTTCCTCCCCAAGTTGCTTTTGGTCATGGTGTTTTTCCCAGCAACAGAAAGCAACTAGAACACAGCTTCTTTGCACCATTGTTTACAATGATTTCCATGCTCATGTCCAAGAAGCATGCAGACAGCACCATGGAATAACCCCAGGGTACTACTCCAAAGCCAAGAACCTGCAGGAAACTTCCAGAGAAGGAGCCCAGGTACCCAAACTGAAGACTTCGTTCATACTACTGCTGGCTAGTTTTTATGTCAACTTGAAATAGATTAGAGTCATTCAAGCCTCAGTTCAGAAAATGCCTCCATAAGATCCAGCTATAGGGCATTTTCTTAATTAGTGATTGATGTGGGGGGGGGGACCTAGCCCACTGTGAGTGGTGCCATCCTTGGGCTGGTGGTACTGGGTTCTATAAGAAAGCAGGCTGGGCAAGTGATGTGGAGCAGCCAGTAAGCAGCACTCCTCTATGACCTCTGCATCAGCTCCTGCCTCTAGGTTCCTATTCTGAGTTCCTGTCCGACTTCCTTTGATGATGAACTGTGATGCAGAAGTGTAAGTTAAATAAATCCTTTCTACCCCAAATTGCTTTGGTCATGGTATTTCATCACAGCAATGATAACCCTAACTAAGACATTACCTTTATTTTATTTGCAGAAAAACAGAGTCTCGGAAGTTTGCACCATCCAATGAGCAAAATCTCCAGGGTCCTTTACCACAGTTTCTTCTCCAGATCTGGAGGCTGGTTAAAGTCTAGCTCATGAAGCTACGGTTTAGCTGCCCCAGACTGGATTTCACGTGTCTTGGTGGGCACACTTTTGTCCTTGATCTTGATTCTGAAGCCCCTGTGCAGGCTTGGCAGCACCTAGGGAGCTTTCTAAACCACCTTTCAAATGACACAAGAAAGCCCATGCATCCAAAAAGCATACCGGAAGTTTGGACTCACATCCTGCTGGCTAATGTTCCATTGGCCAAAGCAAGGATATCTGGAGCGCGCATGTCCTCTCCTATGCCAAAGATGGCTAGCCGTATGCCAGGGTGGAGAGGAGACCCAGCCATAATACCTTCATCAGCCAGATGCAAAGAGCTCCAATATGGCAGTGTCGTGTAGCAATTTCCTCTGAAATGAAGCATTCCTTTCCTGGAAGGAGGAGACTCTTTAAAGCTCAGGAAGTAAACAAAATTCAGAAGATGCCAGAAGCTCCTGAAACTGAAGGCCTCTTTCCAAGGTTACTTAGCAGTTAACAGTTGCTAAGCAATGAAGATGATGTCCAGTGGAGCTGCCTGCGTGTAGGGTGCTCCAGGGAGCTCTCACGGGTCCTCCTCGCCCATGCTAGGGTGAGCTTTCTGATGACGCGGCTGCACTGGAGTCACTCACGCTCCTGGAAGTGTCTCCTTTGCCCATAGTCCTGTAAGCCTGGGTCACTGAGCCCGACTTGGTGTAACTTTGTAACTTTTGTCACTTAGGCCTGTCCTCAGTGTCCTATCTGGGGTGAACAGAAGTTTGTTCGGGAAAATCACATAACGTAGAGCCAGGAGACCGGGGTATCTGATTATCATTCTGCTTCCCCAGTGAATAGGCAATCTCTCGGGACCTTGGTTTATTTATTCATACAAATGCTGGGCACCAGGTCATGGCATGGGAGAGTCACAGCCATGGGCCAGGAAGAGAGCCCAGTCACTACAGTGCTTGCTTTCCAAGTATGAGGACCTGCCCTACTTCCCCAGGCTTTCTGTGGGCAAGAGAAGAACGGGAATAGCAGAGGGGATCCAACTCTCTCTTCAGGAGGGTGTCACTTCCAGGCTTCATTTGTGAACTCTGCTAGATTCTGACTCTCTCAGGGACAGACAATATCAGAGAAATGAAAGGGCAGAACTTCTCATTGCCTTGAGAAGGGTGGGTCTCTCTTTGCCACTTCACACACACATGGATCCTGAGCACATTTTGTGTGAATGAGAAATGTCGGTGTCTTCATCAGAACTGTCAAGATTTGGCCTGGCTGACATTTCATATTGATGGTAAAACCTAGATGAGACATACTCTCTCTCTCTCTCTCTCTCTCTCTCTCTCTCTCTCTCTCTCTCTCTCTTTCTGTCTCTCTGTCTCTGTCTCTGTCTCTGTCTCTCTCTCTCTCTCTCTCACACACACACACACACACACACACACACACACACACACACACACACACAAGTCCCAGGTTCCCCAATAGCTAAGCACACACTGGCATTGCTGGGCAGTGCACTTAACCACAGAGGGCACATCTTAGCAGTCTATGATAGTCTGTCACCACTTGTCACAGATGCTTAGTTCCCTTCCGCACTCCTCTGATTGGCATGTGTTGACACTTTCTTTTCAGATCGGAATAACAGCACAAGGCAAACTTATAGATAGGGTGGTGGCTGATACATAGAAAGCACAGGCTTGCTTGGCATGTTCACAGTAGAATTCGTTCACATGCTTTTCCCAGTCAAAGGCGAGGAGGGCACTGCCCCACTCAGACCCACACCAAACAGCTAAGAGAACATGTTTTGTGGATTCCCTGCCTGGGTTCAAGTGACATGAGGATCCCCTAAGGAAATCTATGTCAGCCACATGGTACGTCATCTGGCTTCTGAAGCACCTAGTAAGCACTACCATCGTCATCAATACCACTCTGTCCCAGTTCCAGGCACTCCAAGAAACCGTCCCCCTGCCCGACTTCTCTCCAGCTCTTACCCATTCTGGGAAGCAGAGTCACGAGTCCCCACGGAGCCCGTTTTAGTACTGAGCGCCCATCACTGCAATCTGATTTTAGGCATTGCTGTGTAAACACACGACCCTTTAATTCTATTTCAATTCAATTATGCAAATCTAATCACACATTCCGCTTCAAACCGTTTTCCTTTCCTCTCAAAATCTGTCTACCAATGGCCAACAGAACCTACTACCAATCCGGGGACTCAGAGTGAGCAGAATCCCAGCGTCTTAATTAAAAATGGGAAAATACTATTGCTCCCAGCCTGAGCACAAGGCCAGGCCAGAAGCAAGTGCTGAGCAAATGCACTGACAGCCCCAGGCGTCAGGGCAGGAGGCAGGACCAAGGACATCCTGCCGGGCACATCCCCACTCTGCTCCTGGGGTCTCAAGTGTCCAGGAAGTGCCTTAGGGCCTCACTGCATAGGGAAGCACTGGGGTCCATGTTAACAGGCAGGAATTCAGGACCTCATCCTCTACTTATCTGCCAACCACCCCCATTTACCTGTTCTACAGCCTGGGGTTCCATGGAAACCTTGGCTTGAGATAAATGGTATGTATGTGTGTGTGCATAAATATGTATGTATGTGTGCGTGTGTGCACATACACAAATAAAGTGGTCAGTTAATGAACCTTGTTCTAGAATGCTCTAAAAGTGGAGAAACCGGAGTTCCAAGGAGAAAAAGAAATAAACACAATCCTCTAGGGCCTGGGAAGCCAGAGCTACGAGTAACATCCAGATGCCCCCTCACCAAAGGAGAGCTGGAACACTGGAGCCTCGTTGGAAGGTGACAGAGACACAGCCGTGACAGGGCACTACATGCCCATGGCTCCTCTCTTGTCCACTTGGAGACAGGAGTGAAAGGTGCTAAGGGCAGGGCTGCGCATCTCAGCCTGCTCTCTCTGCAGGGAGGCCTGGAGGCAGGGCAGCAGGGCTGCTGAGGTGAGCCTGCACAGTCTTAATACAACCTGTCTTAGCTTATTAACTGGAGATGGATAATATCTGACAAATGACAGGAGATAAATTGTTAAGCAATATGCAAATATGCCTGCAGCAGAAATGGAAAATTACTATACAGTAAAAAGCTTTTACGGCTGCAAGAAAATTCAGAGGTAATTTGTCTCTGCGTCTCCTCAAATTCCAATCTCGCTGTTAGCTGTGGCAGAATGCTACATCCGTTACCACTCCAATTAGATCACCATAAAGGGGCTCCTACACAGGCTGCAGCTTGGATGGGCTGACTGAGAAGAAGGTAGTTACAAAGCCAGGGTCAGGCTCGGCCACAGCAGCCCCGGGCTCTATCGTCTCCTTAGACAGTCACTTACACAAGAGCCCACATCAGTTACCAGGAGAGTCTTCTGAACAGCCCATAGGAGCCCCTTCCCAGGCCTGCAGCAGACTTGCTGGACCATCATCCATCTGACACTTCTGTGAAACACTACACAGGCTGTGCAAATGACCTCAGTCTAGCCTGGCTACATGGAGGAGGCAGAGAAAAGGACTGCGGCTGGGGAAGTTTCCAGAAATAAGGTAGAGCAACCTGCAAAGAGATCACAGTTCCTACAGAAGACCCAGACAGCATGATGCAGGTAGCAAAGAATTAGAACCCCACAGACTCAGAGGGTGAGGGAGTTCAAGAGTCCTACAAGGTCACTCACTGCAGGACCTGGTGGGCTTCCAGAGAAGAGGTTTCCACGGGAAGGTGGGACAAGTGGACCATCCAAGCAAGAGGCACGACCTACCACAGAACATGGGGGTCACACTGGTGGCGAGACTCACTCTCTTCACTCCATGCTCTCTTACTTTGCCTCTGAAGACAGTATAGGGAGAAAGTCTCTGCAGAGAAATAGTTGTCTTCCATACATACTTCGACATAGCTGCTACTTAGCATGGGACTTGAGCCAGCTGTCCTGTGAGTGGGTATAGTGACAGGCAGCAGACAAAAGCACAGGACCATGCCCGGGTGGGGCCACAACACCTGAGCAAGACTGAGCTGCCAGAAGGATGCAGGGAAGCCTGGGTTGCTAGTCAGCTGAGTTCATCCCTATAGGCTTAACCAGAGGGAAGCAGGAGGTCCCCCACCCCCACCCCAAAGCTCCCTTGAGCCAAGTTTTGCATTTAGATTTTTTGTGTTGTTAATAATAAGAAACTGGTTTAACCAGTAGCTTTATTTGTGGGATTGGTGGCTTGGGGTTTTCTATGAGCACAGCCCTAATAACAGATTTAAAGCAATAAATAGAACCCCCTTGAGAAAAAAAACTCATGTTTCCTCTGTCTCCTTACAGTCACAGTGACCAACGACTTGAGACCCCTGACACAAGACAGACTGACATGTAATATAATGCGAGCCCTAAATCCCGGGTCTTCACCAAAGAGGCCCCCAAATATAAGGTTATCCATTGCCATACAAAGAAAGGCCATACCCAAATATGGCATGGAACAAGTGCACAGAGACTCAAAGAGTCTTCTTCCATGGAGGTCCCAGTCCAGCTGTAGTCGGGCACCGTCACCAAGGTAGTGTGTCTGTCGTTATAGCTTAGGGCGACTGAGCAGGCGGCCAGATTTGAGAGTGGAAGATCCTGCTCCATGCTGAATGTAGTGTCAGGGGACACAAAGGGCCCTAATGGTACACATTGCTGTGGTTTTCTATGAGTTGAGTTAAAGCATTCCATTCTGGAGAGAAGCTCCCTAAGAGTCATGAAGTTCTAAAGGGAGGTTCATTAAGACAAAGGAATTGAACAACTCATGAGTCTCAGGAAGTCCCTGAAACTGACCACATGCACAAATGCCTCCCTCACCAAGGTTAGATAAGCAGTAAAACTGCTAATGAACTCAGACCAGCTGGAGCTGCCTGAGAGACTCTTTGACTCTTGATCTATCTGTAAGTCAGACAGAGAACTTCAAGAGTCCGGGTTTTGTGAGTTGTCACCCATGCTGGTGTGGGCTTTCAGGGGTACCACTGCCTTTGTTTTGTCAGTGTTCCTGTAAGTAATCCTCACCCACTCCCTGTAAGTAACCCCAAAAAGTGCATTTGTTTGTGGTAAGACATATTGGCTATTGCTTCGTGAATATGTCTCTAATAGCTCTGGAAATGATAGTGATAATTAACAGACTTGATGGCATCAAATTAAAATGCTTGTGCATTGCAAAGGAACCAGTTAACAGAGTGAAGAGACAGTTCACAGAATAGAAGGAAAATCTTGGCCAGCTATTCATCAGACAGTGGATTAATACAATATATAAATATAATATATAAATATATAAATTAATATAATAAAGAACCAAAAAATGAATCAACAAAGGAACAATTAATCCTGTTTTTAAAATGGCAAATTAACTGAACCAAAACTTTCCAAAAGGAACACAAATGGTCGATAAATTCATGAAACTATGTTCAACATCTTTAGCCATAAAGTAAATGCAACTCAAAGCTGAATTGGTAAGCTAAAGACACTGAGGCTTCAAAGAACTGATTTAAAAAAGTTCAAAACTTCCATTAAGAAAAATTCCAGGAAATAGTTTTTTTTAATGGACATAAAGCTGGTAGGTAGGGAAGGAGTGTGGATATGGGAGGAATTGGGAGTGAATATGATCAAAACACATTGTAGAAAATTCTCAAAGAACAGTGATAAAAAAATGCAAACCACAAAATATACATATATTTGTTTATTCCTTGAGAATTTCATATACAACATATTTTGACCTTCTTACCCCCGTCCAACAATTCCTCCTGGATTCCACCAAACTCATTTCCCTCTCTCAAATTCATGACTTTTTACTTACAACCCACTTAGTTTAATTACTGTTGCCCATATGGGCATGAGTATAGGACCACCCACTAGACGAGTATGGTCAGCCTACCATGAGCTATACCCTTAGAAACTGACTGCTCTTCCCCTACCAGCTATGGACTGTCAGTATCTCCCCAGTTAGTAGCAGGTGCTCACGGCCCCTCCCTCATCTATGCTGGAATGCTGACTGGCTTGATGTTTTGTAGATATTGTGCAGGAAACCACACAGCTGCTGGTTCATGAATGTTGGGTCCTGTATTGTCTAGAAGATACTCTTATAACCAGTCTCCCTCAATTCTATGGTTCTTACAATCTTTCTGACCCCACCCCTTTTGCGATGTCCCATGAGCCTTGTGTATGAGGGTGTGGTACAGATGTTCTGTTTACGACTGAGCGGTCCACAGGCACTTGCCCTCTGCACTTTGACCAGTTTTATTAACCACTGTCAATTTCACTTCTCTGCTGAGGACTAAGAGCTGCATTCTTCTGTGTTTAGAGATATACAGTTGGAAGGCAGTTTGAGATGGTGTCTAACAAAATAGTCGTGGTAGGTTTTCCTGGAGTGGTTATGAGCTCCCAGCCATGAGTGCTTGGCCAGATTTAATGTAGTTGCCATGAGTTTCCTCCTGTGGAATAGGGCTTGAATCCAGTCATAAAGCCATTGGTGACACTCCTAACATTTGTGCCGCTATTGTGCCCATGGACCTGTCTTGCCAGGCCACTTGTTATTGTAGCTTGCAGGGATTTGAATATTCCATTTCAGGCTTTATTCTATGATTCCACCGTCAACTATCCGATTTGCAATTGATGTTGAAAATCTCTCACTTGGGGAAAGACTGTATTGAGATTTCACTTCATCTCTGTCAGAATGGCTATCATGCTTATAACTCCGCGTGCGGTGTTACTGTAATCAATACTGTAAAGCTGATTGATAATATTTCATTTACTAAGCATGGCTACCAAGAAGATTTCTTGGTTAGTTAAGCATGTCAGTGAAAAGGAAAGCACTAACACTGATGTACTGGAATTACCAGTTTTCTAAAGAATAAAATAAAACAGACTGCGGCTTGAGGAGTGAACCACCTGAAGTCATTTAAGACTTTCCGAAGGCCCCCATTGCATTAGTCTGTTTCTGTTGCTGTAACAAAAAGCCGACGGCTGGATGTTTTGTAAAGAGGGGAGGTTCACTTTGCTCGTGGTTTTGGAGGCTGACAGTCCAAGACAGGATGGCTTCATCTGTTTGTCTGTGGCTAGGGCTTCCTGATGGATGAAGCTGAATGATGGATGTGGATGCTAAAGACATTACATAGTAAAATAGGAAGATAGAGAGGACCGCACTTTTTTTTTTTAAATACCAATTGACTCTCCCAGAACTAACCAGGGTCCCAAAGAACTACATTCATCCCTCCCAAAAGCAGCCTCCCCAGGGACATAATCATCATCCACTAGGGTCCACCTCCTACAGGTTCCACCACCTCCCACCACAGCATAATGGACCACCTTTGGGGTAGGGCACATAAAAAGTGCATCCAGATCATAACACTGCCAACTGTTGTATTGGGAAATTTCCTAAAGGCCACTTCCCAGAACGTTTTATTGCTGCATCCACCCTTCCGTGTGCGCATTTCAGAACACACACTGAGACACTCATGAGCATATATATATATATATATATATATATATATATACACACATACACACACACACACACACACACACACACACACACACCCCTTTGGCATGACAGGAAGCAAAATAGTTTGGTCTTCCCTTTTCCCTCTTGGTCTAACAGAGCCCTTAAATTTGGAAGTGTGTGTTCTCCTGGGAAAGGGGGTGATGGTGGAGGAGTCGGGGACACATTTTAAAGCAATAAAGAGTAGTTCTCAGTAGTTCTCAGTGAAGGGCAATTTCCACACAAGCATGTGTGTGGTGGCTGGGAGTGGCCAAGAAGGGTGGGGAAAGGGGCTCTCTGATCTTACACCAGCAGGTCATGATCACAATGCCATGGTTTTATCAGGAAGTAAGTATCTGGGGTGATTCCCAGGGAGTTGACTCTCCTTCTTCCATAAGGAGCGTGTTGGGAACTGAATCAGCTCAGCAACAGATCCTGGCAGCTTCCTGCCTCCCCTACCTTCTTGCTTCCTCTCCCCTGTGCTCTGACCCCACGTCAAGACTGGATTTGTTCAAACCTTGGGGATGGTTTTGTGCCTCAGGTCCTCCACCACAAGCTCCCCTCTCGCTGGTATCTTGCCCATCAGAGAAGAGGTTTGCTAGCGTGGATGCGCAAGGCCCACAAAATCCCCTGGAGCCCAGGAGCGGCTGCTGACATTTCAAAAGGTCAATCAATCACTCTGTTTCATGAAATGTAATCATCTCCCAGGACCTAATGTAACAGTAAAACCAAATAGAGCCAAACAATTAGAACAAAGCAATGATGCCCGCACCAGGAGAGGCTCAGAAAACAGCCCACACAGCCTAGTGTACACACAACAGCCCTGGAGCTCAGGGTTTGAATCTCACCTCTGCCCTTGGCTCTGAGAATCCCTTTCCTGAGAGAGAAAATGAACTGGCTTCTGACTGCTGTGTTCTGAAAACTGAGAAGCCCCTTCCTCATGGGCAGCATAGGGAGCCAAAGGAATTCTGGAACTGTCTTTTCAGAAGACGGAACCCAAGGAGGAGGAGCCCCTGAGCCTCATCTCACATGCTGCAAACAGCCAGAGTCCCTCTCTGCCCAGGACAGGGGAGTCTAGGCAAACTGGCCTGGGAGAGGCTCAGAGTCAGCAGGCCTCTTAGCTGGAGACCCAGAAGTCAGGTGGGAAGGGGCCATTTCCATTCCTTGATTTCATAGAGAGCCCCTTCCCCCCTGAGTAGACCTCCTGAGGCTGGGGAATGCTCTTCCTCCCTTCTTGGGTTTTCTAGGACCTTCTGTGCCACACAGTCTATTACACACTGGACCCAGTAATACATCCCTGATAAGGACCCACTAGGGACAGGGCAAAATAAGAGTTGGTCTTGGTTTCTATGGGAAAGGGAAATGGGTGAAGCTTCTAGAAAACCTGTTCCATGAGAAAAAAACCTTGAAATTCATAGTCACTGCCACATCCCCCCAGGCAGTCCCTGCCCACAGTAGATGCTCAGTAAATATTACCCATCGTTATCGATCACAATCTCAATCTATCACCACATGCCCAGAGCGTTTAAAGGGATTTGGCTTATAATGATTTTAGACACCACATGTTAGACACATGGCTAAGCTGAAATTGAGGACAGCTGTTACAAGTGAGCAGGAAGGCCATCTGTCCAGGTGACAGAGCACCCATAGCAAATTCATTCTGACCATGTTCAGAGTTGCTGGGAAGACAAGAGGAAATGGGGGGTTTCTATGGAGACTGCACCAAGCATCTCCCCCAGAGGAGAGAGCCCAGCTCTTCCCTAGGATCAGCTGGCCTTGAGACTCACCAGCTGGCGGCTTCATCAGATCACCCACTGCTCTCTCTTGCTTATGTACGGACTCTGTGCTGACTTCTGTGTGAGATATGAGCTCCACGAGGGCTGGCCTCACTTCATCTAGAAACACAGGCTTCACTATATTCTCCCCACCGTGGCAGCAGAAAGAATACTCTCAGGGATGTTTATGTGCCCTAATAAAATACAGCAAGGGCTGAGTCGATAGCTCAGTCCATAACTGTTTGCCACACAAACACGAGGACCTGAGTTTGAGCCCCACATAAAAAGCAGTGCACAGGGACACACTGTAACCCTGAAGCTGGGGAGGCAGAGACAGGTGAGCCCCTGGGACCTGCTGACCAGCCAGTCCAACCAAATCAGTGAGCTCGCAGTAGAAAGTGAGAGACCCTGTCTCAAAACACAAAGGAGAGAAACTGAGAAAGACATACAAGGTTAAGCTCTAGCTTACACACACACACACACACACACACACACACACACACACACACACACACGGAACACAGATGCACCATAAGCCCCCCAGCTGTTGCACTCAGGCCCTTCCAGAGCATCTCAGAGCATCCTAAGGCTCACGTGTCCACATTCCTGATACAGTTGATGCCTGGTCATGCTATCTTTCCATCCTGCTCCACACTCACTGCCCAGACACCTGAAGAAATAGCATCTCCATCTATAGCCAGCACCTAAAGGGCCAGAGACCCCACTGTAATCAGGTTCCAGTGCTGATCTACTGCATATGCACCCCAGTCAGCTCTAAGGGAGCTGTCTGAGAGTAGAGCAATCATTTTTATGAGGGTCATCAATCTTATTTTTATTGGCTTGGAGATGAAGGGACTTTGACACATCTCTGTAAATTTGCAGATACCCAAAATTCTCTCCCTGGGGGCACGCTCAGCTGTGAGGCTGGAAAGATTAGGGTTTAGGAAACCTGGGCAGCTCCTTCCTTGCTGACAGGTGGGGCTAGGAGGTGAGGGCCGCTGATCCAGCCTACCGTGTAGGAGATGTGGCCTTTCCACATCAGCCCTCAGGGATGCCTGGTCCTTGGTAAGAGAGGTAGCATCTCCAACGTGCTTACTGAGATGGCCAATCCTAATCATCAACTAGATAGGATCCAGAATCCTCTGAGCATATCTGTGGGGGAGTTTCTAGATTAGGTTAACTGGGGAGGGAAGAGCTACCCTAACTGCAGGTGGCACCATTCCAGGGGTGTGGACCCCAGGATGACTAGAAAGAGGAAATCGAGATGAGCACCAGTCAGCTCTCCCTGCCTCCTGGCTGTGGATGCCCTGTGACCAGCTGCCTGCTGCCGTGGCTTCGCTGGCACAGAGGACTGTACACCCTCAAACCGTGAGCCAAGATGAGCCCTTCCTCCCTTAGATTGCTTTGTCAGGAAATGAACTAAGATGCTCACCACCACGATTGGTGCATGAGACCAGCCAGACCTGCAGCCTGATGGACCGTTCTGCCTCCCTCAGGCTCGGCCTCCCCTGCTTGGATCCGAAGTGCTCTTATTTAGTGTGAGTTTAGTTACCAGCCTGCGGCACTGATAGAAGTGAGGCCTTATGGGAAGAGGTTGGCTCCTCTGTCTTTCTGTTTTCAGATGCCGTGGGGTGAGAAGCTTTGCTCTATCATGTGCTGTCTGCCTCCACACACTATCCTCGTGATGATCTACCTCCACATGCTATCCACCATGATGACCTGTCTCCACACGCTATCCACCATGATGATCTACCTCCACATGCTATCCACCATGATGACCTGTCTCCACACGCTATGCTCATGATAGTCTGCCTCCACATGCTCTCCACCATGATGATCTGCCACCACATGCCATCTGCCATCTGCCTCATCATGAGACCAAAAGCAACAGGACCAAGCAACTACTGAACGAAACTGAGCCAGAAGCTTTCCCACTCCAAGCTGATTTTTCTGAGATGTTTTCTCACAACAGCAGCACAATGACTAATACAGACTCCAAATACCCCACTTCCCTGGAGCCATCCTGCTTTCTATCAGCCATTCACATCTATTAACTGTGTCTAGTGTCATGCAAGTGTCTCAGTTGGGATGACAACTGGAATGGGTTCTGTTTAGCTTGCTTTCTAGTGCTGGGGCAGACACCATGACCAAAGTAACTTCGGGAAGAAAAGACTTATTTGGCTTACATGTCTGCATCACAGTCCATCGCTAAGGGAAGTCAAGGCAGGATCTCAAGGTACCAACTAAGGTAGAAGCCATGGAAGAACACTGCTGACTGGCTTGTTCCTCACAGCTCATTCAGCTTGTATTTTTATACAACCCAGGACCACCTGACAGGTTACATTGCACTGCCCTCCCTCATCAATCATAAATCAAGGAAATGTCCCCCACAGACTTACCTACAGGCCACTTGGTGGTGACATTTTCTAAAAAGTGGTAGGGAGAAAAATGAAAACAACAACTACAGTAAAAAGAGCAGAGGTACCTTCTCACACTTTCTCATCCTGGACCGCTCACTGGTGTCTGTCCCCACCTGTCTCAAGGACACATGCACTGCGTCATGAAACACAATTCCTCCTTCCTGGATCTGATGGGCGCTCAGGGAATCAAAGCACCAATTTCCCCTCTCTCACCCACAGTTCTCTGTGTATCACTCAGCCCCATGTGGCCATGTGAAGGTGCCGGCGGAACTGGTTAAAAATGTGGCCAGAGGGGCTGAAGAGTTGGTTCAGTGGTTAAGAGCATATACTGCTCTTCCAGAAGACTGAGTTCAGTCCCCAGCACCCACATCAGGCAGCTGCCAACTACCTGTAATTCTAGCTATAGAGGAGCTAGTGGAATTTTCCAACCTTCAGAGGTACCTGGGCTCACATGCACAGAGGCACACAGAAATACACCTTTTCTAAAAAGCATGTCCAAGACTAGAAATGTCACCCAGGTGACAGAGTGTATGCCTGGTACACATACATGAGGCCATGGGTTCCAGCCCAAACACGGAGTAAATCAGGCAGGTGATGCACATCTGCAATCCCAGCACTCAGGAGATAGAAGCAGGAGGATCTGATGTTCAAGGTTATCCACGGCTCCATAGCAAGTTCAAGGTTAACCTGGACAACATGAGAGCATCATCAGATGCTGACACCTGGCTGTCTAGCCTGGCTATTATTGGATAGATGTGGGGAAATGGCCAGCAGAGTGGACCTCTGAAAGCCAGCTTCCACATCTGTGGTCGGGAAGACAGCAGAGTAGCTCAGAGCAATCCCAACAGATAAGGAGTGAAATGTCTCACCCCATCAGGACGCCGTCCCGCTTTGTCCTATCACTGAAACACTGTTGGGAATGTCCTTTGCCTCCAGCCATCCTCACAGAGCCTCTCTCTCTTCTGAGCTGTTCGACTCCTCCTGGCTAGGGCTGTCAGGACCCATGGAGTTCTCTCAGTCCAAAAACTCAGAGTTGGTACCAAACAACTCCACAGCCTCTCTCGGGTCACACTGCTAGAAGAATGGAGCCTGCGTTTCTGAAAAGTGGCATTCCCAGAGGAAGGAAGATGATGCTTCTGATGACTTCTACCTTGAAACCATCAGCAGTTTTCTGACTGGAGACTATTGTGATTTAAGTGTAAACTACCCCACACACCACCCGGGCTCCTATGTGAGCACCTGGTCCCCAGCTGTTAATGGAGGAGACGGTGGAGCCTTGAGGAAGTGAGGCTCCAGGTTTATAGCCTGACCTGCTTCCTATTCACAAAGATGTGAGGATCTGAGGAGTCCCAGCCACACTCTCCTGCCACGTGGAACCACCTGCCGCCACGGAGCCACCTGCCGCCACAGAGCCACCTGCCGCCACAGAGCCACCTGCCACCATGGAGCCACCTGCCGCCACGGAGCCACCTGCCACCACGGAGCCACCTGCCGCCACCGAGTCACCTGCCACCATGGAGCCACCTGCCGCCACAGAGTCACCTGCCGCCACGGAGCCACCTGCCACCATTTCTTCTCTCAAACCAGGAGCCAAAATAAATGTATCCTCCCTTGAGGTCTTCCCGTCAGGTGTTAGACAGATTGAGAAATTTTTAGTTTTCTGTGTGGTTCAGACACTGTGTACAAACTGAGCCCTCACGCAAAATGGAAACACTCTGACTCCGCACAAATAGGAAATCCAGAGGGGATAGAAGGAAAGCCAGGCACACCTGCATAGGTGCCTGAAAAGGTCCAGAGGCGGTGGGCACAAGCAGTCTGGCTCACTAGTTAGTTTCCAGCATCTATCCTGAGGGAAGACAGTCTGGACCAGCTAGGAGTCTGCTCTCACAGGGAGAGGTTACCATACACCCACATGTGGAAGCATTCAGGGGAGGGGAGTGTGTATTGTCTTACATAGCCAGCTTCTACTGGAGGATGGCACAGAGTACAGCACTGAGATTAAAGAGAAGAAAATAATAGACTGGGGAGATGGCTCAATGGGTAAAGCACTTGCCACACAACCATGAGGACCTGAGTTCAAATCTCCAGAGCCCAAATGAAGCCAGACACAGCAGAATGGGCCTGTAACCACATGTAAGCCAAATGAGAGTGTACATACACACACACACACACACACACACACACACACACACACACACACACACACAAAAAGAAGCTAAGAGGGAGAAGAAAAAGCTGTCCCTGAGAAACTCTTAATTTGAAATATTTCTGATGAAGTCCTTTAAGAAACATGGATCCTGCCCCCACCAGCAAGACTTCTGTATCATACAATCCCTTCACTTCATCCCATGTGTGCATGTGTCAACTTGACACCAGCTAGAGGTATCTGAAAGGAGGGAGCCTCGATTGAGAAAATGCCTCCATAAGATCCAGCTATAAGGAATCGTCATTAGTGATTAATTATGGAGGGCCCAGCCCATTGTGGGTGGAGCCATCCCTGGGCTGGTGGTCCTGGGTTCTCTAAGAAAGCAAGTTATGATAAACAAGCCAGTAAGCAGCACCCCTCCATGGCCTCTGTTCCGGCTCCGGCCTCCGGGATCCTGCCCTGTTTGAGTTCCTGTCCTGACTTCCTCCAGTGACGAACTTAATGTGGAAGTGTAAGCCAGAGAAACCCTTTCTCCTCAAGTCGCTTTCGGTCATGGTGTTTCATCACAGGAGTAACCCTAACTAAGACTCCATGTTGGAAGCTTCTCAACCACCCCCATCTCACCCACAATGGGAGGAGAAATGGTGGAAAGAAAGGAGTACTGGTGTTCACAGGACTCAGGGCCTTAACTCTCCTGGCAGCAGCAGCCTGAGACGTGGGTTTCATTGTCCAGATGGGAGGTCTGAGTATAGCTCAGAGAGGTTGCATCATCTACCTGAGGACACACAGCTACACAATACCCAGAGCCCAGGGCTTTGGAATTTTCTCCCCAGCCCCAGGCTTCCTCTAGGAAACTAGCAAGGCAGTGCGTGGTAGTCAGAAAGGATGAGCGCTTCCGTTCAGCGCAGGCAGTTAAAATACACCAAGGGCGACTTGGAGCTGTAACTCCCCACCGCAGCTCGTGATTTATGCGGGCATTTCCCATTAGCTCTAATGGATGTGGGGAGCATAAATCTTGGGGCGCAGCTTCAGACAGGCTCTTGTGATCTAAATGCCACTAAAATCAATGGCATCATCCTGGTATTGATAAGGCACTGCGGCGCTTCATAAACAAGCCCGATGGGGTTGCAAAGAGAACAGAGAGGGCTTGCTGCGGCAGCCTGGGTCTGGAGTGCTCCTGTTGAAGGAAATGGTGCTCCTGGGCAGGAAGGCTAAAGGCCTAGACTAACAGCATCATTCCAGAGCCAGGACACCAGGTTTCAATCCTGGCCCCACCTCTCGGCAGCCACTTGACCAGCTACTAAAGCAACCTTAAAGTGTCGGTATCTGTAAAATGGGCGTCAAATGCATAGGCCCTGAGGTCAGTTCCTGGCTCCAAGGTAAGGTGTGCTAGCCATTCACAAGGAAATCACCTAGCTTGGTCACAAACACAGTTAAGCCTAAAAGTCATTAGGTTCCTCTGGGATGCATCCTGCCCACCTTCCAGGTAGAATTCACCACCAAAGCCCAGCAGGCATAGGGCTTCAATTGCCAAGGAAACCATTTTGAAGGATACTGCCTATGAGGCTGTACAGTGCCTACAACATCAAATGTGAGATGACCAGACAGCTGGCTCCATCCCTGAATGAAGACGTGGGTGGCATGTGAATCTCATAGCCATTTGCCTCACTCCCTTCCTTTCTTGGGTCACACAGCAGGCAGAGGCACTGTGTAAGACCCCCCTCATCAAGACACACAGGAAGCCTAGGATCAAATCCTGCTTCTGACATCAAAATCTAACAAAGGCTTGACTATTTGAACAAGAAATCTACAGGGCTGGGGACATAGCTTGCCTAGCATGCACAAAGTCCTGGGTTGGATATCCAGCTCCACAAAAAAACAAACAAACAAACAAACAAAAAACAGGTATGGTGGCAAATGTCTGTGGTACCAGTGCTCAGGAGGCAAGAGGGTCAGAATTTCAAGGTCAAGCCAGCTTGAGATGTGTGAGACCTTGTTTAAGAAGAAGGAAGGAAGGGAAGGAGAGAGGAAGGGAGGGGGGAGGGAGGGATCTACAAAGAGATCCTCCTTATGCCAAGGACCAGACACTAAATCCTGAGGCCTCAGTGACTTCCTCTCAAAGTCAACAGTGAAAAGAACCATTCATTATGCTTTATCTTAAAAATTAAAACTAAAAATGATTGAAGAGATGCTCATTTTCAGCTTTTTTTTAAAAATTGTTCATTACAACCCCACTAATTATCAGAACAAACAGAATAGAGTGTGGGTTGGCAAAACCATTCCCAAACCCCCTAAGAAAGTAAAGCCAAGGGTATAAAATATCCAATGACCACCCCTGCTGGCCTTACTGCCCTCTGAGCAGGTCCAGAACTTATTAGTGCTACTTTGTGTAGTTGAAGTTTTTCTGGTCCTGCCCGGCTCCCACGGCCCCACAGTCCCACAGCCATTCAGACCCAAATGAACACACAGAGGCTTGTATTAATTACAAACTGTATGGCCCAATGGCTCCGTCTTCTCACTAGCTAGCTCTTATATCTTAAATTAACCCATTTCTATAAATCTATACTTTGCCACGTGGCTCATGGCTTACGGGTATCTTTACATCTTGCTTCTTCTGGCGGCGGCTAGCAACGTCTCCTCTGCTCTGTTTTCTTCTCTCCTCTCTCTCCAGTTAGAATGTCCCACCTAACTTTATTCTGCCTCACCATTGACCAAATAGCTTTATTTATCAACCAGTCAGAGCAACACATATTCACAGCATATAGAACAACGTCACCCATCAACTTTGTGCCATAGACAAAGGTCAAAGGGGCAAAAAAGCCCATGGGCCTAGAGGATCTCCAAGAAGAAAGGATACGTACACTGAATCAAGGAACCACAAATTCAGGGTAGCTATCAGGCAGCCTTGCCCTGCCCCCACAAGGAAGGTCCTCCATTTCCATGGCAGTCCGTACTTAAGCCAATACAACCTCCAACCAGGGAGCTTTCACCTGGCAGTGGGAACCAAGCAGCTGCGACCTAGTGGACAGTGTCATGGTAGAGTTCATCTTTGGTCTCTGTCTGAATGAGATCTGGGGACTTCAGAGAAGAAACAACCAAACAAGGGAAAACCAGATTACTCCCTTTCTTCCAAACAGAAGTCAGGGAAGGAGCTAGGGCCGAGCCATGTTGGTCTTTTGTTGGTTTGAAATCCCCACTCTTACCCCCAGGCTCCTGAAACCCCAACTGATGGTGCTGTTTTAGAAGAACAGGTGGCACACACCTTTAATCCCAGCACTCAGGAGGCAGAACCAGGCGGGTCTCTGTGAGTTCAAGGCCAGTCTGGTCTACAGACCCAAGACAGGCACCAAAGCTACACAGAGAAACCCAATCTCGAAAAACCAAGAAGAAGAAGAAGAAGAAGAAGAAGAAGAAGAAGAAGAAGAAGAAGAAGAAGAAGAAGAAGAAGAAGAAGAAGAAGAAGAAGAGCCTTGCTGGAGAAGGCAAAGTGGGGTTCAGGTCTCACTTCCTGTCCACATTCTCCCTGTTCTGCCTAGATGTGAAATTAAGAGGCCCAGCTTCACAATCCCACTACCACAGAGCCACCAGCTGCCTTTCCCTCCATAACAGACTGTACGCCCTTAAACTGTGAGCCCAACAAGCCCTTCCTCCTTGAAGTCGCTTCTGGTTGGGTTTTAATGATGGTAATGAAAAAATAACTACTGCATCCTCCAGCACCCATGAGCATACAGTGCAGCCCCAGGGGGCACTGGATGCATCTTTCCAGCTAGACTAGCAGGGACACAGTAACAAGGCAATGGCCAGAAACATTTGCTTCTCCTAGACTTTTGCCCATGGGCCCACAGAAGGAGTAAGTGGCTTCATACAGCGCCAGAGACCCAACAAGACTCCAGGCTGAGGACACATAGTAATGGCATGGGCAGAGGCAACACCACCAAACCCTCCATCTAGGAAGGACGCAGTGTGGACCAGCACCAGCCTAGATGCAATTACAACTACTGTCCACACGAACCCTTCTCCCTAGCACATGAAACACCTATTGCTGACTGTGCCCTTTGCATTTTCTGATGCTTCATTCAATAGTCTCAATGATTCTTTGATTCCATGGTCCATTTTATCAACAGGACAGCACCGATGCAGGTGTGGCCAGCAGCCTAGCCCAGATTCTGTCTGTCTGACCCAGAAGCCCA
Source organism: Peromyscus californicus insignis (assembly GCF_007827085.1). Classification (NCBI taxonomy): domain Eukaryota; kingdom Metazoa; phylum Chordata; class Mammalia; order Rodentia; family Cricetidae; genus Peromyscus; species Peromyscus californicus. The sequence goes on from NW_026294551.1 coordinate 70,672,935, forward strand.
GTCAGTCACCTCATTCGAAATAGAGACTTTTGTGTATCTGGTGGCTAGAACAGCGTCTGGCCCTGAATAGCTGCTAAAACATCACTGGGGGCTGGCTGTTCCTGTTTAGTCAGAGCCCACACTTCACAGCAGTTTAACAGAACGGAAGAATGTAGCAAGTGATCACGCTCCGTAAAGCTTCGACCAAGCTGCTCTATGGAGTGAACCTCAGCTGTGAGCTCTTCAAAGGCACAAACCCAGTCAGATCCTTGGCTTCCCCTCTGGGTGTGCCGTGTGTCACTCCTGCTCGGCGTTCAACTGTGGTCATGTCTGCTCTCCATTCAGATATGTGTTACCCTGGCTCCCTCTCAATGACGGGCACATGATAAGCAAACAGTAGCTACCATTGCAGGAGATGCCGTGGATGGGCACCTTGGAGGCTGTTAGACCTGGCAGGAACAAGACTCTGAAGCCAGCCAGTAGCCCCATGACTCATCTCCCTGAGGGTCTCTGCATGGAGACACAGCAGGGATGGCCCTGGCTCAGCACCTTCAGCCTAGACCCTAATTCAGACAAACCCTCAATATGGTCCTTAGTCATTTTAAATGTGGAAATTTTATCCCAAACAGAAGAAAGTACTCTGGAAAAAAAAAATTACATTTTGCCTTTCAAATGAGCAAAGATTTTCAGAACTATGAAAGCAAACAAATTAGGGTAGAAGATCCTCAAATAATCACATAAACTCCAATTTCCTATGTTTTAACATAAACATCAAAATAATAAACTTGGGCATGTTTGGGGAGGAGGGAAAAATCTACAGCCTGACACTGTTGCTTCCTTTCTAAGCCGAAACCTAAATGACTAAATTGGCAGTTTATTAACAGGGAAATTATGCTAAGTAGCTTCGTGTTGATGTCAAGAATTTTATGCAGCGAGTTATGGCGCAATACCCTGAGTGCCTCATTTGCATTTTCTCATTTAGAGAGAACAATGGCTGCAAATGAGTGCAGCATGTTCACATTGCACACCCAAGAACACTGGCTCCGGCAGGGAGGAGGAATAGCTCCAGGCCCGGTGATCACTGGTTCGCTTCCTCATGCCCCAGCACAGACTCGGGAGACTGGGGCCAGATGAATCTCACCTCAGCAGGTATGCAGGGGTCCGGGGCCAGAGCTCTTCAACTTTGCAGAGAACTTGCCCTCACAGCCCATGAGACCTCTACGTGGTTTGCTTTTGTTCAATGAGAACTGGTAGGTGTGAGACCAATAAAGAAATCCCTATCCTGGTTAACATCAGGGAAGGTCATGTGACATTGGCCCCAGCCACATGACATTCTGAAATAGTCACAAGGAAGGCCCTTGTGGAGCCTGTTAAGCTGGGCAGGTCTGCTTTCCCAACTCCACCCCTGCAATTGCTTGCTTCCAGTCTCTGGTTTGTTCACCTGGTGTTCACTAAAAATCCAAGTAGACTGACCACTCACCATCTGCCTCGTCCTCCGCTATGTGGGGGATCCTATTCTTTATAAGATACCTGGTCTTGGGTATTTTGTTAGGGGGAGAGTAAATGGATGAAGACAGCTCTAAATGTATGTACAGTTAGTCAAACCAGGGGCCGTGCAGATGATCACTAGAAGCAGAAGAAAGCTTGGGGCAGACTCTTAATTTCTGGGCTGGGGAAAGAATTCTAAGGCAGGCTATGAAGCAATATCTGAAACAGTGTGGCTACATACAAGCAAATGCTGGGTGGAATGAGGAGATAAATCTTGATTGTTAATTTAATTGCATTTGGAGTCACGGGGAGATACACCTCCAGGTGTGTCTGTGGAGGTTCATCCAGAGCCATTTAAATGAAGAGGGAAGACCCACTCAGTGTGGGTTCCACCATCCCACAGGCTGGAGTCCCAGACCAAACAAAGAAAGTGACATGGGTACCTGCAGTTCATCCCTGCTTCCTGATAGCAGACTTGACACAACCATCGATGTCCTGCTCCTGCCACCAGGCCCTTTCCTTGATGATGGACAGTATTCACAAACTGTGATCAAAGACACACCTTTTCTTCCTTAAGCTTCTTTTATAGGAGACTTGGTCACAATGAGAAAAGTAGCTACTTTGTATCTGCTATGGTTTGAATGTATCCTTCAGACATTCATGTCTTAAAAACTTAATCCCTCCAGCCCTCCTTCAGCAACTCAACACCAGCATCTACATCATCACCAGCCACCAAATGCAACACATTTCCACTGTCTCCATGAGTCATGTACCTTTTATAAAAGCCCAGGCCATCTCTCTCTCTCCTGTCTGTCTCTATGTCTCTGTCTCTGTCTCTGTGTCTCTGTCTGTCTCTGTCTGTCTCTCTGTCTGTCTGTCTGTCTCTCTGTCTCTGTCTGTCTGTCTGTCTGTCTGTCTCTCTCTCTCTCTCTCTCTCTCTCTCTCTCTCTCACTGTCCTATCCCCTCTCAGAAGCGGCCTTTTGCGCCCCACAAATCTCTTGCGTGAGAAGAAAACAACTTAATCCCACATTCCTCTATTAATGGTACTTGGAGATGGGTGTCTAGGGAGGGAATTAAGATAGACGAGGTCGTGAGGGTGGAGCTCCAGTGTCATTGATGGCTAAATTAATGGAAGAGAGAGCAGAGCCAGTACTCACCATCCTCTGCCCTGTTACAAAGCAGCAAGAAAACCCTTACCAGATGCCAATACCATGCTTCTGGACTTCCCAGCTTCTAGAACCATGCATGAGTCAAATAACCATCTATTCTTTATAAGGTCCTGGTCTTGGGCATTTTGTTATAGTAAGGGAAAATGGACCAAAACAGTATCTAAATGGTTATTCAGTTAATCAGGCCAAGGACCATAGATGGATCACTGGAAGAAGTAACTCTTAACCAAATATCTAAGAATGTGGGTGAGTTTCGGTTCACCCAACAAGGAAATGGAAGGCATCCCAGAAGGAGGGCTTTGTGTAAGTCAAAGTGTGTGCACAAATAAGCATTCCATCCACATGACCCATCAGGAAAACAGATTCATTTCATGCAAGGCACATTTTCCCAAAAGCCTCAGGCCCTCTGTAGACATGGGTGTCGAGCTATAACAGAACCTAATCTGTGTGGCAGAAATGGTGTTTCACATTCACCAAATCTCACCTGGCAGCCCTCGTTTTCTGTGAATGTGAAGAACTATAGTAGCAGCCATAGAACTAATTCTGTGTGGAAGATACACGTCCGCCATGTCGTCACACCCAATCGGGAGGGATGTTTGTTACCACCGAAGAATCTACTTTATACTGACTGATACACTGGCAAAGCCACATGCATTCCTTAAATCTTGACTTCACATATTTATACTATTATTCAAGAAGTGTCACACCAGAGTCTATTGTGTGCCAGACACTGCACTTGGCGCTAGGGACCCAGGATCTAACTGAGCTTGGTGCTCAAGTGGCAGCTCAACTCTGAATATTCACTTGATTATAAGAATCATCAAATGAAACCATTTTTTTTAAAGTGGGCGCTTTAGATATAGCACTTTTTAAGTGACTAAACTGGACAGCATCCTCCAAACTAGTGTCTTATTCCTTCTAAGCATCTATACCTTGCCCAGTGGCCTGTTGGACTTTTGACAACTCCTGGTCTCTGAAAAATCTCAAACCAGAGTGACCCATTCATCTCTCTCTCACAAATGGCTTCCTGAGGTTCCTGTCTACAAGGCAAGCTCTGGGAGTTCATGATCACAGGAATAACTCAACTAGAAACATCCAAACATCTAACACTAGGTGAATGGATAAACACGTTGTGGTACATCCAAACAGTGGAGTACTGCTTAGCCATAAGAAGGCCCTTACAACTTCTAGGGCCCTAACTATAGGATTCCAAATGAAGCCTGTAGTGAAAATATGAATTTTTTCCTTCAGACCGATTCTACTATTCCATTAGGACAACACAAACATGTTATTAATGCACTCTGTACAATTTGAGTTTTGGGATTAACTTTTGAGGTATAACTTACATATCATGCCTATTTTATCAAATATTTTAATGAGTTTTCACAAATTTGTACACTTATGTAACTACCAAACCCAGTAAAAAATCTACTACAGAGGAAATTTTCCTAATGCCTCATCCCACTCAATCCCCCAGATCAACACCCATCTGTTTTCTATGACCCAACACTAGACTTGACTTTTCCTAACATTTCAAGTAAATGAGACAACATTATGTGTATTATTTTATGCCTGGCTTCTTTCATTCAGCGTGTCTTTTAGTGTCATCCATGCCATCATATATCAACAATTTAGTCTGGGTTTTGTTTGTTTTTTTGAGACAGGTTCTCAGTCTATAGTGCTGGCTGGTCCGGAACTCACTCTGTAGACCAGGCTGGCCTTAAACTCAGAGATCCACCTGCCTCTGCCTCTCAAGCGCTGGGATTAAAGGGGTGCACCACCATAACCAGCCAATTCAATCTGTTTTATTGACAAGTCGTATTCCATTGTATGGATGTACCACAGTTTGTTTACCTATGCTAATGGATATTTATATTGTTTCTAGTTCTTAACGATTATAAATTAAACATTAACATGTAAGTTTTGATGTTAATATTTCTTCCTTGGAGAGACATAAAGAATATCTACCCCTCTTCCCAAGATCCTGATTACACAGCAAGGTACAAGTCCACCAAAGCTCACTCTGGGGAACCACTGAGTTTATTGGGTTTATTTACAGAGTATAGGTGAGGGGTCACTTACAGGAGCGTGAATTCTCACCTCCCCCAAAGGCCACACAGGAAAGTCTTTCCCAAGCAGGTAGGATGGTTTTCCCATAGCCTTATAAGTGGCGGCCCTTCCCCTAGTCCTTCCCTGCCTATAACATCCAGCTTCTCCTCAAGACCCCAAGGCCAGATGCAATTAGAAGAGAATTGCATACATCAGTTGAGATAGAAGACTGGATTCTCAGGTGTGGATCCCATGACCCTCTCCATCCTCTCCTTCTATGAGGGAAGGTCACCAGCCAACTGCACAGGCTGGGGTGATCTTTTGCAAGCAGATCCAGCAGAACTCCTGAAGGTGGTGGCAGTATGGCCTGGAGAAGAGCCTGTACAACAATGATTTCATGTCACTTAGATAAGTAAACAGGAAAGAAAAACTGATGGACTGTTTTTGAAATGTTTTATCAAATTTACCAAACTGTGTCACAGTGTATTAGTGTGGCCCATTCCCACCATGAAGGCATGACCCTTCTGTTACTCCATACTTTCTCCATAGTGGGTATTTCTTAAACTGTAGCCTGTCTAGTAAATGTGAAGTATGGCTCCCTGTGGTATTAGCTTACATTTCCTGATGACTAATAATGTTGGCCCTTTTCTTAGATACTCATTGTCAATTCGTATATTTTCTTGTATGTAAAGTATCTGTTCAGACCTTCTACCCAATTTGTTGACTGTTTATTTGTATGGTTGAGTCACATTATGGGTACGAGATCTTTGCCAGAAACATATATTGAAAATATTTTCTCTCAATCTGTCATTTGTTCATTTCATCCATGGCATCTTAAAAAGAATGGATGCTTTTTTATTCTTGATGAAGTCAAACTTACTGATTTTTAGGTTTATCTTTAATTATGTGCATGTAGGGGTGTGCATGTGCACGAAGCTGTCCCCAGGAAGCCAGAAGAGGATGTCAGACACTCTAAAGCAAGTCACAGGCAGCTGTGTGTCACTCAACACAGGTGCTGGGAACAGAATTCTGACCTCTGTAAGAGCAGCACACACCCTGCAGCTCTGCGTCAACTCCATCCCTGAATTCACTGATTGTTGCCTTTCCTTGATTTATGCTTTTGGAGTTCCGGATTCCTAGACTAGGAATCTCTGCCCATCCTGAGGTCATGATGACCATCTCACATTAGATAGTTTTTCCTGGGGGGTTTCTAGTTTTTAGCATTTATATTTGGTTTGGTCTCATGGGCTTTTTGATGCTGTGACAAAAACACTCTGACCATAAGAAACTTGGGAAGGAAAGGGTTTATTTGGTTCATACTTCCAGATCACAGCCCATCTTTGATGGAAGTCAGGGCAGGACCTTAAAGAGGAACTTGATGTAGAAACCATGGAGGAAAGCTAGGTCACTTGCAGGCTCAGGCTCAACTAAATTTCTTATACAACCCAAGACCACCTGCCTAGGGATGGTACCACCCATAGTGGGCTGAGCCCCCCTATATCAATTAACAATCAAGACAATGCCCAGACATGTCTATAAGCCAATCTGATCCAGTCATGGACTTGTGACCCAGTTTAATCTTTGTGTATGAAGTAAAGATTGGGTCTCTTATTTCTCCATATGAGCACCCAGCTGCTCCAGTACCATTTGTTGAAAAGATTATCCTTTCTCCATCAAATTACCTTGGCACCGTAGTTGAAAATCAATTGACCACATATGTGAGGGTCTGTTTCTGGACTCGGCTTCACTCTGGTCATCTCTGTGTCTCTGTTTGTGCCCGTGTCTGATTGTCCTGACCACAGCAGCCATAGAGCAAGTCCTCAGACCGGCAGAAAACCCCTCCCACATGCTCTCCTCTTAAATTGTTTTTAGCTATTCTTTGCCCTTCCTGTTTTATATAAAATTTCAAATACCATTTTAAAAGATATTTGCAAGTGCCGTAAATTTCATTGTGTTGACTTTGCCAGGAAAATAAAAAAGCTTACACTAGATCCAGAGATGAAAACTTCGATGCAAACTGGAGGTTGGTTAGCTCTGTGCAGTGATGGGGAAAATGGCCTATTACCGAGACACGGCGTTACCCTGTCAGTGAATGACGGTTCACACAGAGCTGTGATCACCAGGAGCCTCCCACTCCTTGGATCTGCGGTTTGTTTTGTTTGGGAGAGGAATATCTTTTAGACACATATGACATGATTTTTGAATTGTTAATTGAAAAGACAATCAACCTTCAAAAAGCCTGCCTTTACCTCTCTCTTTTACCAAATCCTGGCTCCTAGCTTGGGTGCCCAGTTGGACTCTTTTCAACTCCAGGTAAGGTGGCCTAGACTACACATTGTGACCTGCAGGGATGTGCTGAGTGGTAATACAGCACTACAATAGACATGAAGATAAAGGAAGACAAAGCTCTATGCCAATGGCAAGAGCTGTAATAACACCTCCCTGAAACATAAGGGAAAAGATGTATGTGTAAAACCAAAGCTACCTTCGGGACTCCAAAACCACAGACAATTATGGTAACTTACCATGCACTGGCATCAGATAGACATCTGTATTAGTCAGGGCTCTCTGGAGTCACAGAACTTATGGAATGAAGAGATAGAGAGATATAGATAGATAGAAAGAAAGATAGATAGATAGATAGATAGATAGATAGATAGATAGATAGATTAGATAGATGTTACATATATTCATATATATTCATTCCATATGCATATATGGAATGTACTGGAATGGTCTGCAGGCAGCAGTCCGACTAATCCAACAATGGCTAGCTGTGAATGGAAAGTCCAAGAATCTAGTAGTTGCTCTGTCCCACAAGGCCAGGTGTCTCAGCTGGTCTTCTGTATTTGCTGGAATCCCAAAGAAGTAGGCTCCAATGCCAGTGAAGGAATGATGCACTGGCAAGGTGAGGGCAAGCAGAAGAAGAACAAACACACCCCATTCCTTCTTCCATTGTCCTTATATGGGCCTCCAGCAGGCAGTGTGGCCCAGATTAAAAGCATGTGCCATCCCACCTCAAGATCTGGATCAAAAACCTGTGTCTTCCAGCCTTAAGATCCAGATCAAAAACATGTTGTCGCCGGGCGGTGGTGGCGCATGCCTTTAATCCCAGCACTCGGGAGGCAGAGCCAGGCGGATCTCTGTGAGTTCGAGGCCAGCCTGGTCTCCAAAGCGAGTTCCAGGAAAGGCGCAAAGCTACAGAGAAACCCTGTCTCGAAAAACCAAAAAAAAAAAAAAACATGTTGTCTTCTTGCCTCAAGATCCAGATTACAGGTGTGCCCTCCATTTCTGTACTGTAGCTCATTCCAGATATAGTCAAGTTGACAACCAAGAATAGCCATCACAACATCCACTTACTGACACTGTGGATGAGTGCCCAGTTTGAGAAAAACAAGATGATCAAGACTTTTGCTAGCACCCACAATCCTTGAGATGAAACTTTAAAGAATAACTGCCCCTTCTCATCATCCTCCAACCTCAATCCTGTTCTGAGACCCAACGTTCAGATCAAGCCAGCTAAGTACCATGTTATCACCAGGAGGTCCTGTCTACACCCTCCTTCTCCAGGGTGCAGGATGATTCTGCTCACTGTTGGGTCAACAAGCGACACAGGGAAACTAATGCTGTAAGCACCACGGGGAACCAAAGGCCACGTGAGCAAGGCAGTGTCCTTACACCTGACTCTAGGCTTGAGGTTACAATAATTGAATGATCCATCTCAACCATGCCACTCATCAAGACCTTCCTGTGACCTGACAGGCTCTGGGTATACCTGGTACTGGGGAATGCTACCCAGAGCCCAGCACAGTCTCTGCAAATGTTCCTTTATTTATTTATTTTTCATTTGGGTAGGAGGTAGTATCCACTCATTTATTTATGTGTGTGGGGGAGCCAGAGGTTGACTTAAGATATCGTCTTCCATCTCTCCTCACCTTAACTATTCAGATAGGGTCTCTCTGTGTTCTAGTGTCATTTCTTGTTGCTGTGATAAAATATCCTGGCAACAAGCAACTTAAGGAAGGAGGGATTTATTGTAGCTCACAATTCCAGGTTATAGTCCATTAATGTGGGTAACTCAAAGTGACAGGAGTTTGAGATATCAAATGCACATCAAATGCACAGTTAAGAACATAGAGAAATAAACTCATAGATGCTTGCTTATGCTCAGCTCAATTTCTCTACTCATACACAGTTCAGAGCCACCTGCCTAGGGAATGGTGCTGCCCTTGGTGGCTGGGTTTTCATACATTAGTTAACTTCAGGCAAGCGCCCACAAGCTCATGCAATATAGACAATCCCTTATTGAGACTCTCTTCCCAGGTAATCCTAGGTTGTGTCAAGTTGACAATGAAAACTAGTCATCTGAACTAATGAAATATAGTCAAAACTGAACCTGGAACTCTCTATCCTCCCAAAACTGGAGTTTTCGGTACGTGATATCACACCTGGCTTTTACGTGGGGTCTGGGGATCTGAACTCAGTTCCTTGTGTGTTCACTACAAGCACTTTACCCACTAAACCATCTTCACAGCCTTGCAAATGTTCTTTTTGCCAAGACGGTCCTGAAGCTGACATGTTCCCTTCCCTAGGCATGGGAAGCTTCTCTATCCATGGCCTTCTTGGGGAGCTTTACCTTACATGGCAAAGTCATCCTCACGCTCCTCCAGAAAATGCTGCTGTGACTGAAATCATGCCAGCATCATGTGCCACCACTAAAGAGCAGGGGAAGATTCAAAAGGTTGTCTTTTGTGGTTCTAGGGGGCATTTCTTTCAAAGGATCCTTTCATTTGTGAGATTTCACCTATCTGGGCTACATACACTAAAATGAGGGAAAAAATAGACTCAAGAGGGGCGGTACCATTGGTTCCTTGGGTAGAAAGAAGATCCCAGCTGGATAAGACTCCTTCAGCTTCAAAAGAGTATGAAGAGATTCTATTTGTAAAAACCCGACTTCAAATAATGAAAATAAGACCAGTTTGAACAAATTCTTTCTTCTGTGGAATGAAATTAAGAGAGGCACATCTCCCATTCACACGCCAGATGAAGCACGGCTTCAAACAGAAGAAACTCCGTTCTGTTCAAAGTCTCGAGCCGCCCATGTTATGGTTTGAATTATTCCCCAAGCTGCAAATTGAAGCCAGTGGCTCGTCTACGTGTTAACTGCGCATCCCAAAGCCAGGTGGCGAGTGGGGAAGCATGGCTTTCTTCTCAGTCATGTCTTCGCATTGTATCAGCCACGTCCCACTTCCAGCAGTAACTAGACCCCAGACAAAGAGACGATGTGGGAACCCGAAGAGCCATCAGCTTTCCGAAGTAGCAGGAGAGAAACTAATGGGAAAGTTCCAGCAGGCAGCACACTCGGCAACAACAAAAGGCACAGCAGGGACCGGAAGGAGAGCTAGCTTGACCCCAGCAGAAGCCGAAATGAAGATGGCGACTTCCTAAGGGGTGAAGGAACTGTAGCAGACAATCCAGAACACGGGTTTAAAACCATAACCAAGGGCTGGGGAAATAACTCATTGGTTAAGGCGACTGCCTCACAAGCATGAGGACCTGAGTTCCCCCTCACACCCTCTGGGCCCACAAAAAAAAAAAATCCATTAGGGAACATACTTGTAAGCCAGCACCGGAAAGTGGAAAAACTCGGACTACTAGAGCTCACTGGCCAGCTAGCCCGGCCAAAACGGTCAGCCCCAGGTCCCATTGAAAGACCCTGCCTCTAAAAACAAGGTGGACAGTTTGGGGTGATGAGGCTGACTTCTGACCTCCCTGTGTGCACACATGTGTACATGCACATGTACCTACATACCCCCCATGTGCAAAGATACATACCTAGGCATGCCCATATACATACACACACACACACACACACACACACACACACACACACACACACACACACACACACAAACCATAACCATTTCTTCTGCTGTGGACTTAGCTGTTCAGTCAGCACCTTCTGCAAGCTGCAGGAGATGATCTGCTTCCCACTGGCAGACCTGGGGATCAGTCATGACGGGCTATGGTGTACGAATCTAGCTGGGAAGGGACAATCCCTTCCAGAGTTCCAAGACTCCAGAGTAGAACTAGGAGTCCCCTAGGGACAGATGAGTGAAGACCCACCCGGCTGACATCATAGCTGCTAAGGCCAGTCAGAAGACTAAGAAGCTGGTCATACTTCTTCCTGACCCCCACCCTAGCCACCAGCCCCAGCCCCAGGAACCATTCTCCACTTTAAAAAGAGCAGGTCAATATGAATCCAATTCAAAGAACTGAGACGTGGCACCATGGAACCAGAGGCTGGAGCGTCCCAGGACCCACCAGTGTTGAGGAAGTCAAGGACTAGCCATCCCTGGCCCAGAGGAGCCCCTGGCAGCGGTGAAAGCCCCGTTAGACACGAAGAGTCTGGTGGAGAATGAAGAGGAAAACAATAGGAAGGTCCAGGCAGGCTTTGTGGTTCTTATGCACGTGAGAGTGGGGAGGTGAAAAGGGCCGAGCCGAGGGTGGCAGAAAGCTCAGCTCTGGAACCTTGTCGCAGCCTGACTCAGGGTAAGGAGAGGGCCTCAGAGGAGATGGCATCCCATTCGGACCTCCCAGTCACTATGAAGATTTGTGCTGTGCTCAGTCCATGAACAGGTATCAGAGACAGAAGAGTGGCCAAGATGAGGCTCCTCACTAACATCCAGCAGAGCGTGAGTGTTCTACAGACAACTGGTATGTTATTTAAATGCCCACTATGGCTCAAAAAACCTGTGGAGGGAAAAACCCAGGCTTCAGTTCTGAGCTAAAAGGCTTGTGCACCTCGACTGGGGCAGCTATCCCCAAAACCTCCCCAAGGGGACTCGCACAGCCGTAAGACTCAGACAGCAGGTTGTGTTGAGAATAAGATAGTCCCAGTTTCATCTCTGGAAGCAGATCTCTGTGCTCCCTAAGGGAGATGCCTCCAGAATGAAAGCCCAGGATGGGATGGCAGGTCAGTGATGAGAACAGGCCTCTTGTGTCCCTGAAGAAAACTCCTTGCTTAAAGGAAACCAGGCACGCAACAGTCATTTGGCATTTCCTTATGGGAATGGCACCATGGTATGAAGTGACTTAGAGACACAGTGGCCTGTGACCAGATGACCACTGGTGGAAACCGTAATAATAAGAGGTGGGGAGGGAGAGAGAGTTTGACAAGCAGTGTGTTTCAGAAGCAAGAGCGGAAGGAGAGTGTGCAAAGGACAAAGAGAACAGGAAGCCATGAGGACAGTGATTCCTTCAGAGACACAGAGAAAGGCAAAAGGACAAAAGGCTTCTTGGAAAGAGCAGGAATCAAAATGGCTCAGGAGCTGCCCTGGGGCTGCTTATGACCAACCTTCTCGGGGCTCAGCCCCCAGGACAGCTGCATTCTCTCTTCCAAGTCCAAGGGTCTGTCAATCCTTCTTAGGCATGTGCAAGAGCCATGAGCAACAGATCCTGGAGCTTAACAAGGAAGGTCCACGAAAGATAACAGGGGTACCCTTACCAGGCAAAGGAAAGGAGATGATGCATATCGCCTATGGTTGAACGCGAGCAGTCCTCCATAGGCTCATACACATGAACACTTGAACCCCAGATGGTGGCACTGTTTAGGAAGGTTGTAAACATTTAGAACAGTGTTTCTCAACCTGTGGGTCATGACGTCTCTAGGGGGGTCAAACAACTCTCACAGGGGTCACATATCAGATATCCTGCACATTGGATATTTACATCACAACTCATAACAGTAGCAAAATTACAAGTTATAAAGTAGCAATGAAAATAGTTTTATGGTTGGGGGTCACCACAACATGAGGAACTTTATTAAAGGGTCACAGCATTAGGATGGTTGATAGCCACTGATTTAGAAGGTGGAAACATGGAGGATGTGGGTCACTGCAGGGCTGCCTCCAGGTACAGTAGCCCCGCCCCATTTCCCATTCCATCTCTGCTTCCTGACTGCAGAAGCGACATGACCAGCTGCCTCCTGCTATACCAACCATCCCTGCCACAATGGACTATGGTAACCTTTGACCATAAGCCAGAATAAGCCTCAAATGCTTTAAGTGGCTTCTTGTTGAGTGTTTCATCAAGGCAACAAGAAAAGTGATTAATGCAGCATCTATGATCAAGAACTTACCACAGGCAGCCCCTTGACTGCCTGGTGCTTATATGCCTGTAAATGAAGATCAATTAGTGTGGATACACACAGACACACCCTACCCAGACAGCAGTGTAAGTTAAGGGCTTTGAAGCCAGAGAATCAAGGTTTGGATCCCGACTTGATTAGTCCACAACCTTGGGAGAGTCATTTAAACTTTATATAACTGTTCCCGCATCTGTAGAACAAGGACAACATCCCCATTAAGAGCCTGGAGAGGATTAAAGAAACAGTGTGTCCACGCGGGCTTAGCACAATGCCTGGCTCCCAGTGAGCATCCGCTAAGTGTTGCTTGCAGAGATTTCCCACACATGCTTCACATAAACCTACAGCTAACATTAGCAGCTCAACTCTTCCCCAAAGGAAATGGTCCTGAGTCATTTCTAGTTCCTGCACCCAACTTCAGACTCAAGATCCCTGGGTAAAGAGTCATCCCTCCCCCGACAATATTCCACCACCTACAGGCTAAATGGTAAATTTACCTGCCACCAACATGCCCTACTAAATGAGGGAAGGAGAGAAACAGAGGAAGGAGATCTTCAAGAGGAGGTGATCTGCAACACATGAAGAAGAGAGGTCCAGCCTCGGTGGTTTCTTATTCCCCAGTCTGTGGGCAACCCGTAGCCACTCCGGGCATCCTAGGTCCACTGAGTAGAGGGAGAGGAGAGGAGGTGGTGTGATGGAGGCTCCCAGCCTGGGCCTGCATGGTGGCCCCGAGGAAGATGGCCGTGCACTCAGGGACCCCACTGTTCCTAGTGCTTCCACTTGGGTAGAATTGGAGGACTCCCGCGTAACATCTAATCACTCCCTGCACATTGTCACGGCCACCCCCACAGATTCTTTATCGCCTCTCTGTATCCCTAGTGCTGTTCCTGTGAGAGAGTAAGAAACTTCTAGAAAGCCCATGCCCCTACCAGCTCTGTCCATCCACCCACTGGACAGCCAACAGCAAAGACCACTCCCTCCTCCATGCTGTTGGCTCCTTTTGCACACTGAGCTTCTGTGGTCCTGCTTGTAGGCTCTGCCTCAGCCTCTCACTCCTGCTGTCTGCCCAGCTTGAGTCCGCCCTGCACCACCAGGCTCCTTTCTTCTCTTCTTGTTCAGCCCAAGCCTGCAGCAGAGACCCTGAGCTCACTGCTCCCACCTCCAGTCAGATAACTCTGAAGGAGGGGGCCCACACACAGCAGCCCTGAATAAAGGCCAGACCCAGCTGTTTTCTGAATGATTGATGATGATGGCTTTGACTTCTCAGTGTGTATCACTGCTTCTAACTCACCACACGGCCCCTTCGTTGCCCGGCTTTTCTGTGCTCAAGCCCTTCATTACACTCTTCCCTGGGCAGTCCAAGCTCTAGCCACAAACAAGCATGTACCTGGGCATGTGGGAAGTCCTCAAACATTTGTTGTATTAACAAATGAGTGCATGGATGAATGATGTCTACGTCAGGATACACACACTTCCTCCCTCCTTCATAACACATGGTCCCAGAGTGTGCACACTTCTTACAAGCTTCCTAATTAGATGTCCTTGGAGTTTTCTCTTTGAAGAGTCCATACTCTGAACTATGAGTTTTCTGAAGTGTCTTTGTTGCTGTGTGTTTCCTTATTAGCAAGTCTTGGGCCCCAACCTCGTTCTCCATCTGTGAAGGGCACAGAGAAAGGGATGGGCTGAGCTGCTCCTGTCTCCCCCTGTGCCCTGAGCACTTCTGTGATCTACTGTCTGAGGACAGGTCACAGATAGGGCTGATTCTACGGACTGGAGCAGATGCTGCATGCTCTCCTCTGCCTGCCAGCCCCACCATGCTCAGTCATGGTGGTGGAAACGAGGGGTGCTGCCCTTCACATCCAAAGAAATTCTGTTGCTTCATGAAGTGGTGAGTCGGACCCTGCTGCTGTCCTGCGGCTGCCCCTCGTCTGGCAGCTCCTTTCTGCACGAGAAGGTACTGCACTTATCCATGAAAAGATAAAGCACTCAAGTGAGACTGGAGGAAGAGAAAGGACTTTAAGATGGGAGTGGGAGGTCACACGTGGCCAGCAAGAAGGCACTGGAGTGGTAAGTATGACATACAGGAGCCAAGGAGGCCACCTCTAAGCCACAGCCATAGATCATCACATGGCAAGGCACTTCGCTACGTTATTTTACTTTTATTGAGTGGTCTATAATTGTATGAGCCTTGCTTCACCATGAAACTAGGCCCAACAAGTGGGCTCTGGGCACTAAGTGGCAGAGAAGGTACAGCTACAAAATCAAGCCCATCTCCAGTCAAAAATGGTAGTTCTGAACAGTTGGGTCTTTGTAAAAATTGTCGTGTGTCCCTTCCCCCACTGGAGGAAAGTCCAAATCCAAGCTCTACCCATCCTGGCAAGAGAATTCCTGAGAAGGGCAAAAAGGAGGCCTTCGGTGTTTTCAACACCATTAAACCAGCATTAAACCATCCCACAGTGGAACCTGGGGCTTTCTGAGTTTTCAAGCACCTGAAGTAAGGACAAAAGCCCTTGGGAGGAACATTTCCTGAACACCAGCCATGGACCAGGTGCTGTGTTAAACCCTCTGTATATGTTATCTCCAAATTTAACACCCCATCCTGCTGTGAGGGAGTGTGACAGTTTTAATGGTCAACTTGACACAGTCTGGAAAGAAGGTCTCAATGAGGTACTATCTAGATTGGGTTGGCCTATGGGCATGTCTATGGGGATTGTCTTGATTGAGGTGGGAAGACTCACCTACTTTGGGTGGCACCATTCCCTAGGGCAGGGCTCTGGAAGAGGTGAGCTGAGCACAAGCGTGCATGCATTCTTCATCCTGTTCCTGATTATGGATGCAATGTGGCTAGCTCCCTCCAGTTTTCTGCTTCTGTTACGTCTCTGCTGTGACTGGCTGTAGAGCTGAAATAAACCACCCCTTCCCTAAGTAGTTTTTTGTGCGGGTAATTTATCATAGCAACGGAAATGAAGCCAGAATAGGAAGGGGCAGTGATTAGCCCCATTATAGAGTGCTCTGAAGAGCAATGGCTAGTCATGAATAGAACTGAGATTTGCACCAGCATCTAAGCAATATCACTGTCAAAATGTGGATGAGAGTCATTTCAATCTGTTTGCACCAGAACTCAACACATCTCTGGACCCGAAGTGAGGGGGAGGCAGTCTCTCCCAGAAGCACCTGCCCGAAGGCTGTCTCTACCCTGTATCTAATCCATTAAGCAACCAGACTCATTTTGTTAATGCCTCACTCTTGATATTAAGATCCTTGTGTCACTCAAGCCCTGGCCCCGATGGTGTGTCAACCCAACCCATTTCCCGCCTCCAGCCCCACTACAGGCCATGTGATGCTCACCTGCTGATTGAAATAATGCAATTAAGGGGTATAGAAAATCCATTCTGCGTAGTGCCATCTGCACGCACGTCTGACAGCTATTTTGATTGGTGCTCTGTAATCAATAAAGCACTCATGCAGTAGCCGGGTAATTCACCTCGATTTTTTTTTCCTATACTGTCTATGAGTGAAAAACACTCCCTGCTCTGCTCCTGCCAGCACCTAGGGTCAGGTAGTGGGGCTCTAGGAAAACGAGCACATGAAATACAGACAAAACTCAGGATGTGTCCATCCTGGGTTCAGGAGGCTGGTGCCTGCTTTGGATGGATGAGTGGTGCTCTTTTGGGCTAGAAAATGATAGTCCTACAGTCCAGCCTAGAAAGGTAGATGGCACCAAGCAGTCTCCATCACGGAAAGTGTCTGCATCCTAATCCTTCTATTGCATTGAAGGGTTTGGAAACCAGCTTCTGGGTGAATGGATAGATAGAAGGGTGGACAGACAGGTGAATGGACAGATTACTAAGTATTCTACAAGAGTATGAACTAGCAAGAAAGTTAACAGAGAAATAAAGGAAAAGGTGATGGTTAATCTCTTTTGTTAACTAGGTGAGATCCAAAAATAACCTGGGAGATGGGTCTCTGGGCATGCCTGTGACAAGTTAACTTGATTAGGTTAATTGAAGTAAGAAGACACTCCCAGCATGGGTGGCACCATTCCCCAGGCTGAGATCTTGAATTGTGTGAGACGGAAAAAGCGGTCTGCACGTCAGCCAGCCCCCGTTGCTGTTTCCTGGCTGTGGATGTGATGTGGTTGTGGATGTGACTGGTTGTGGATGATATGATGTGACTAGCCACGTCAAGCTCCTGCCACCTTTGACTTTCTCACCATACTGGACTGTTCCCTGGAACTGTGAGTCAGGTTAAACCTTTTCTCCCCTGAGGTGCTTTGGTGAAGTCTTGTGTTGCCGCAATGAGAAAAATAAGGCAGGTGTTGAGGCAAAGGCTAGAGGGGATGAAAGAGGACCCTCCAGAACAGCTGTCTAGAGAAGCCTGTGCTGGCAACACGGTTCTGATGGAAACTGGCCATGAATCTTAGGTCTGACTCCCCGAAAGCAGAACCAAAGACAGGGTTGGGTTTTGTGTGCTGTTTGTTGTTGTTGTTGTTTGAGCAAGCATTCTCTAGAGAAAGAATATGGGGGAGAGGAATGGGTAGAAGGAGGTAAAAAGCAAGGAAGCAGCCATAGCTGGAGTCTGGACCCTTCCTCCCTCTGCAGCACCCTCTGCAGCATAAGCTGCCCCACCGCTGAGCTGAGATGTCTAGCCTCCTGAACTCCCTGGTTAGTGGCTGGATCTGGATCACCCCCCTCCCTCACCAGGGGTGAGAAAGTGGCAATACTCCCTGGGCAACGTAAGTCCCATTTGTCACAAGGCAATGCCTGGAGACCTGCAGCAGCCTCAGAGCCACAGGATAGGAGCACCGGCAGAGGGGGTCAAGAGAGGCACGCACAGCATCCGCCTCATCACATCTGACCAGTAGTGCCCTCTGACCTCTAGCTGGTCCACTTAGCAAAAAAGTGTCTTCTTGATCTAAATACAGGTACAGACACAGTCAGTTCACCTGATGCTTGGCCCACGTGATACAGAAAAACAAGCAGGGTTGCACTGTGGGGTGTGCTAAGGAGAAGAACATCAGACATAGGCACACCCAAGCTACTGTCAGAAGTGTCACCTCATGATTCCCCAAGTCCCAGTTTCCCAACACATCACGGACACCTGCTGAGCACAGCCACTCGCTACTTCAAGGCAGATGCATACAGAGAGAAGAAAAATCTATATTCCCCCAACTACAGAAGGATGATATATAAGGCAACAAAAGCTCTTTTCAAGGTTGGTGACAGGGACACAGAGAGGGGAAACGGGATCTCAGAAGCACAGCCACTGAGCACAGTCAGCAGAGGTACAAGGTCGGTGACAGAGAACAGCCGACAGACAAAAAGCACCCATCGTGTTGAACGAGGGACCCCTCCGCCCTCAACGGGACAGAGAGGTGGAAGGGACCTCTCATTGCCGAACCAAACTAAGTGTGAGCGAGGGCCAGTGAGATGGCTCAGCAGGTAAGGGTGCCCATTGCCAAGCCTGAAGGCCTGGGTTCAGTCTCCAGAATCCACACAATGGGAGGAGAGACTCGACTCCTGCAAGTGGTCCTCTGACCTCCACAGGCACGTCATGGCACATATGTGCCCACACACATCCATGCACACATAATAAGGCAAAAATAAATAAACGCACAAAACAAATAATAAGCAAAGAGGCTGTTGAAAAACTAAGATGTTTCCTCCTCTAGGGAGCATGGGCATGAGAGAAGGAGTCCATCTTCCCTCCAACCATGTAAAGCAGAGGACATGTAGGTTCTTCAGTGCCGGAAGGAACTGCGTGCGGCAGGGCCGAGTGTGCAGGCAGGGCACCGCCCGAACAGCAGGAGCCGCACAGCTGAGATCAAAGCCTGGACAGTGACACGTCTCAAGAGGATTGAGCATCGTCCTGCCGGAGAGTCATCCTGGGCCATGCTTTGTTCGCCGCCTTCAGAGTCTCTCAGATTTGCAAGGAAAATATTTGAATATTCCTTTCACTTAGGGGCAAAACAAGAGCCCATTAAAGGAATCATCGCTGCCAGAAAGCAGGACAGCAGAGAAAGGAAAAGCCCTCCAAGTAGAGCTTGGACTTGGGAGGTCCTGCACTGGGTTGGAAAAGACCCTAGACATGAAACAGTGGATGCTCTTGTTCCTGGTGAGGTGACTGAGGACAGGGGGAGGGGCATGGGGGGGAGGTAAGGTCCATGATCGGGGGGAAGGTTAGTGACAATCCTGCCTGGAATCCAGAGGGTCTAAAACCACCTGCCATTTGCTGGTGGAAAATCTTCACCTTGCACCATGTAGAGCTCAGTGGTCCTGGCATGGTGTCTTTAAAAGCAAAGACGTTGGAGCCCAAGCCTGGTTCACTATGGATTCACTTATGGACTGAGTCTATGGCTCACACCTTTTGTGACTGTGGGGAAAGTTACTTAATTTCTCTGGACTTCTGTTTCCATACTTGTACAAAATAAGACTGATGAGCAGTACATATCATAACCCCAGCACTCAGGAGGCAGAGGCTTGAGGAACGAGAGTTCAAGGCTAGCCTGGGCTACTATGGGAAAGACTCTACCTCAAAAAAAGATGGATGACAGTACAGATAGTACAGTTCATATGAACTGCTTAACACATTGGCATCTTTGAAATCAAACAGCAGACTCAGAAGCTGCCGACATCTACAAGCCTGGGTAAGTTATTAGAGTTGTCTGTAAATGGATATGAGTGAAATAAAGGATAGGTAAGCTCTAGTCATGTGAAACTCTGTCAGCCTTTTGTTGTTCACTCCCCTGGACCAACTTTCCCCCTACACAGCTTCCCCTTCCCATTTGACTTCAAAAGCCAACTGTTGCACCAAAGGAGACCTGGGAGCTCCTTCTGCCACCAATGATTGGTTCAGTGGTGGTCACGTGACTTGTGTCTGCCATCCAGGCCAGCAGGACAAGAAATGGCTGGCAGCCAGGTTGGGCAGGTCTAGGACAGATACTG
The DNA here is from genome assembly GCF_007827085.1 of Peromyscus californicus insignis. NCBI lineage: Eukaryota > Metazoa > Chordata > Mammalia > Rodentia > Cricetidae > Peromyscus > Peromyscus californicus. The sequence goes on from NW_026294551.1 coordinate 70,692,711, forward strand.
TGTTCTCTGTGGTATCATCATTCAGTCTCTAGGTCAGGCACCACCTAAACTTACATCTGGATTTTTCTGTTAACTAACTCAGTGAATTCCCTTCATGGTCTTAGCCAGCTTTGTTTTGAGGGAGACATGAAGGAGATTACTAGCAAGTGGAAAGTTTATGAGCATTATAGTGCTCTTACTTGCCAAAACCCTCAATTAAGTCAGAACTTTCCTAAGCACATTTGAAACTAATGTCACCTTTAAAAAAAACAAGCCACAGGGGGTCCCTCTTGGCTCCTCCAAGAACTGGTCAGGCACAATTCAGTGACTTCAAGCCCTCCCATCAAGGATGAGCCTGCCTCCCACTGTGTGATAAGTGTCTCGAATCATCGGGGCTTTGATCTTTAGAAGCCCTTGGTGCCCGCTGTGCAGCAAGGTGCTAGAGACAAGGCTGTCACCAGGCAGCCAGACATCCCTTTCTAGGTCCTGCTCTGGCACAGAGTGTGTGGGCGATGACACCATCACGCCGAGGCAGCTGTGACTGAACTCGGCTCTTTGCTGCAGTCTAAATCAAAGCCTTGGCTTTTCACCCTTGTTCCCTTGAAGTGCAGTTGTTATACCACCCAGGACAAAAGGCCGTGTTATCAGCTTTGTAGTTGGTCAAAACCCCCTCCATCTGTTTCTCCCTTTCTGTTCAGGCTAAAGGCGAGCGGGCAGGCAAGCAGGCACGGGCTTGGCCTGAGATGCACCCTTCTTGCTCCCTAAAGTGTCGATGGGATGTGGGAACTCGAGCAATTTCCCCAGAGCATTTGAAAGATTCCGCTTGGGTTTCCATGGTAATCTTACAGAGCTGACACTCAATAGGTGTTCTGTAGATTGGATTTATTGAAGGGAAAAAGCAGGCTGGATATTCCTATACCCAGAGAGTATAGCAAAGTCTACTGAAATTTCTTCTCCGGCCCATCAAAGAAGCAGGTAAGAAATGGAAGGTGGGACAGTGGGGTCAAGGCTGTTTATTTTCAGGACTGAAGCCTCAGACTCAGCTTTTTTCCCCTGCTCTGAATCAGGAAAGTAACATTCTATGAGTTCCTTAGGCCATAAACACAAACATAATTTTAAAGATTTATTTTTTTATTGTGTAAATGCATAGGTGCCTGTGTCCAGCCCTCTCCCACCCCCCAAAAAAAGCAATTTAAAAAAGATACTCTTGCCAGGTATGGTAAGGAACACCTGCAATGCCAGCATTCCAGGGCAGAGGCAGGAGGATCTTCACAAGTTCGAGGCTAGCCTGGTCTACATAGTAAGGTCCAGGCTAGCTTGAGCTACATAGTGAGATTCTTTGTTCTCAAAACAATTGATTAATTATTTAAAATAAATAAAATGAGACTCCCACTGCTGGCCTATCCCATAAAGGGCAGAACGTTTCCAGAGTTGGGAAGCCAGTTTCCCATTGCAGGCAAAGCTCCTCCATTAGAAACATCCCCAGGGGTTCTGTGAATCTGGTTTGCTGTCTAACTGGAGGATGTTCTGGCTTCATCTTTATCGGAAAATATTTTAGACCTAGGTTAGAGTTTAACAGGCCAGGTAGCTGAATAAGAGCAAAGAGTGAAGAGGCCCCAGCCTCCACGGGGAGTCAACAGCACAAGCATCAGTGAACACATGAGGAGACAAGCCATCAAATCTCTTGGAGGGGGAGGACAGACTGCAGAGAAATGTAAAATCCCACACATAGTATATGCAGATTAATGTTCGCTCAGCCGGAGCCGCAAACCAGTACGAATGCTGCAGCAGATGGGCACACGCAGATAAACTGACTCTTGGGCAGAGATGTGGAATTCGACATCAGGTTCCAGGCTGCCCTGCCCTTTGACCCCTCGGGCTCATCAAATCCATCCATAAAAGTTTTATTCGGGGGGCCAAGGCTGCCTGGCAGATGCCCCCAAGAAGCAACTCCCATTCTACATGCTAAAACTGCTACTCAGCTCAGTTAAAACCATGGACTGTCATTTTGTCAATAGGAGCAGCCCATTTCCGAGGTCAGATCAATTCCAGAACAAAGTTTTGAGTGACAGTCTCACCCCTGGAGGGGTTCCAGTAGTTCCTGCTCTTTTTGCACTCCCCTCACGTTAATGGCAAACAAGTTCCCCGTGATGGATGTACCCACAATTAATATTGAAGGGACAGTTAATGATTTCAAACACTGCTACACGGGCCTCATATTTCAGATTTAAAACTCTCCTTTCAAAGAAGGATTCATTTCCAAAGCCTAGGAATGAATGCTAATACATTAGGCAAAAACAAGTTTTTTAACACCTTGGAAAATAATGCCAAGGAAAGTCATCTGAAGGCCCCCACTCAGCCGAGACAACCCCATTATCCTTGAAACACTCACAGTGGGGCTCTGCATTAGGAGCCTGTCCCTTCGCTCTTTGTTACAGGGGATTTGACATCTACAAATCACAGATCCAAAAGCGTGTGATACACACATCATTCCAGAGACCCGTCAGTCAGCAAGCACACTTAAGGATGACTGTGATTCGCCCTCTCTTCTTGAGTCTGGAGATTATAAATGAAAACTCCTGGAATGGTGAGGTTCTGCCCTCCTCTCAGAGAGACATCTGCTATTTGAACATTACTTCTAAAGGAAAAAAAATTGAAATTCACAGGGCAAAAGAAAAAACTGTATTTAATATAGAAAGAATAAAATCTCTGTTCGGAGGCTGGGGGAGATGGCTCGGTGTAAGAGGGCTCACTGCTATGCAGAAGATTGAAGCTCCGTCCCCACCACTCACATTTCGCAGCTCACAACTGTAGTGGGTAGCCATTCCAACTTTGATCTGGAAGTCCCAACCCCCATTGAGGCTTCAGCAACTGTCATGCCTACAAGGCAGGGCCAAGGGAGGTGCCAGGAGACCCGAGATCGGGATGGGCCAGCGCGCTCTCTGTTCCAGGAACGTGGACGGTGGAGGTTGACTGAGCAGAGCTCCAGAGAACACCGCTGGACTGCGATTCACCTACCCCAGACCCCGTGACCTACCTATCCCTTCATTTGTAAGTTACCCACTAAATAAATCTTCCTTTTAACTACGTGGAGTGGCCTTAATAATTTCACCAATATCTGGCACCCAACGTTGGGCTCGAACCCACGACCCTGGGATTAAGAATCCCATGCTCTACTGACTGAGCTAGCCTGGAACTTCCAGATCAAAGCTGGAATGGCTATCCACTACACACAACCACCTAGAACTCCAGATCCAGAGGATCCAATGCCTTCTGTGTGCATTTACAAAGAGAAACACATAACTTTAAAAAAAAAATGTAGTCCATTTGGCTCCTGAATATGGGGAAATTGCCTTCCACATACAATGACATCCCCCCCCTTGTTGTGTGTGAAAGTTTTCCTGGGGCACATGGAACACACACATGTACTCACCCCAGAAAGGGAACACAGGACAGACCAAAGGAACTACAGTATCCAACGTGGTGAGCCACTGAACCATTGAGGTTACTATCAGGAGTAAGAGTGAGGGACCACTTACAGGAGCAGGAATAACTCAAAATCAGCTGCATTGCAGAAAGGCACACTGTTGGCAGAGAGCAAAACACTAGTCCCAGGCTAAATGAACAAGAACCAAAGTCAACAGAAAGCTGGTGTAGTTAAAGACATTGACAGTATCCAGAGGGCGATTCCATTTCCACCAAGAAGTCAAAGAGAAATGGCATAGACATTTAGGCAATAAAATGGCAAAACTAACTATTTAAAATAACAGTGGATCACTGCCAACTGCTAAACCGTTTAATCCAACGCTGAGAAACAAAACAAGGGAGAGACGACCCCATCCCTTCCTGAGAGGATGGAGGGAATGTTGCATTGACACCACCTGTCCACTAGGGGCACTGTGAAAATAGATGCACTAAGCTCTTGACCATAGAGAACTCAACCCTAGAAACCATGGCTACTCCCTATCACAGTGGCACCTCCTTTGTTCATGTTGCTCTACTAACGGACCTTCTGGTGCAGCCACCTTTAGAGACTGGAACCTGCTTCCCTCTCCAGCAGTGGGGGCATGGAGGACAAAGCTTATGACCATCACGTACTGGAGCCAACCAATGCACTAAGTTCACCATCCAAATGATCCTATCATAAAATAAATCCCTTTCCAACTTTCTCCATAGCTTTGGCATAACGAGGAAGCTAAAGGACCACCCTCAGAGAGTCCTAACCCAATGATTCTGCCCATCTGTGGCACCTGGTAATTTAAAGATTCTTTATTGAAATACCAGCCGATCCTGATCGCAGATCCCGTAACACAAACCAACAACTGTTAATAGCAGCCTCTCAGTGTGCAGAGACCTCTGATTCTCTGAGGTTTGTGCTGACAATAAATTGCCTCACCTGCCAACCCCAGCCCAATGCATGAATCCAGCACAAGACTCTCAAGACCTATTACTACCAATTAAAGAAACAAGTTAAGAGAGTATGTAAATTGAGATGGATTATGCAATCAAGCTCTAATAAGACCTGATGGTTAGAGAATATATCCGGGTTGGTTTCCTTTTCATTTCTGTTAGCTCTTTTGGAGGCACTAAGAAATGGACTTAGTGGCTATCCCTGTCATCTCGCTAGCCTCAAAACACCTCTGGGTCCTAGGTAGCCAGGAGAGTGGCTCCTGAGCAATGATTTTTAAATAATCGGGCTCAGTGGCTGATGGGTAGGTGAATATTGAGGTAGCTAATCAGCCCAAGTACTCAGTTTTGAATTCACAAACCCTGCTACTCCCCACCCCTGTGAGGGGTCCGGGAGGAGTTTAGATGTAGATGGCAAAAGGAAGTTTCTAGTTGCTAGATAAGGGATTTGCTGTGCATACTGGAGGAAGTTGGAAAGAGGGTGGTAAAAAGGTCTTCTGCTTTGGGCTGGGACCAGCAGAATCAGTCCCCAAAGCATTTCTTCTGACTCACAGGCAAACTCAATGTCATGACCCAGCCAGGCCATCTAAACCTGGGGCTGAAAGGCCAGCCCTGCCCTTCCACAGTCTCCACCACCCTTCTCAGGCTAGCAACAAGGAGGTGTCAAAATAAAAGACTGGCATCATCATTATATCAGCCTGAGCCTTAGAAGTGACCTGGGGAGGGTTTGGGGCACAAAATGCAACTTAAGCCTGGTTCTATTAGAGCTCAGCAGACACTGAAAAATCTCATGACAAAATATATTTAATCTACTTTCTTCTTAAGTTAAATATGTTCTGCAGAAGGGAACAGGCCACTAAATCCCCTTCTTCCCCAGGGGTTCCCAATTCAGATCTGTATAAATTCACTCCTCACAGTGTGAGCTGACTACTGAGAGGGGGTTCTTTTTTTGAGGGGGGAATATAATAAGATCATATTTCGATCCCAGCCCATGTGGAGAGGACAATTCTGGGAATGTACAGAACCCTGAGGGACCCTAGGAAAATCATCATTTTGGTAGGTGTCTGACCTACTAATTACCTACAAAATCCAGGGCAGATGCTCATTCCACCACTTAATTATGCAGAAAGCCTAGCACAGTAGGGATTAAAGTCGTGGGTGGGGGGAGAATCATGGCACACTTTCTTCATTTCCTCTCAGCCTGGTCTCTGGGGGCACCTCCTGCTGTTCGAGCCCAGGAGCCTTTCCTGTCTCTGGCCTCAACATCTCTGCATCCATTAGAGCCTGAGTCCTCATGTGCAGACCTCAAAGGGACCAGTCAAGGCTGGCTCAAACAAGAACATCCTTATGGGATCCCAGGCTGAGGTCATGGCTCAAGATAAGGGAGAATCCTGAGGGTCAACAAGGACCTAAAACAGGAGCTAGAACTTCACTTCTAGAACATTCAAAGGATCCTGGTGGCTGTTCTGGTCCAAGCTCCTATGATAACAATCAGCCTTTGGGAGTCTTCTGTTAAAACACCCCTAAGCAACTGGTCCTGCAGACCAAAAGCTGCAAGATTTCCACGACACAGGGCAACAGCAGAATATCCAAGAGGAGTTCCAGTGAGGGCCCAGCTTCAATTGTATAGCAGAAACCAGAGGCCTGGAACCAGACCAATGACTCTGCAATGAACACTTGCAAGTAAAGATACCTGCTGCGCATAACTCCTAATATATCTAAGCCAAAGTCAGACACCTCTGCCCTTTTGTTAGTTACTTTTCTTGTTGCTGTGACAAAATACCCAGCAAAGGCAATTTAAGGAAAGGGGGCGGGGGTTGTTCTGGCTCACAGTTAGAGGGTACCATCCACAGAAGCACAGAAATCGTGGCAGCAGGAGCTGGGAGGACTGGTCACACTGCATCCTCAGCCAGGGAGCAGAGAGATGAAGACTGGTGCTCAGCTCACTTTCTTGTTTGTATTCAACCCAGGTCCTTAGCCCGTGGAATGGCGTCACCTACATCTAGGATGGGTCTGCCATCTTCAGTTAAACCTGGAAACTCCCTCACAGACATACCTAGAAGCTTGCTCCTTGGTGACTCTAGATCCTGTCCAGTTGACAATATTAACCATCACAGATGCTTTCCTGCCAACAAAAAACCAGCTGCCCCCACTATGGACCACGCTACACTTTCAGTATGGAAAACTTCAGTTGTCTCCACCCTGTGTGTTCTCCCAACTGTCAACCATCACCACCTGCTGAGCACCCCCACCTCTGCACGAAATCTTATCCAGTGGGCCCAGCTGCTCCCTACCCCAGCTTTCAGGGCTCTTCCTTCTTGGGGGGTTTCTCCCTGTCAATGTTTGCCCCAGCAGCCCTTACCCAAAGCTTTTGGACACCAGGTATCCCCAGGAAGTTGGGCACGGTTCTCACCAACACTCCTGCAGGCTCCTCAGACTAAGAACTAGATGCTTCGGAAGAACTCCATCTCCCAGAAGGCAGTGCCCATTCATCACAGTAGAAGCCTCGGCATATTTCAGGAGTATTTGTCATTCTCATGGCCTAGTTATCAACTTCCCATCCTGTAAGTATGCTCCCCCCGGAGGAAGAAGTGTTTCTTATCATTATCCGAGGAAATTGTAAAATACTAGTATTCGATGGAACAGTTGTCAACTCTGGCTTTCGAGTACCCCATCGAGTGGGAATTAAATGCTGGCTCCATCTAGCCATATTGAGCAGCTGAGATTGCCACAGCCAGTCATCAAGAGAGACAGATGCTCGCTCATTCGCTGGGGCGGCTACGGCAAGAAGCACAGACTCCGGGCAGATGGAGGGGGAGGGAGCAAGGATAATCATAAACAAACTGGAATTATTGACTCTCTGAGAGGTGTTGGACAAAATAGACCAGACCCAGGATAAATAGTCCTTTTACAAAATGCTTTCAGGGGACTCGACAGCCATTTCTCCTTCCTCCGCCCAAAGCTATCTTTGAGATGTGCGCCAACCACCTGTTTCTGCTGAAAACCATTTAGGGTGGAGCGTGGGTTTGGGAGTCTTCACCTCACAAAGTCTAGTGGGGTCGCTCACTAATGGAATTGAACAAAAGAAGGCTCGTAGGCAGGTCAATGACATCAGACTTTCTCCCTCGTCTCTGCTACTAATGGAAGCTGGAGTCTCCAGAGGTGGCAAAGGGCTGCCAAGTGCTGGCAGTCACTGTGCAAGCCACATCCTCTCAGGCACACTCCTGAGATGGCTGTCACCTGAGAAGCTAGGCCAACAAAGGGTTGCAGAGGAGACTGGCAAAGAGAATGGGGTTGGTGCTGCCTACTCCGGGTGCAGCTATGAAAGTCTTTTGAGAAAGATCCAACTTGGAGGGAAGACCCGTACTAAATGCGGGAGGCAAAATGCCATAGGCTGGGGCCTGAAATGAGTAGGAATAGGACAGCAAGCTGAGCACCAGCATTCGCCTCTCTCTGCTTCCTGAATGCTGATGCAATGAAACCACTGCCCCGGGCCACGCCTTCCCCACCACGTACTCTCAAACTGTGAGCCAAAATGGACACTTCCTTCCTTAAGTTGCTTCTGTTGGGGTATTTTGTGACAGCAATGAGGAAAGTAACTAGTGTAGGGATAAGGGAAATGCAGTGACAGCGACAGTGTCTAACTTAGAGGCTCAGCCACTGGGCAGGCTGGAGAGCCTGCCAGGGAGTCCCCCTGCTCCATGTTGACCCTCAGGGAATCCTGACCTACAGTGCTCTGCCAACAGAGGAGACAATTTTGTACGAGACACGTAGAAGACTCAGAAACAGACAAGAAGACTAGATTTACAATTCAATCAGCCAGCCCTGGACAGCAGAGCTAAGTGGAACCTTGTAATTTTGTAATGAATTAGTGAGGAAATAAATACGTTATCATATGTTATCCTAGTCATAATGAATTTTATTAGAAGAAATAATATCCTCAAAATAGAGCTGATAATAGTTAAAATTTCACACTGACCGATCTGAGATACATATATAAATCTGGCAAGAATGAGAGCGAAGCAGAAAGATCAAACTGTCTTGATAAAATTTCAATCTGCAAATATTTGTCCAGGAAAATTGGATTTGACAGAAACAATGGTCACAGAAGAAAGCTAACAATGGCAGAAGTTATAATGGATACAATTTGATTGGCATATTAAATCCTCTCTGTACAGTTTACAGAAAGTAGAATTAAGTTCTTTGGAATCATTTTAGTAAAACAAAAAAAAAAAGCACTGGAAATAAATTTACTAGATGGGATAAGAAACTGATCAAGGAGTTATATGGGATTAATGAGACTTGTTTCTCCTACCTTCACTTTCACTGGCACCAAGTCCAAGACACCAAGGTCAAAGCCTCTTTGCAAAGTGTCTTATCCTGGCTAGTGCATGATGCTCAGTGCCCACCAGGGGGCAGTGTTATCTTCGTGAAGTGTCTTCCTGACTAGTGTATGATTCCCGGTGCCCACTAGGGGTCAGTATCATCTTCGTGATGTATCTTATCCCATTTGGTGCATGATGTCCAGTGCCCACTCGGGGTCAGTATCCTTGACCTGGTAGACCTCAGACATGCACAAATAAGGCCTGATTGATTATGCTCTAACTTAGAGTCTACCATTCAAGATGGACACTATCTGTGTTTCTAGCATTCCCATGCCCCCTACCCATAGGTACCATCCACTTATCTATCTGTTCCTCCCACGTTTTACCCACCCTCAGTCAAAGTGGAAGACTTGAAGCCCCCTGGCTGTTCACATAGCACCGACCTTGGCCAGCAGAGTTTCACATGACCCACTCCTCTTGCCCTCCAACATCCTCCTCGATGCTTTTTGGGCTTCACCTCCCTTCCATCCAAGCTTTCCCTCCCATAAGCTCCTCCAGTCAAGGTCACCAATGACCTAACGTTGCCAAACCAACAAAAAATCTAATACTACCTTCTTTGCTTGTCACCCTCTCCTTCCGGTGGAAAAGGCCAGCTAGTCCTGAATGCTGACGAAGAGTTCTAGGCATCATCCACCACACGCCTCAGACTCAGCAGGTCTGCAATAAAACTCAGAGTCCTAACCACTCTACTCCATTTTTCCTGGTTGTCATCATCCTGGTTGAGGAACTAGTCACCTCTTGACCAGGTGAATAAGCCAGCTTCCCCTTGATTGGCTTGGACCCCTCCAGTTCATCTGTCACAGTTACCATCTGCCTGGACTTTAAAAAATAGATCCCATGTAGGGAGGGAAGGAGAGGTGGGAGAGGGAAGGAGGGTGAGAGCATCTCTAGTATCTTGGATAAATTTCAATTTCCTTATCACACATGGCAGTGCTCAGTTGGATCTGGAGGCCAGCTCTTAAGTCAAAGCCCCAATAGTCCTCCTGGGGGCTTTGTCCAGACCCCAGATAAGATCTGGTATATTTGGTATAACCTCTAGCTATGGATATAATGTACAAAGTAGCAATCCTATAGAATTCGTAAGCTAGTCAGTTGAGAAGAGCCACATTTTTGTTTTGATTGCAGGATTGGATGGAACCTCGCAGATAATAGACAAGTACTCTACACTAAGCTACACCTCCATGCCTCTTTTACTATTTATTTAAGACCAGACTTTATTAAGTAGTACACACTGGCCTTGAACTCACTCTGTAGCCCAGGTTGGCCTTGACCTTAGTATGTTCCTGCTTCAGCCTTCCCAATAGATGGAATCACAAACCTTTGCCTCTAGACAAGGCTGCTAATAAGATTTTTGTTTGTTTGTTGAGATTGGGTTTTTCTACATAGCCCTGGCTAGCCTGGAACTCACTCTATAGAGCAGTCTGGTCTCAAACTCACAGAGGGTATTTGACTCAGGCAGGTTAAGAATCAATATGTCACTCAATGTGTGTGTGTGTGTGTGTGTGTGTGTGTGTGTGTGTGTGTGTGTGTGTGTGTAGATACATGTGAGAGGCGTACAGGTACCTGCATGTGTGCAGGTGTGCAAGTGTGCAGGTTGAAGACGGAGGTCAACCTCAGGCATCATTCCCCAGGAGCCATCTTTTCTGTGTGTGACAGTGCCTATCACTGGCCTAGAACTTACCAAGTAGGCCAAGCTGGCTGGTCAGTGAGTTCCAGGGTCCGAATGTCTCTGCCTTCCTAACTCTGAAATTGTAAATGTGGGTCACCATGCCTGGCTTTATTTACATGGTTTGGGTGGTCAAATGCAGGTCCTTGAGCTTATTATTAACTGAGCCATCTCCCCAGCCCCAAGTTCATATTATATGTGTGTGTGTGTGTGTGTGTGTGTGTGTGTATAGATATACATATATATCTATTACTGTTAATGTGTGTATATATACACACACACACATATATTACTTTTAAGGTACTCTGATGATCAATAATCAGGAAAATATTTTTAAAAGTAGATTTCACTCAAAATACTAACAAAAATATAAAACACCTCTAGGGTAACAAATTATAAGGAAGATGAAATGCCTAAGAATTTAAACACACAAGAGAGAAACCACATTCACCAGAGTGCATAAAAAGACTTAAATCCATGTTCATGAGCAAACAGAAACAATACTTTCCTCCCAGAATAGAAGTAAAGAGGCCATTTCTGCCCTAAATGATAATAAATTTGATGCAGATTCATTAAAAATTCCAAAGGATATTCACAACCTGTGTCTACACATAATTGATATTCTTAGCAAATAAAAAGCCCTTACAGTCATTAGGAAAAGATAGATACTCTGTATTAGTCATCTGTGGCTGTGGAACAGCTCATGCCCAAGTTCAGCATCTTGAAATGCTAAGCATGCTATTTCAAAAGGTGCTAACTCCCCAAACTGTGGGATCTAGCTCAGGTCACCTGGAGAGGGATGGGGGACGAGAGAAAGAAAGAACTCATAGTAACCTTAAAGCCTAACAATAGGGTCTAATAATATGACACGCAAATACCACACCATGAACATACATGACATTTTTTTAATGTACAATATAATCTGTTCCCATAGTTCTCAAACTGTGCACCAAGATACCCAGTGCTGAACAACCTCCAATGGTTCAATGGGATATTTTAAGCTTGGGGTGAGGAGGACACAGTTCTGCTTCATAGTGCCAGACACCATGGAAGCCACTGAGCTAACCATGTCTTTGGTAGATGATGCTTCATTCTTTTGACAATAAGATGAGCTGGAATTTCTGTTTGTCTCCCACCATGCCTCCCTTACTTTAAAGGATGCCAGAAGGGGCTGGAGAGCTGACCCCATGGTTAAAAGCAATTTCTGCTCTTGCAGAAGACCTGGGTTCCCAGCACCCACACAGGTGACTCACTTCTACCTGTAACTCCAGCCCCATGGGATCAGATGTCCTTCTGGCCTACACACACACACACACACACACACACACACACACACACACACACACACACACACACATACACACACATTTTTTAAAGGGATAACAGAAAACACAATATCACGTGTCCAGCTTTAGAAGAGCTGGGTAGGCTAAGCCATGGCTTCCCTGAAAGTTGGAGCAGACAGTAAGCGTGCATCTGCCAGGAGACGACACGGGTTGGCAGGGAAAGGCTGCAGAGAACAGCAGCCCTGTTATAGACGAGTCCTTAGGAGGAAGTGAGGGCTCCAGATGAGACCATGGACACCAAGATGACTGGAATGGAAGCCACAGAATCACCAGCATCAAGGGGTTCTAGGCCATTCCTGCAGGGGACTGGGTCACCAGACACTGTGGTAACAGGGACTGGAGGGAAGTGGGTGATTGGGTGTGTTGGACCAGAAAAGGACAAATAGTTTCCTAAGTACCCTGAAAGAGGGAAGCAGGCTGGGCAGCCACTGAAGACACCTAGAGACCAGTGGAAAGCACCTTACACTGCAGAATTGCCACAGGCTGTCTGAGCTCACTGAGAAGCCGGCTCTGGAAGTGCGGTTGTCCCCATACTTCCGGCCCAAGCATGTTTATGTCAAGTGTCTTAACATAAACAAAAGCCTCTTGTTTGAATGGGATCCCACCCCCAATTCTGTAACAGGGAGAAAACAGCAAAACAGCCCAAGAGTAAAAACTATCATGTCCTTGGAAACAGCTAGGTCAGCCACCGCCAACAGAGGTTACTACAGTTACTACGGCTCATCCTGTGTAGGAAACTTTGTCCTGTGTAGGAAAGAGAGAAGCTGGAAAGTCAGCCATAGGAGCTCAGCCATGAAGAGAAGGCTCAGTTGGGAACTCCAACCAACTGTCTCAACTTCCCCGGTCAGCTTCTGCTGGCTGTTTGCAAGCCTCTGATACGATGATGTCACCTTTCTGTTGTCGTTTGTCCTTTTACTTGAAAGCCTCACCCAAGGGGAGACTCTACCTGGGGCTCTCTCTACTGCGGACTCCAGATGGTTTCCTAAAAGGGCTTCCTTCCCCAGTCAACTTCCGACTCCAGATAGTTTCCTAAAAGGGCTTCCTTCCCCAGTCAACTCCGCTGTGTTTTGAGCAGCTGGTTTGGTGATGTTTACCCTCTAGAACACACGTCACTTGCTGTTTACTCTTCCACTCAGGCTTGCTGTATACTCAGACTCACTCACTCACAACTGCAGATGTGGCTCTTGTAGGTCATTCTCTAGACCATACTGAAGAGTAGGGCATGGGCCATTTTGGAGAAGAATTTGCTCAATCTGGATGAGTTTCTTTGTGTGCCCTTCCCTGGCATGGAATTGCCACCCTCCAAGGGAGGGCAGTCCAGGGTGGCAGACCTCCAGTTCTGAGAGGCTTGTATGAACCACAGTACATACGGTTTCCAGTTTAGCCATCTCTACCGTGCAAATCGGGGTCATGTGAATAAGGATCATGCAAATCAGAGCCATACAAATCAGAGTCACTCCAATAAGGATGTATGAAAGTCCAGTCCTGGTCAAGAGTCATCACAGGGGAACCACAGCTAGCAGAGTGGGGTTCCTGGCTCATGCTTGTGGGAATTCCTTGATGAGGACAAGCTCCACTTTCTGACTTCTTGCTCATGCTCTTCCCACCACAGTTCTGTGGCCCCATCCTCCCAGTCTCAACAGAACTGTAGGAAATGGGCAGAATCCCTCTTTTCCAGGAACCTCTTATAGGCCAGTGGCACCCCTGTGGCCCCTCTGCCTACTGCCTCCACCCATCACACCGAGACATGATACCGAAAGCTATAGCCCCATTTCTGCTGATGCGCCATCCCTGGGGCTTGGCACCTCCCTTCAGGTGCCCAGACAGTGGGACCCCTATGTGAGGGTGATATAGGAAGCCCTATGTCTCTTGCCTGTATCCAAATTCCATTCTATAGGAAGGGTTTGGGCTTTTCAAAAACAAAAGCCAGTAACTCCGGAGAGGGCTAACTGCAGCCTGGCCATGCTGTTCCACCAAGACCACAAAGCCCAGAGCCTGTTGGCTGCTAGATTAGGAAGAAGACAGAGAGGGAAAACTTAGAGAGAGCGGGGGGGAAAAAAAGCAAGAAAAATGGGTGTCTCAATATATGACTGGGCCCAAGGGCAATATTTGTTCAGCCATGATGGTTTGATGTGTTAGCAAGGCAGAAGTAGGTGGTATTTCACCCAGTGACCTTCAGACTCAAGTCACAGCATAAAACAGAACAGCGTGGCCGGCTCCAGGCAGGGGGATGTGGAGATGTGACCTTCAGGCCCAGCATGAAGGAAGCCAGTCCCACACCGTCCCATTAGCACTAAGCCACAATTGATCACCACAGCAAATCAATGCAAGTGAGGTCCCTTCCAAAGCTCTCTACAAACCGGCTGTGTCGTGAAATACGAGCTTGTGAAGTTTCTCATTTTGTACAATTCTGACATTTCTTGCGATGTGATTAAAATATAATAAGATCAAATAGAAAATACTATTTGCTCAATCACCTGCAAACCCAACACAGTCAATAGTGCAATTCCATCCAGGAAGAAGTCATTTCCCAGACTCCATAAAGAAGCCCACATTTAAATTCCATGTTCTCTGCTGTTACTGTGAAAAATTACATGTTTTAAATATAGGACAAATACAGGCCAGGCCAATTCTTGTTATAATAAATTTTATTTCAACATTCTCAGTAAATAAAATCTCCAAGCCCTGGCCCATGAAAGCCTGCTTCAAGGCTCATTCAATAATACATAATTCCATTCCAAATAATGATTTGTTCGTCTCCTTTGAAGTCTAACTCAAGTCCTTTTCCCCCGAGAAAGCCTAGGTTTCCAACTACCGTTTCCTCCTTCCACGCTTCTCAGAACCCGGAACACCTTCGAGTGTGGGCCTCTTCTCTTCCTGCCTTGAGTGGGCAGCTTTTCAAGGTCAAAGAACTTCTTTGTAACCCTTCTCCATGGACTTGCAATCCTGGGCACCTAGCCAGTGTTACAAAAGAGGCAGGTACTCCACAAGTATTTCCTGATTGAAAGAGCCCATAATGATGGCGTTTAACCCATTGTGGGCTTTCCACCGATCCATCTCCCACGCTGCTAGAATCCCCATCACACCAGTCATTTCTAGTGAAGACATGATGTTATCCTCAGAGACCTCCACATACACAGTCATTTTACACACTGTCAGCTTCATCTATTAATTTTCTTACTGTCGGAGACAGTTAAGGGAGCCTTTGTGGAAATGTCTAAGGATTTGTAAAACAGAAGCATATTTGTTTGGCCTCCCCTGGTGCATGGGGCTTAGGAACTGTGCAATCATAAGCATCAGACTGAGCTCCATGGCTTTCACATAATTGACTCTGGGAGGCAAGAATACAATTCAGAAACAGAGTACTTTCTAGTCTATAGACTATTTAGGGGAAAAAAAAAAACAACTAAATCTTCAAGTCAGATAATTCTAGATTGAGACTACCTTTAACCCTTAACTACAGGTAAGATTAGGCTCTAGTCCTAAGTGCCTGGCAAAGCAAAGAGAAAACCTCTCCATGCTTTTAAAGGACTGCCAGAAGCAGACCAAGCAGGTACCTGGCCAAGATGGCAGCCTCTGGGGCAGGCGCCTGGCCAGGATGGCAGCCTCTGGGGCAGGCGCCTGGCCAGGATGGCAGCCTCTGGGGCAGGTGCCTGGTCAGGATGGCAGCCTCTGGGGCAGGTGCCTGGCCAGGATGGCAGCCTCTGGGCAGGTGCCTGGGCCTCCAAGAGGGGAAGAGTCCTTGAGTCCAGGGAACAGGATCTGGTAAACACTTCAAGAGCCACGAGCAACAGATCCTGAAACTTGGTAGAGAAATATCCCCCCCAAAAAAACAGCAGGGGTGCCCTTACCAGACAAAGGAAAGGAGAGGGCACATCATATGGCTTGTGGTTTGAGTGACCTGTCCTCCACAGGCTCATCTGTTTGGACACTTGGTCCTCAGGTGGTGGCGCTATTGGGGAACATTATAAATATTTAAGGTGGAATCCATGGAGGAAGCAGGTCACCGTAGGGATGCGAAATGCCCTGCTGCCCCTTGCCCTGCCCTCCTCCCCACAATGGTCTGCAAGGCCCTCTTGAGCCATAATCCAGAATAAATCTTGAATTCTTTAAGTTGCTTCCCGTCGTGTGTTTGGTCCTAGCAACAAAAAGGGTGACTGGTGTAGCATCTGCAATCACGAACCTACCACAGGGAGCCGCGTGGCTGCTTTGGTCCCAGGTTTCCGACCAGCAGGTTGAATAGAGACTTCTAGAACTAAGATAATCCTTAAAATCTAACTTGTCCTGGCCCTGTGGGTCAGAAAGTACTCAATCCAAGAGTCCAGAAAGCCTCCTCAAATTGTCTTGAATACAGGAGACTATTATTCAGAACACTCCACTTCCTGTGATCTCCTCGGCTCTCCTCAATATGCTGTTTTCACAGCACCTTCCCTCATGCTCACAAAATGGCTGCCAACGGCCAATAGAATTACAGTCTACATTTTTCACCAGCAAAAGGAAAGAGGCCACTATCTCCCAGAGCACTGAACTAAGTTCCTGTGCTTTGTTCTCACCAGACCATCTCTCCATCTCTCTAAGCAGAGAGTAGAATTCTGTGACCTATATGCTCCAGCCAAAGCCACCATAGCATGAGACTAGGAGAGTGTGGGTAGAGATCTGGTATGATTATTCCAATGTCTATTTCCCCTGCTTCCTAGAGCAGGAAAGTTCTAGACCCTCGAACCCTCTTGTGATTCCCTTTGTGTTCTCCTTAGGAAAAGGTCTCAGAGCCCAGGAGCACCCTGTAAAGCAGGCAGCCTTCTGTCTGCACCAAACCTCAGGAGACCCAGAAATATGAAGAGGTCCTTATCCTACCTGGGACTGTGGATCATGAAATCAGCAGCCACTTTGAGCACTGAGTCCTCTATCAGCTGGTCAGTGGTCAATAGCACCCACAGGTGTAGCTCTGGGAGAGGCCACTTGGCCAAAAGGCTCAGTTAGCACTCTTCGCCAGCGAGTGCCAAGCCGGTTCTGCTCTGCTTCCCAGCCACTGTCTTAGAAGGAAATGGCTCTAAGGAGCTGGTCCTTACTGTCAAACAGAAACACCAAATGGAGCCCCTCTCCTCCTCCCTCTTCCCTCCTCCCTCCTCCCTCCTCCCTCCTCCTCCTTCCTCTCTTCTCCCTCCCCCTCCCTCCCCCTCCTTCCTTTTCCCTCCTCCTCTCCTCATGTACTTGCCTGAACCACAGGCAAGGATCCCCAACAGTGCCCCTGGCTCCATGCCTCCCCATGTTCCTACCAACCCCAGCCAACTGTCCACACTTTCTCCAGGAGTCCCGGCTTTCTTATGGCCTCTGCTGGACCACACACACCCGTCCAAACAAGAGGCCCATCCAGTACATTCTTCTAGCTTCCTGACCCCCAACCAAGGGCCTTCGGCATTTTATAAATTACATAACCCAGTCCCAACCCCTGAGCACCTCTGTTGAAACTCCCAGAAGACAAAAGGCAGGAACTTGTCAGCTTCCACAAAAGAGAGAGAGGCTGGACCCCACAGAGGGAGGTGGCGATCCATGTATGACAAGAGCCAGACCCTGACCCCAAGCCCTGTGACCCTGTTCTACCTCCACACACAGCCTCCTTCAGAACCACAGTGGTCCCTGACAGCAGGCCTGGGATGGAAGCACTAGGCTCCATGCACCTTTACTCCGCTCTGTACCCAGGACCTCGCCTTGAGCAAGCCTGACAGCAGGCCTGGGATGGAAGCACTAGGCTCCATGCACCTTTACTCCGCTCTGTACCCAGGACCTCACCTTGAGCAAGCCCGAGGCAGCTGCTTCCTGCAGCATACCCACTCCAAAGTGCTCTGTGCTAAGGTTGCTGTCAGCCGGCAGCCCAGCTCGCCAGAGCACAAACCCTCCCCAGGCTCCAGGTACCACCGCTCAGACAGACAGCCTCAGAAAATCCAATTTGCCTCTCCCTTGCTTCGGTTATTGCTTTGAGATTTCTTTTGCAGTGATCTGGGTCTTTGATGCACAGTTTCAATCTTTGGTGAATACAGATATTTCCTAGGAAACCAAAGTCGCCCCTTCCCTCAGGAAGGTGCTGGACACAGGAACCCCTCCCTTTGAGAAGGTGCTGGGCAGAGCAGCCCATTTGGGAAGGTGCTGAACAGTGGACTCTGAGAGCAGAGCCATCTACAGTCCCATCATGCTAAGGAGTGAGTACTCACTCACTTCCTGAATCAATTCAACACACAAGTACACAGGAATCCCTGCATTGTCCAGGAGCCAGGTGAGCTCTCCTGATCTCTAGAGCACCCCAACAGGACCACCAAACAAACCACCCCCAGTTCCTTTGCAAACCTTAGGAGGGGCACTGGGCTCTCTCCCCAAAAGAAGTGCATAGGTTCAGACACATGCAAAACCAGCTGTCTTCTGGGGAGCTAGTAGGTCCCTGGTCCCTGAAGCTCACAGAGTGAAACCCCGGAGGACTAGATCACCAGGTTAAAGACCTCTGAGTGCAGGTGGTTGCTTCAGTTGGTGGAACACCCTGGGGGTCCTGTTTCGAATCCTGCTGTGATCTTTGTAAATTCCTCGGATGGATCCTAATCACATTCGACCCCAGGCCTCAGATCTTGACTTTCTTGCATTCCAAAGGCAAATTCTTCCACGAGAGTATCTTAATATAAAACTGGAAAGGAAATATGCATTCTAGCCTGGGAACTAACTGACCCTGGGGAGTTGAGGGTAGAAGATCGCATCAGACTTGCAAATGAGCTTCCCCTCACACAGATGGGGGCTAACAATTTTCTCCAGGTGAGCATGAGTCTACGCACTTTCCTGAAAAGTTCTACCTGAATCAAAACCCTGCAAAGGAAACCACTTAACATGCACCGAGGGAGCTGGCTGCATTGTGGAAGCTGGCAGTGATTTCTCTTGCAAGGCAGGGGACACTTCGGGATGTGCAAATTATTTCTCCTTTGTCAAAGCAGATTTCTGTAGAACGGGAGATGGCCAGTGGGGAGGGGACCAAATGCATGAGATTTCTAACCGCTCGGTGTCCGCATGCAAGAAGAATGTTGCATTGATGTTATTAGCTGGGAGTTTTGTTTTTGTTTTTTAAGGTCTATTTTTATTGTTTTTAATTATGTGTATGGGGAGCTGGAGGGTGTGTGCATGTGAGTGCGAGTGTCTGTGGAGGGCAGAGGTGTCCGATCCTCCTGGAGCTGGAGCTCAAAGCATTTGTGATTCGGCCCATGGGGTGCGGGTGTCAGCAACAGAACTCTGGTCCTGTAGAAGCACAGTATGTGCTCCTAGCCACTGAGCCATCGCTCCACTGAGTGCTCCACTGACCCACCACTCCACTGAGTGCTCCACTGACCCACCACTCCACTGAGTGCTCCACTGACCCATCACTCCACTGAGTGCTCCACTGACCCATCACTCCACTGAGTGCTCCACTGACCCATCACTCCACTGAGTGCTCCACTGAGTCATCACATCCAAAGATGTAGCCCAGACTGACCTCAAACCTGTGGTCCTCCTCCCTCTACCCCTTCAGTATATGCTACTGACGTGTGGCACTGAAGCCAGCTATTTCCAGTTTCGAGATAGGGTGTCACTGTGTAGTTCAAGCTAGCCTGGAACTCTATACATAGACCAGGCTGGCCTCAAACTTGCAACAGTCCCTCTGCCCTTGCCCTTGCTCCTGTTCCTGCCCCGCCCCTGCCTCCAGAAAACTGGGATTACATACATGTTCTACTACACCTGACCAACAATATTATTTTTATTATCTATTGCAAAGACCAACTATGACTGAATCCCAAGACACGAAGAGGACACTGGCGATCTGATTTGTCATGAAGGAGCCACCTTGGTAGAGAGGGCAGGAAGGGTCTCTGACACTCAGAAATTTCTGGGTTGCAGCAAATAGACTAGACAGTGAACTTGGGTGGATGTCAGAGCCTGGGTCATGGCTGAGCCTAGGAGCCAGCCCAGACATGCGGAATCCCAACTGCCTGAACCTCCTTTGGAATTTCAGGATCTGTGGATTTACCACAAGAATTTAAAGTATTCACCAGACTCCACATGCCTATGCAGGGGGCTCTGTGCACAGGACACCCCCCCCTCCCCAGTGAGCTCACAGAAAAAACAGAACCATGGCACCAGAGAGCCAGCAGGTCAGCTGCCCTGCATGCAGCCCTAGCCCATGGTGGGATAGAAAGAGAGAGACCAGAAGCCTCCCTGGATAGATGGGAGTAAAAATTTCCCTACACTTTAAAGAAATGCATCAGAGCTATGCCAATACCTGCCGATGCTGCAGGCATGTGTCGAGAGGCTCATCTTGAGCATACCTGCTCTTACTCTGGCCCCTAGCCCACATCCAACCTGGCTTATCTGCTATGCCAGACGGAGCAATCCAGCAACACCAAGATTACCCCTGGATCTCCCCTCAAAGAACAGAGAGCTTTCTCTTATGGAAAAGGCAAGTGAGAATAAAGCTTCAATTTTAAAAGGCTTTGAAATGTGTTTCAAGGCAACAAAGTCAACTTTCATGCTCAAGGAAGACAGCCACGCTTCCCTGCATTTCACATCAGACATCCAAGCCTTCCTGGGTCTGTTCTGTGGCAACTCACGTTGCTTCTCCAAATAAGTTATGCATCCCACTGCTAAAACATCAGGTCATCTAGACTTCTGCTTGCTGGACTTACCTGCAACTGCTGGGGATCAAACCTAGAGCTGCCCAAGAAGACCTGTGGGCAATGCTTTCTAAATCCATGTGCGAACCTGAGTCTAGGTGTCCATCAGAGGCCAAGATTTGAAATGTAGTTGAACTCTGGAGACAAACACCTGCCCTTGACACTCACCCCACATCAGCTGGCCATAAGTGAAAGCAGAAACTTACTGCATCTGCTGGGAATGGAGGGCCAAAGTCCCTGGGGGGGGGGGGCACATGCCCTAGAAAACATTCAAATGGTTGATATGGACCATGCTTGCTAACTCAGATTCTATTTCCTCTTTCATAAGAATATTCTGGGATGTATACCATGTAATCCCAGGGTCTCTTCTAGCTTTGACATGCTGGATGTTTGTTCTTCTAGCTCCTACTCTCTAGGGCCAGGTCAGCCTTTCAAAACTGCTATGGCCCACACCATTCTCAACTGCAAAACTAGGGCCAAGGAGCCCCTCCCTTGCTGTACACTACGTAAACCACCATCGCAAACCTTCCTCAGGGTCAGGGATGGCAGCATGCGGTCACATCTAAAAGCAAGGATTTTCATTCCCGTTCTTAAATAGAAACAAATACTGGCAATAAAGATCCTGATGTTGTTTGCTTTGAGACAGGGTCTTGTGCATCGCTGCCTGGCTTTGAACTCTCCATATAGCTGAGGATGACCTTGAATTTCTGATCCTCCTGCCTCCACCTCCCAAGTGCTGGGATTTTTGACATGCACCACTACACCTGGTTTATGCAATGCTGGGGATCAAACCTAGAGCTTCATGCATTCTGGGCAAGCAATCTATCAACTAGGCTATAGCCCTAGTCCCCTAAAAGTAAAAGATCTTCATATGTTTCCAGAGAGCAAGGAAAATGGTTTGTGGAGATCCGACAAATCCGCTGATAAATGAGTTTTGAAATCGATTTGTAATTTAGCTGAACAAGTGTTAACTGCCATAGTGAGTTTGATCATTATACTCTTTTTAAATGTCCTTATTCTCAGTCATACATTATTTAATTTACACTTACAATGGACCATTGGTTGCAGTCAGGAAGCATACGAGACACTGATGTTAAAATACAGCAAATTAATGAAGACGGTAAAAAATTATAATAATTATGCAAAATCTCCCCCGGAAGATTTTTGCCACATAGATTAGCCATGACCATCTGATCCGAAATCACATACGGTACATCTATCTAGCAGTCTTCAGTGCTTCAAAATGACAATGTTTAAAAAAGAAAATACAGTGACAATTATACCCTATTGGAGTTTTCATTTGTTGGTAATAAAAACAGCCTACACAGGCAATATGTTATTCCTAGCAGAGTGCTTACAAAAACACAGCATGA